>NW_022196915.1:87421997-87468920 GCF_008632895.1 Mastomys coucha | reverse complement strand
GGACCCTGTGCTCAGTCCAATGGATGGCTGTGAGCCTCAACTTCTGTATTTTCTTATGGCACCCAGGAGCAACAGCCAAGGGCTGACACCACCCACAGTCAACTGCCCCCCCCCCAAACATCAATAATCAACCAAGAAAATGCAGCATGAGCTTGCCTACAGGTCAATCTTGTGAGGGCAGGGGGCATTTTCTTAATTAAAAGCATGCTTCCAAAATAGCTCTAGCTTGTTTAAAGTTAACAAAAACCAAAACATCAGGGAGCCTAGATGAAGACGGGACCCACCAGTCTAGGCAGAAAGATCTGCATGTTCAAAGGCGTGAAATGAAGAGGAGCAAAGAGCCTTAATGAGCAGTTCCAAGTGATCTATGTCTAGTTCGTTTCTGTTTCTGTGTAACTACCCACCACACACTTAGTGGCTTAAAACAACATGTGTGTCTTAGCTGATACATTGCTTCTGTGGGTCAGGAATTCAGGCATAAATTAGGTGGGTATGTGTAGTGTGAGTCTGGCCTAAAGCTATTTGTATCCTAATGTTAATTTGGGTCCCCCAAACTGCTTACACGAGTGTCTGCAATGTTGCGTCTGGGAACCTGCCCCCAGTTGGTTCTGATTGGTAAATAAAGATGCCGAAAGCCAATGGCTGGGCAAAGCAGACAGAGGTGGGTCCTTAGGATTCCTGGGCTTGGGTCTAGGAGGGCAGGAAGAGGAGGAGGAGAGAGAAGGAGATTCTCCATGCCCAGGGAGTGTAGAGGAAAGGAGGTCTGCTATGTCTGAGTAGAGTGCAGGACAGAGAGTATGTGAAGGAGCCTAGGAGAGTGCGGCCCTGAGGACAGTCCAGTTGGGCACCCTCTGAGTCAGAGCAGCCAAGATAGAATATGGAGTTTAGTAGGTTTTAATTTAGGATTATCGGCAGGAGGTGGATTCAAAGCACAGGAGGTTAGGAAGTGGCCCAGCTGTTGCACTGTTTAAGGCATATTAAAATTAAAGGCAGTGTGTGTGCCTTTCATTTGGGAAAGTAAATCACTGAGGAGGGTAGCGAACCCGCTGAAAGGATTTACTCAATAATTAATAATTCAACAGGTATATAGTTCAGGACGGTAGGCTCACAAGGCTACAACCTTAACACGAGCAAGTGCATTCTTTCTTAAGTTCCACTGACGTGACTGCCCTTGCAGTTGCTGGAAAGAGATCTCCATTTTCTTGTTAGTCTCGGACAGCCAAGCTCCACTTTCAGCTTTTGGAGGTCATCCAAAGGCCTTTCCTGAATGAAATTTTCTACACCCCTTCCTATCGTGCTACCTGCTTCTTCGAAGCCAGCAGTCAGCTATGCTGGAATATTAGGTAATTATCGAGTAACCGTATTTCATCTTTGCCAGATTCTATTGCTTAGGAGGTCACAGCTTCCACTGCATTCAGAGGATAATGGGTTGTATGAGGGCATGGCTCACTGGGGACCACTGCAGTCACATTAGTTTCTTATAAAGAATTTGGGCTTTTTAAGTGAAATTGGATTTTGTGAAGGGAAGGAAAAAATGTGAAAGAGGATAAAGATGCTCGAAACATGTCACATGGAGCTATGAAGAAGAAGGATGTTAATTCTGTTTTAGTCGCTTGGCTATTTCCTGGAAGAGATGGGCTCTAGGGTAATAGAACCGAAGAACAAATATAGAAGGGTGGGCTATCATAGGGAAAGTACTGCAGGCACAGGAGCATGGGGTGTGATGGAGGAGAGCAAACAGCACATACATGATCTGGTTCAAAGGTATGTGCCAACTAGATTTGAATGCAGTAGCTAGTCAAGAACTTACAAATTAGACAAGCACAAAGAGATCTGCATTACCAGATGCATAGCATACATGCCCCCAGCTGTTCCAATATAGTGGGCAGATTGGAAATAGACTAAAAACCCCTGCAAATGAATTTAGGGTGAGATCTTATTAAACATACTGATATGGAAGCCAACAGTGTAAATGCTATAATCACAAACAAAGAAGGCCCATTAGGAGATAATGAGGGTCCAACAGCATGATTCACATTGCAAGGAATAACTAACTTAGCATATAAACAGGAAATAACCGAGTTAGTTTCTGGCCTTGTTCTTCTGCACGAAAACACTTGTAGGTAGCTAACCTTGTCTGAAAATTTCTATCTTGGCCTCCTGGCCTACTTTTGTTGCTCTATTTTTCACAAGGATCTACATCTTGTTTGGAAAACAAATCTGGGTGAAAGTGCTGAGGGGAAAACCCATAAAGACAATTTCTAGAAGATTATTTTGTCTCTCCTTTCTTCTCTCTCACTTCCTTCTCCCTACCCCTCTCCCTTCCTTTCTTCCTTCTTTCCTGTCTTCTTTGTTCCTTCTCTTTCTTTCTCTCTTGACAAATTAAGCAAAACTCAGATGGCTTTATCCTTGTGATGGTCTTGCTTCTACATCCTAAAGAATTTTTTAATTATATAATTCATTTGGAAATCTTCAAACTGTATAGGAAGTATTAAAATAATTTTTATTTTAAAGAAGTTGCATCCTAGTTAGTAAGTAGAACACATTTCTATTTTAGTTTGCTTGCAAGAACTCTGGCAGTTTACAGTTTTCAAGGTACCTCAAAAGAACTATCCCACCTTTAATTAGCAAGTTCTAGTCTCAGACAAAGGAATCATGGGTGAGGAAACATAGTCTAATACGTCTCTGCTAAGTAGAAACTTATTCACTCCTCTAGGTCGAGAAACTTAATAGCTGCTTATCTTTGCATCTCCCATCATTAGAGATTGAATTAGATTACCCAATCCTTCATCTCTTAAATGATTGGTACTTTAATGTTACCCTATCCCCATCTCAAGATTACTGTTTTTACCCTGTTCTTTTACTTACTTCGCTTTTTCTTCATAATGGCCAAACTGGCCTTTGAGGTTAAAGACATCAAAATCTCAGTACATTCACTTTATTTATTTATTTTATGACAGGATGAAGCTAAGCTGATTTCCTTATTCATAAACTCTGCAATGCAGATCAGTCACAATATGAACATCAATTATTGGAGTGTTAGTTGTAATTATACTGGAATTTTTCACTATACTGTTGTCTTTCAAGCTGAGTTTGCTTGATTCTTTATCTGAAGACTTCTGTCTAATACTAAACTGAGTGATGATTAAATTGTGCATTTGGATGAATATCCTCTAGAGACTTAGTTCCAATCAGTTAGATGGTGATCATGAAAGAAAGAAGAACAAGCCAAAGTCGATTAGCCTATGATTAAAGGTATGTTTCAAATATTCCTGTTTAGAATATCAATGCATATACACTGATCTGTTCTTATTTATGTGAAAAGATGCATTAAAAAACTACCAAATATGTTTTTCTCCCCTTAGAATTATGCATGACATCTAGAAAACACTACCAAATATGTGTTTAATAACATTAAACTTAATTCAAATGCTTAGCAATCACTTTTACCTGAAGAAATTACTCACAAAAAATATTATATACTTCTGTCAGTCATTTTCCTAGATATTTTAATACTTAATATGTATTTTAAAAACATGAATATGAAGTATTAAATATCTACTTGAATCAATTATTTTCATCACGAGAAAAACTGACAGAGGCTTTATAAGGCAAAGTGGAAGGGTCCCTGCAGGTGTCAGACAGGAAAACAAACTGTGAAGAGAGCTTGGAATGAAAACTCACTGGGTGTGGTGGCGCGCACCTGTAGTCCCAGTAGCTGGGGAGTTTGGGGCAGGATTGTGCATGAGTTCAAGGCCAACATCCCAGGTGACAGGAAAACTCACTTCACATTGCCATCATCAAACTGCATCAAACTTCAGGGAGTCTGATGCCAACAGGCTTGCTACCAGGATATTTAAACCCAGTATAATTTGAAGCAAGTTCCCTGGTGTAATACATTCCCTGTGCACACAAAAGCATAATGACAGTGAAATTCCATGTATATGTCATTTCTTCCAAGAAGATGGGTGCTGAGACAGTCTACCTAGATTAGCTTAAGGGCCTAGGGAAGGACCTGGCCTGGTTTCAGTCATACAGATAGCAGAGAGGTCATTTAAGCTATTAGCTATTGCAGGTCCTGGTTGTAGGAGACTGGGTTGAGGGAGCTCTTGGATACAGGTATTGTAAGGCTCATATAGACTACTGGTCACCTCTACTTCTGGTGACAGAAGCTTGATATGACCCAGCCGTACAGGTAATACAGACCACCAACTTGTTGAAAAAAACAAGCTATATGTCCTTTCCTTTAAAATAACAATTCCTTGTGCTTAACATTCCTGGTTTCCCATGTGGGTGCAAATAACTTCATGCTTCTAATAGCAAAGGTTATATAAATAGGCTAGAGTTAAATTGGATGTATGAGATTTATAAACCCTTGAGATTTCTTAGTGTACCTAGGTGTAGTAAGAGATCTAACATCATAAATCATATTTGCAGCCTGAGTCAAACACAGAAAAGCTAAAAACAAGCCAAAAGAATGTCCATGAAACAAACAGGGTATTAGCAGGCTCCGAATATCTTCATGCATGGTATCCAATTCTATTTCATTGAGAATTACTTATTCTGCACAGACTTACTGAACAGATCAGAAAGAAAAAACTTAACAAATATTCATTGGTAGAATATTTAGGGATAAACATTGTTATTCCTTATTTTAATATTGTTATACATTATGTTTCTCACAGATGCTTATATATTACATGTATAACTTCATGGTAATTTAGAGGATAAGTTATTAAATTTGAAAAACACAAGCAAGAAAAAGAAAATATATAGAAATTCTTGTGTAGATATATTTCGACATTGTAATGCATTTGTCTCTCCCTACGCGTTAACACCATCTCTTGTATTTTCATTGAGAATGATATTTGATATAGTTATATATTAAATATATGATATATTTGATATATATCAAATACATATATATGTATTCATTTATCAAACACACATATATACATATATATACATATATATATGTATATATGTATATATATGTATGTATATATATATACATATATATATGTATATATGTATATATATGTATGTATATATATATATGTGGCTTCATAAGATACAATACTTCTTTACCTAGACAGCTTATTATATATATATATATATATATATATAATGCATATATATATATGGCTTCATAAGATACAATACTTCTTTATCTAGACAGCTTATTATTTTCTTAAGGGACAAACCAATGACATTAATTTTCAACATAATATCTTAAAATATAATAAGTTTTCAAGGTATTACAAAAAAAGTACGTTATTTTAGCTTCACAATTCCAAATTTGTAAAGGGAAAAATATCTCCTAGTGTTCTGATCACTTTACTGGAAACACAGAGGTTAATACCAAATCCAGTTTCTGTCATTGGGGGTCAAAGGACCTTCAGGAAGTGTTGGATCTCTGATGCTTTGTGTTGTCACCTACAAAAGAGAAAAGGATGCTAATGTGTATGAACTGCTTGGAAAAGAGTCTAGAATCTGTCAAGTGTCATACACATTAGTATGACCAGTCAATGCTAGAAATAATAGTCCTTCCTTTGCTACCTAAAGACAAGTTATATCTCAACTACATGAATTATGCAATGCAGGCAACCATTTTGCTAAAAAAAACAGTCAATGTAAAAGAAAAGCACTTGCACAAGGATTTGACAACACTCTACAATTAACACATCTAAATTTAATGTTTTAAAGCTAGTAAGGAAAACAATTAGTATAATTAGGAAACTACAAGTGTAAATTCCATCCAAGACATTTATTAGCTATACAATCTTGAAGAGTATGATTGAAATGCATTATGTATATGTATGAAAATGTTACAGTGAATCATTACTACATATCATTAGTATATGATGATAAATGACATTAAAATTTAAAAAACGTTTGAGAAAATGTTTAATACCTTCAAGTCTCAGCGTATTCAGTGTAATGAAGAGAGGTGAGTTAAGATAAGTCCCATCAAACACTGGGAGAAAATGATTACCTAATAAAACTTAACTGCTATTAATATTAATGAGTTTTAATAAATCTAAGACCTTCATTGTCCTTGTATTCTTAGATGTGTTTCACTTTCAGTCATATGGCGTAGGTATTAAGCAAAGCAAAGGATGGTGGGGATGCTCTTAGTGAGCATTTGTGGAATTGTGGGGATACTCTTAGTGAACATTTGTGGAATTGTGGGGATACTCTTAGTGAGCATTTGTGGAATTGAATTCATTTCTGTCGCTCCCTCAAATGGAAGATGGCTTGAATGAGCAAGTATGTTTTCCACTGTGGCTCATTTTCTCAAAGGCCTGCAGCTATGTCTCTACTCTGCCTTTAGTAATAGGAAAGTCTGATTTCTCAGACTGTTTTAACAGTCTCTTTTTATTCAAATGTTCTTGTTCCTCCTCCCCCTTCATCCTTCCCAGGACTACAAGGTTCTGTTTTTTCTACTCTTTTAGTATGATAACAGCTTTACAAGTCTTTGTTTAATTTTTTTAGGACCGTTGCAAATGTAAATTGGTTTCCAAATGTAAATTCTTCCTATCACATTCTTCTCCCTTTAAGTAGCATGTTTTTATTTCAGTGTGTTATCTTTACAAAACTCTTTATCCATTTCTCATTGAAGTGGGCTTTTCTGTTTTCCAATGTAGATGGCAAACTTTTATAGCCCCCTTGTATAGTAAATAATGTAGTAATCTTGATTTTGATTGAATGAAAGGAAGTTGTGGTGGTTTATTTTTTCCTTTTGAACTATAGGAAAAAAATCTTTTACAAATATAATTTCATTTGTTTCTTATTTTCCCTCTATTAATTTATAGAAAGATACATTGATACAGAAACTGGTATTTTCTTAAATAAATATATTTCTAGCCAGATTTATCACTGTCAACGTGCAGGGGTCTCTGTGATCACCAAGGCCAACAGAATAATGATCTGTAGGAGAGAAGAATGGAGTTGAGTTCAACACAACTCAGGAGCTGGTGCTGGTTCAAACTTCAAAGGTGCTGGCTCAAACTCTGAGTAGTTTATTTTAGGCATATTTAAGTACGGCACAGTTTGGTGAAAAAAAAGTTTTCCTGGTGATAATTAACTCAATCCCATGTGTGCAATAAAGCTTAAGAGAAGACTACATTAAAACTACTTGTAATGTGCATGCAACATCTTCCATAAAGATGGAATCTATAGATTGAGTGAGAAAGAAAACAGTTCATGACAAAAGTCTTGGGCAGGATATCATGTGGTCCCTGCCATGCAGAGGTCCCCATCTCCACACTCAGCCCTTGGTCTTGGGCTGGATATCATGTGGTCTCTGCCATATAGAGGTCCCATGCTATAAAGTACTACCATCTCCACACTCAGCCTTTGCAATGGAAACCAGATTATACATCTCTCTCTTTGAAGAGACAATCTTGTGTGTTTAACATCCTGGCTCCCCTTATGCCTGTCTATGAGCACAAGGATGTCTGTGCCTCCCACATCAATGGAAAGAAAACCAACAGTGGTTTTGGTATCACTTTCTATTTATTTAAGAAGTGGTTACATCAAACTATAAACTAGTAAATGACTCCAAGCTAGTTCCTAATGTAAAATGTATGTGTGTGTGTGTGTGTGTGTGTGTGTGTGTGTGTGTGTGTGTATGTGTGTGTTCTTTTTTTCCCCCAGTGGATATGTGCTGGACTAGGAGATCTTTTGTTTTCATGGTCCAGTTATTACTCTGAACATATAGTGAACATGTAAACATTTACTCAAACCCTTTTGTCTCTGCCTATGCATAGAATACTAAACTTCATAAAGGTATAAAATAGAGGGAGCTCAGTGGGTAAGATCACATGTTGACAAACATGATGATCAGCATTCAATCTTGGAGACACACATGATGGAAGAAGAAAGCTGATCCTACCCCAAGTTGTCCTTTAATTTCCACATATGTGAATGACACACACACATACATTAAGTAAATATAATTTTAAAAGGTATATATTCCAAGATCCACTAGCAGTATGCAAACAACAACAACAACAAAGAATTACTAGTGGGAAATATGCAGGACATCCCAAATTTTCTAATCTCTAAATAGCAGTAATAGTAGGGGCATAGCAGTTTAGTATATTCTCCTCACAGACATATCAATTCCAACATCTATTCACAAATGACCATACCAAGAGTTAAAAGGATGCCAGACGAAGGACTGCAATGTATGGTATCATCATGGCAGAGGTGGTGTTGTCTGTTCCACTTGTTCAACACTAAGCCAGTGAAGCTTGGAGAGAGAGGCCTTGTACTTGGTGGATGCAGAATACTTAAAAGACTTCAGACTTGAGGGTTTGACCCTCAGAAACTATGTTATCTTAGCAGCAAAGGACAAGTCACCCTTTTCCTGCCTTTCCATTGGATAAGTCTATGCATGGCACTTAACACAGGATTTTGCTTCAGAGACCAGTGTTGGGCCTGCCATCAAGAGACACAAGATTGAGTAGAAACAAGAGTTCCTTCTGCAAACCAGAAATCACAATGAAGCCTCTAGACATGCTCTGGAGTCAGGTAGGCATATGTGTCTGGTCAGATTGACTGGTACTTTTTTTGCATTAATGCCAGCCTTGGAGTGGGTAGAAGGCATCATCCACTCTAGAATACATGAAGCTATGAGACCCAGATAAAAACCTGCCTATTCTCTGCCTTGTTCTATTGCCACCTGTGCTCCAACTTATAATACAGTTATCTTGAAGCCAGTTCTCACACTCAAAACCTCCAGATCTTATCCAGCACTAGGGTAGAAACTAGACCACAGTCGGATGTGCTCCTAGTTAGGTCTGCATCGTTGTCAGTCACAGTGGGGCCTGAATGTACCACTTATATTTAACAACATAACTCAGTTCAGACCCATGCTGCATAAGGAAGGAGAAGGATAGTATGCAGTCATAATGAACCCATGTCTGGAATAATGTTAGTAGGTAGAGCGCATTGAACAGCCTGAGTGACAATAGGAGACATGAGGTTCTTCTAATCTATTAAATCTCAGTAGGAATAACTTGTGGCTGATCTAAGGGTCTTAAGCCTTGGATACATGGAGCAGTAAGCAGCTCACAGTCTGTAGCCTTGGGCTTGCCCCAGTGCTATGCTAATCTCATCAGGCCATGGACTAGAGATGTGACACAGTATTACACCACTGGTGGTCACAGGACTGCCCACCTCAGTCCTTCCCCAACCCCCAGCTATCTCAACACAGAGGTAGTAAAGGTCTTTCTTGACAGAAGAAAACAGAGTCAAATTAAGTCAAACGATACATTAAGTCAAATGACAGAGGCCTGATGCTTTTGCTTCTATCTCTGTCCCTAAACAGAATTACCCAGTAGGTAGCCAATCATAGGTCAGCAGAAGAAGGAGCTTTGGGGCCTACTGGACAAATGACATCTTGTGGAGATAGGCTACTTTTTTCAATATACACCTGTTTTATGCTAGACAACAAATCAACTGTGAATTTCAGGCCAATATGAGCTTGGATGGCAACTAGTGTTGAAACAGCAATAGCACACTAAAGTCTCCTGAAGAGAGAGCCTGGATTTAGAGTACCATCTAGTGTTCAAATGGCAAAAGTCCCAGGGATTCAGAGGAACCAGAAAAGAAATTATCTGAGTCTACTTCCAATTTCTGGAAAGACTGACAAAGAAAGTTAGAATGCTGGAAGGGTGCCTAGTATGCCTAGATTGAGCATCAAGCACAACACAATATCACCTGACACTCAACATGACATACCAGGAAGTCATTTTACAGTAACCAAACTGAGTGAAATCAGAGATGGGGACTGTATAACAGCTCTTTCAGAGAATATCAAATTGATGTTGGTGGGTTTGGTTTATTTTTTTTTTAAGTGAACATTTTATACCATCTTCCATCTCTATCAAGGCTTAATACAAGAACATTTTCTCTTTTTCTTTTTTAGATATTTTCTTTATTTACATGTCATATGATATCTCCTTTCCCAGTTTCCCCTCCAAAAAAAATAAATAAATAAAAATGAAATGAAAAAACAAACCCACGTTCCCTCCCTCTTTCCCCTGCTCACCACCCCACCCCCTCCTGCTTACTGTCCCTGGCATTCCCCTACACTGGGGTCTAGAACCTTCACAAGACAGAGGGCCTCTCCTCCCATTGATGACTGACTAGGCCATCCTCTGCTATACATATGCTGCTGGAGCCATGAGTCCCACCATGTGTACTCTTTTGTTGGTGGTTTAGTCCCTGGGAGCTCTGAGGGTACTGGTTAGTTCATATTGTTGTTTGTCCTAAGGGGACTCAGGTGAGATTGCCATTTTCTCTGTGGTGACTTTCTAAGGAGGGGCTAGCCAGAAGGCCCAGGCCTCACAAGTGGCAGGGCAGCCAAGACAGGATCCTTTCTACCCCAGACTACACCTAGGAAGGACAACAGATCCACAGCCCTCTCTGCACCTTTCCCACAAGCAGAAAGCCTGTCTCCAGGGTGTGCTCTGACCCCAGGACTGAGACAGTGACAACTGATCCACAGCCATCTGTGCTCAGGTTTTACCAGAGGAGAGCTGATCTCCCAGAAGTGCTGACACAGGTTTACAGACCCATAGGAAGAACAAGCGTCAGTCAGAGACAGCAAGAACATCTAACATCAGAGATCAACAGATAGCAAAGGCAAATGCAAGAATCTTACCAACAGAAATCAAGACTACTTAGCTTCATCAGAACCTAGTACTCCCACCACAAAAAGTCCTGGATATCCCAAAACATGGGAAAAGCAAAATTTGAATCTAAAATCATATCTCATGATGGTGATAGAGAAATTTAAGAAGGGCATTAATAACTCCCTTAAATAAATACAGGAGAACACAGGTAAACAGGCTCAAGCCCTTAAAGAGGAAACACAAAAATCCTTTAAAGAATTACAGAAAAGCACAACCAAACAGGTAAAGGAATTGAACAAAACCATCCAGGACCTAAAAATGGAAGTAGAAACAATTAGGAAATCACAAAGAGAGACAACTCTGGAGATAGAAATCTTAGGAAAGAAATCAGGAACCATAGATGCAAGCATCACCAACAGAATACAAGAGATAGAAGACAGAATATCAGATGCAGAAGATACCATAGAAAACATTGACACAACAGTCGAAGAAAACACAAAATGCAAAAAGTTCCTAACCCCAAACATCCAGGAAATCCAGGACACAATGAAAAGACCAAACCTAAGGATAATAGGGTTTTTTAATTTTGTTTTCTCTTAATTTAAAATTTTTCTTTATATACTGTATTTTGACCATACAGTGATGTTGGGCCTGGGTCTCTCTGCTGCCAATGCCTGGGGCTGCACAACATGTTAGTTAAAAGGAGGCAATGCATAATCATGAGATATTTTATTATAGGAAAGAGAAAATAGGCCAGCCATGACCATGAAGAGAAAGGAGAAGAAGGAGAAGAGAGGAGAAGAAGAGAGAGGGCAAGAAAAGAAGAGAGCAAGAGAGGAGAGAATGAGAGCAAGAGAGAAGGAGAGGAAGCAAGAACAAGAGAGGAGAGCAAGAAAGGAAGAAGGCGAGAGAGGAAGAGGCAAACTGCCCCTTATATTGTGAGGTGTGGATATCTGTCGGGTGGAGCATGCCTAGCTATGGTCAGATGACAGGGGGTAGGGTCCAGCTAGAATGCTGGAAGCTTGGGGCATTGTCTACATAACAGAATACACATCTTCTGCGAGGGGTCTGTGAGAGAGTGTGACTGAAACAGGAGCCAGGGACCCAGGAGTCATGGCTGAACTTCTTACACGCCTTACACGCCTTAACTATACACATTTATTATGCATTAAAATGTATATAATTATAAATACTAATAAATGCATAATATGTATCTATACATTTACATATAAATATATAAATTTACACACACATACACATATCTATATATGGGGCAATGACCTAAGTATCTACCATCTGTTAAATACACAAGGAAAACATTATCATTCAATCATAAGAAATAACCAAAATCCTGTCACTTAAAACATTCTATATAGAGTTCTGAATCATTACATGAAATAAGAAATGCATAACATGAAATATCATACATACATCATTGCTCTGTGGATCCTGACAATGTTTATCTTATGCATGTTGAGAGTAGAATTGTGGTTCCCAGAGCCAAGGGAACAGTAAAGAAGGAGGAAGGAATGAGAAAAGCTGGATCAATGGGTTCTAAGATGTATCTCAGAGCGAGGCATAGGATCCAAAGTTCTGCTGTGCCACTGTAGAATGTGGTGACCGTGATGAGAACGTGTTTAGTGGTAAAAATAGAGACTTGGGCACCAAGTTATGAAAAGAAGTGGAGGAAAGTTAATCCACTAAGTGCGCGAGGTCAGTCTGGAAAATTGTGTCATGATGCTCACTCTATGCCATGATACAGAAGCGTGGGTATGGTAAGGACACCAACCAGCAATGAGACTGAGGACACAGCTCAGCAAAGAGACTGAGGACAAAAGCAAGGCACACCAAATGTTAGGTCATCCCAGATCATCTGTATGGCACGACTGCACGGATATAGGCTTCTATATACTTCTCAAAACCCTTAAGATGTACAAGTCAAGATATAATCAGTGGATGCCAGGTGATCATGATGTGTTGAAGTCAGTTCATCAACTGTAAAAAGAAGTCCACTGGGATACGGGAATATAATAATGAAACTTTGAAGGACAAAACAGAATTGCATGGAAACCCTCTGTACTTTCTCCTTCATTTTTCTGTGAACCTAAAACTGCCTTTTACAAGTGGAGTTGTCAGTAAACACTTCTTGGCATCCACAATAGTGTCTGGGTTTGGTGTCTGCACATGAGATGGATCTTGCTGACAGGAGCCTGATATAACTGTCTGCAGAGAGGCTCTGCCAGAGCCTGACAAATACAGAGGCAGATGCTTGCAGCTAACCATTGGACTGAGCATGGGATCCCCAATGAAGGATTTAGAGAAAGGACTGAAGGAGCTGAAGAGGTTTGTAACCCCATAGGAAGAACAATATCAACCAAGTAGACCCCCTAGAGTTCCCAAGGATTAAACCACCAACCAAAGAGTACACATGGCTCCAGCTGCATATGTACCAGAGAATGGCCTTATATGGCATCAGTGGAAGGAGAGGCTCTTGGTCCTGTGATGGCTCGATGCCTCAGTGTAGGGGAATGCCAGGACAGTGATGTGGGAGTAAATGGGTGGGTGGGAACACCCTCATAGAAGCAGAGGGTGGGGGATGGGATAGGAGATTTGTGGAGAGGGAACCCCAGGAAGGGGAGATAACATTTGAAATGTATAAAGAAAATAACTAATGAAAAATTGGAGTTGGTTATTTAAGCAAAAGAAAGAAGAAAGAAGAGAGTGAAAACACCATCATGAGAGGAAAACCTGGACTCCTGTTGTTTGGATTTACATAGTTTCTCAGTTTTCCCAAAACATTCTTCAGTTTGCACATCACATCTTGCTCCTCTGGAGACAGACAGGGAAATGATCATAAAGCCCAGCATATCAGCACTGAAATCAGAAGGAGACAGCAGACAGATGGTGTCTTAGTTAGGGTTTTACTGCTGTGAACAGACACCATGACCAAGGTAACTCTTATAAGGACAACATTTAATTGGACCTGGCTTACAGGTTTAGAGGTTCAGTCCATTATCATCAAGGTGACAGCATGGCAGCATCCAGGCAGGCATGGTGCAGAAGGAGTTCTACATCTTCATCTGAAGGCTGCTAGTAGAATACTGACTTTCAGGCATCTAGGAAGAGAGTCTCAAAGCCCACACCCACAGTGACACACCTACTCCAACAAGGCCACACCTTCTAATAACTCCCTGAGCTGAGCATATACAAACCACAACAGACAGTAAAGTCATGAGCCTGAGAGCCGCTTCTGGGCAATGTTTTCCTGAGATGATTGCCTGTGAGGGAAAAATGCCCTGCCTGGGCTTTGGTGAGGGGCCTGAGGGTTCTCATGGGTCAGGTTCCCCCTTTCCACACAGAACCCAAAGCATTACTCTTCCCTGACAAGATCACACCATAATCTTCTCTGGCTTACAGTCTGTAATCATTTTATATTCAAACCAAATTTGATTGAATGCGATGTCTGGCGATCTCCCTATTGTCTCTGACTTTCTGTGGCTGACAGCTATTTAATATCTGACAGCTATTCAGTTTCCGTGCCTGTCTTCCTTTGTGGTTCCTTTTATAAAAGCAGTCATGATTCACAGTCAGATTTTCTTTTATATAATCTCTTTTTATTGTTTGAGCATTTCATACAAACATATGGTGTTGTTTTTTTTTTTTCATCAAACCCACCCTCCCTCTCCCCCTCCATCACTTTCATGTATTCCTTTTTAAAAAGCTTTATTGAATTTACTTAATGCTGTTGATATGTGCACTGGATTCTAGTAATGAAAGGAACTCACTCACCTCCCCACCAGCAGCCATCAAATTCCAATAGTTCTTGTTGAGTGAAGCAGGGGAGGCTCTTCCATGAGCTCCTTCCCCATCCATGCTGGGCATCTAGCTGGCTCAGTTGTGCACAGGTTCCAGCCACTGTGTGTGTGACAGCCCTGCCTTGTCCAGCAGATACACAGTCAGATTCTCTTGAAGACTCCTGGGTAAGTCAAGCCTCATTTGTTTCATCTCTCTGCCTATCCTGCAGGTGCTTTATAAACTTGAAAACAGATTCCTCAGTCTTGCTTCTAATGATATATGGGGCCAAATAATTGTGTGCTGTGGTAAGCGGTCCTATGTTAAATTAGAATCACAAATATGTTAATACTTTTATGTATCCTCCTGTAGACCATTAAGCAAACCAATGGGAAATGAAAATCTATATGACATTCCCCTCACATCCCATCAAGTTCTTTCTGGCAAGCCAAGGTTTTATTATTCATTAGCCATTCATTGTTTTGCTTTGTCCAGAGCCCATTTACAGTTTCTCACAGTGCCTAGCTGTGTCTTACGACAACAGAGCGGTGTCTCTGTTCACATAAAAGGGGCTGTCCTTACTTCATACAAGTTTGAAATCACAGGTTTTTGCCATTAAAACAACTATGTCCCTCCTAGACACACCTGTAGCCAGACCTTGTTTGAACCCTATGAATATGGAGATTGGACCATATTTAGTCTGTGTTGTCTTTTGCTTAGAGGTGATTGCCAGAAGTTCTAGTGATGAGCCCAAGAATTTAGAAACATTTACCACTTAAAAGATCAATGTATCTGTGTTTTGTGTACAAAGCCGAATATTCCAGAAAGAATAATTTTCCAGAGCATGCATTTTATGACGTTTTATATATTAAAGGTTTTAGTATTGTGATCTGTATTGATTTTAGAAAGCTTACATTTTATTGAAAATAACAATGATTAGTGGATATGTTAGAGATGAATATCACTGATTCAAGTAGGAATAAAGTTTCTTTTTTTATTATTTGATTTTATTTATTCATATATCTTTGAGACAGAATCTCATGTAGCCTAGCCTGGCCTTGATTTTAGTACGTAATCTAGCCTGATCTTGAATTTCTGATCCTCCTGCCTCAGTCTCCTTGTCTGATTTTATGTGGTGAGGGAGACTCAGACTTCCCATATACTAACTAGGCAAACATTCTACCAACAGAAGACACTAAGGAGGCTAGAACAAGTGACATGTCTCAGGAAGTTACAGTACTCGATACCAAGCTGAATGACTAGAGTTCAGTCCTCGGGACGCGCGTAGTGAAAGGAGAAAAGTGTTATCCTCTGATCTCCACATGCCCACTGTGGCAAGTGCCTATGTAATAATTTTCTCTAACTAAAAACTCTGTTGTTGAAGCGGGAGGATCACAACCAACCTAGATTAGAGTGAGACCTTGTCTCAGAACACAAACAATAATAACAAAAATTTGAATCATAGATAAATAATGAGCAGTGGATTTTTTTTGGATTTTTTTTGTTATAGGGTCTCAATATGAAATCAAAGGCTGGCTTTGATATGTCTCTGTAACTGAGAATAACCTTCTATTCCTGAACTTCTCTGAACTTATCTCTCAAGCTGGGAGTGTACCTATTGGGTAATGTTGTAGAATAAATATATATTGGGGTTCAGAAAATGATCCTTGGTTTGATCTTTAGTGTGTGTGTGTGTGTGTCAGGGCTGGGGTGCTCCTGCAAGCATTCATTCATTTTTATTTTATGTGTATAAGTGCCCTGACCACTTGCATGCCTGCTGCCCATAGAGGCCAGAAGAAGACTTCCGATCTTCTGAAATGGGAGATACAGAAGGTTGTGAGCCACAATATGAGTGCTGGGACCCAAACTTAGATCCTCTGCGAGAGCAGCAAGTGCTCATCACAACAGAGCCAACTCTCCAGTGTGTGGGTTTGTGCACACACCCTCTGAGGCCAGAAGATGATACTGGATCCCTTGGAGCTAGAGTTACAGGCAGTGGTATGCCTCCCAACATGAGTGCTGGGAAGAGAACTTGGATCTTCTTCAAGAGCAGTGCACACTCTTAACAGTTACTCTATCTCTCCAACTTTGTGGTTATCTGAATAGAATCAAATATATACTTATATACTTGAATGCTTAGTCACCAGGGAGTGACAGTATTTGAAAGGATTAGAAGAATTAGAAAGTGTGGCCTTGTTGGAGGAAGTGTGTCACCAGTTGGGTTTTGAGGTTTCAAAAACCCAAACCAAGACTAGAGTCTCTCTCTTGGCCTCTGGACCAGGATGTAGCTCTCAACTATTGCTCCAGAATTATGCCAGCCTGCCACCATGCTCCTTGCCATGATGATAATGATGAGATGATGGTGATGATGATGATGATGATGATGATGATGATGATGATGATGATGATGATGATGATGATGATGATGGACTAACCCCTGTGATCCAGATCTTAAGGCTGGAAGACACAAGTTTCTGACCTAGATCTTGACATGGAAATCTTGAGCATAAAGTTTCTTTTTAATTTTCTTTCAAAATAAATAACCTTAAATTCCAACTGACATGTTGCTAGTTAAGTAGATAAGCAAACCAGATAAAATTTGCATGTTAAGCGAATTCAACATAAATTATGACAAGACTATGATTTAAACTTCTTTCTAGCTGGTTGAACTCATTCAGCAGGAAGCTTGGTAGACCAACATGGCATGTAGGTTTTTTTTTAGGTCCATAGGTGAAAAACATTGACAAAAACATGTTGTTAAATGAATTTCTTATTAGGGTGAGATCTGGCAATAGTCACTACTAGATTTACAATTCTGCATCTGACATCAAGCCAACATCCCACATAGCCAAGTAAGTGTGGAACATGCACGTCAAGCCCCAGTGAGGTCATGTGCTAACAGAACAGAGGAATAGGTGTGGCTGCAACCATTTCAAGCAGTCTGCATTGTCCCCTATTGTATCTGTACTTCCAGGACAACACTGAACATTGGAGCATTTTCTATATGTCTCACTACTCTGCAAAACAAGCCAGAGCACCATTCTTGTGTGGTTATTTTAGAGCATGCAGTGTATTCCCCCGAAATCCTGATTTACATTCAGCTTTCAATTTCACTTGTTTAGCTTCAGGTTTCCTCCCATTTGAAAAAAAAATTAAGAACTGGCCTGGGTTTTTAAATTACCAGGTACAAGAGGAAGTTTTGATACAGCAGAGAGATTGTGAGGACCTAGAAAAAGTATGGTTATCCCACGAATGACTGAAAACTAGGACTTCAGCAGAGACCACAGCATGACGCTGCTCACTTCACAGTCCCATTGCTGTCATCCAAGCGTGTCCCATTTCACGACTGAGGACAAGACTCTCATTTGTTGTCAGACTTTTTTATGGGTTGGTTGGCCCCAGATAATTTGATGTAGCAGTTAAATTAACAAAAGCTTTCAAACAAACACTTTTATTTGCTGTTGTTTACGATAAATACCAAGGGCATTCAAGGACATTGTTGAACATCATGTTTGCATGTTCCGTATTAAAAGTGTGAAGGAAGTGCACTTCCAAGGAAATAATGTAGCAAAATTCAATCAACAAAATATTTCCTGCTTCTCTATTCTGAGCTCAAAAATTTCACTCTTCTATAAGAACTGGAGGCTTGGAAGATAGAAAATATTTATTTCATTTTTATGATTTCTTTAAAAGTTATCATGAGGTGAACAAGCTCAATAGATCTATTATACTACAAGGTGAGAGTAATTAATAATGTATTTTTGCAAATGCTGAGTAGATGTTAAGGGTTGGTTGATATGTGTGGTAAAGCACATGTTAAATTGATATATTTAGCCAGTTGTTCCACAGATATACATTCCACATGTTGTACAAGAGAAATTCACACAATTTTATCTGTTAATTTAAAAACAAAGAAGTCATAATTTTTCTTTCATGTACTTCACTACAATTTTTATAGCAGCATCTTTCAAAATGAATTGCAGACACTTAAAGTTGACTATAGACTGTGTGCTTTAAATATGGACTTCTTGGGCTTAGAACAACCTTTCAGAAAATAAAGAAGCCAAGTCTATACTCCCTCAAGGAGAACAACATTAATACTTTTTACTTCCCCTGATCTTAAAAACCTAGGAGCTTAAAAAGCAACAGTAAATTTGAATTGCTTTGATGATTCGCTAACACAGGGCAGGCTTATTCTGATTATGTCAACATAACTGTCTCTCCATCTCAAGTGATTTCATTTTACAAGTTAGAAAAGAATTACAAAAGGCAGGACCAGCCAGGAGGCATAGGCCTCAGAAGTGGCAGGGCAGCCAGCACAGGATCCTTTCTACCTTCTTCTACAACTAGGAGGGACAGTGGATGCACAGCCCTCTCTGCACCTTTCCCGCAAGAAGAGAGTCTGTCTCCAGGTTATGCTCTGACCCCAGGACTCAAGAGGGACCATTGATCCACAACCCTCTGTACACAGGTCTTACCAGAGGAGAGCTGATCTTCCAGAAGTGCTGACACAGGCTTACAGACCCACAGGAAGAACAAGCTCCAGCCAGAGACAGCAAGAACATCTAGCACCAAAGATCAACAGATGGCTAAAGGCAAACAAAAGAATCTTATGAACAGAAACCAAGACTACTTGGCTTCATCAGAACCTAGTACTCCCACCACAGTAAGTCCTGGATATCCCAAAACACCGGAAAAGTAGAATTTGGATCTAAATTCATATCTCACATGGTGATAGAGGAATTTAAGAAGGACATGAATAACTCCCTTAAAGAAATACTGGAGAACACAGTTAAACAGGTTCAAGTCCTTAAAGAGGAAACACAAAAATCCCTTAAATAATTACAGGAAGGCACAACCAAACAGGTGAAGGAATTGAACAAAACCATCCAGGACCTAAAACTGGAAGTAGAAACAGTTAGGAAATCACAAAGAGAGACAACTCAGGAGATAGATATCCTAGGAAAGAAGTCAGGAACCATAGATGCAGCATCACCAACAGACTACAAGAGATAGAAGAGAGAATCTCAGGGGCAGAGATACCATAGAAAACATTGATACAATAGTCAAAGAAAACGCAAAATGCAAAAAGTTCCTAACCTAAAACATCCAGGAAATCCAGGACTTCAATGAGAACACCAAACCTAAGGATAATAGGTATAGAAGAGAGTGAAGACTTGCAACTTAAAGGGCCAGTAAATATCTTCAAGAAAATTATAGAAGAAAACTTCCCTAGCCTAAAGAAAGAGATGCCTACAACCATAAAACCTACAGAACTCCAAATAGTTTGGACCAGAAAAGAAATTCCTCCTGTCACATAATAATCAAAACACTAAATGCACAAAACGAAGAAAGAATATTAAAAGCAGTGAGGGAAAAAGGCAAGTAACATATAAAGGCAGGCCTATCAGAATTACACCAGACTTCTAGTCAGAGACTATGAAAGCCAGAAGATCCTGGGTTGATGTCATACAGACCATAAGAGACCACAAATAACCAGCAAAACTCTCAATTACCATAGATGGAAAAATCATAGTATTCTATGACAAAACCAAATTTGTACAATATATTTCCACAAATCCAGCCCTTCAAATGATAATGAATGGAAAACTTCAACACAAGGAGGGAACCTACATCCTGGAAAAAGTAAGAAAGTAATATTCCAACAAAACTAAAAGAAGATAGCCACATGAACAGAATTCCAACTCTAACAACAAAAATAACAGAAAGCAACAATTATTTTTCCTTAATATCTATTAATATCAGTAGACTCAATTCCCCAATAAAAAGACATAGACTATCAGACTGGGTACATAAACAGGACCCAACATTTTGTTGCATACAGGAAACCCACCTCAGTGACAAAGACAGACACTACCTCAGAATAAAAGGCTGAAAAGCAATTTTCCAAGCCAATATTCCCAAGAAAAAAGCTGTAGTAGCCATTCTAATATCGAATAAAATCGACTTTCACCCTAAAGTGATCAAAAAAGATAAGGAAGAAAGGGACACTTCATGCTCATCAAAAGTTTGATCTACCAAGATGAACTCTCAATTCTGAACCTCTATGCTCCAAATGCAAGGGCATCTACATTCACAAAAGAAACTTCACTAAATCTCAAAGCACACATTACACAGCACACAATAGTAGTGGGAGATTTCAACACCAGACTCTCTGCAATGGACAGATCATGAAAACAGAAGCTAAACAAAGACATAGTGAGACTAACAGAAGTTATGAAACAGATGGGTTTAACAGATATCTATAGAACATTTTATCCTAAAATAAAAGGATATACCTTCTTCTCAGCACCTCATGGTACCTTCTCCAAAATTGACGATATAACTGGCCACAAATCAGGCCTCAACAGATAAAAGAAGATTGAAATAATTCCTTGCATCCTATCAGATCACCATGGACTAAGGCTGCTCCTCAATAACAACATAAACAATAGAAAGCCCACCTACAAGTGGAAGCTCAACAACACTCTACTCAATGATAACTTGGTCAAGGAAGAAATAAAGAAAGAAATTAAAGACTTTCTAGAGTTTAATGAAAATGCAGAAACAACATACCCAGTCTTATGGGACACAATGAAAGCAGTCCTAAGAGGAAAACTAATAGCTTTAAGTGAATCCAAAACGAAACTGGAGTACGCATACACCAGCAATTTGACAGCACATCTGAAAGGTCTAGAACAAAAAGAAGCACATTCATCCAAGAGGAGTAGAAATAATCAAACTCAGGGCTAAAATCAACCAAGTGGAAACAAAAAGAACTATACAAAGAATCAACCAAACCAGGAGCTGGTTCTTTGAGAAAGTCAACAAAATAGATAAATCTTTAGCCAGACTAACTAGAGGACACAGAGAGAGTATCCTAATTAACAAATTCAGAAATGAAAAGAGAGACATAACAACAGACACTGAGGAAATCATAAAAAAAAAAAAATGAGAACTTACTACAAAAGTCTATACTCAAGAAAACTGGAAAACCTGGATGAAATGTACAATTTTCTAGACAGATACCAGGTACCAAAGTTAAATCAAGATCAGATCAATGATCTAAATAGTCCCATATCTGCTAATGAAGTAGAAACAGTCATTAATAGTCTCCCAACCAGAAAAAGCCAAGGATCAGATGGCTTTGGTGCAGAGTTATATCATGACCTTCAAAGAAGACTTAATACCAATACTCCTCAAACTATTCCACAAAATAGAAACAGAAGGTATTCTACCCAATTCATTCTATGGAGCCACAATTACTCTTATACCTAAACCACACAAAGAACTAACAGAGAAAGAAAACTTCAGACCAATTTCCCTTATGAATATCAATGCAAAAATACTCAATAAAATACTTGTAAACTGAATCCA
This sequence comes from Mastomys coucha, assembly GCF_008632895.1. Taxonomy (NCBI): domain Eukaryota; kingdom Metazoa; phylum Chordata; class Mammalia; order Rodentia; family Muridae; genus Mastomys; species Mastomys coucha. Next base: position 87,447,105 of record NW_022196915.1, on the reverse strand, counting down.
AGAACACATCAAAACGATCATCCATAATGGTCAAGAAGGCTTCATCCCAGGGATGCAGGGATGGTTCAATATGCGGAAATCCATCAATGTAATTCACTATATAAACAAACTCAATGAAAAAAACAATATGATTATCTCATTAGATCCTGAGAAAGTATTTGACAAAATCTAACATCCCTTCATGATAAAAGAATTGGAAAGATCAGAAATTCAAGGCCCATACTTAAAGTTAGTCAAAGCAATATACAGCAAACCAGTAACCAACATCAAACTAAATGGAGAGAAACTTGAAACAATCCCACTAAAATCAGGTACTAGACAAGGCTGCCCACTCTCTCCCTACCTATTCAATATTGTACTTAAAAGTCCTAGCCAGAGCATTTAGACAATAAAAGGAGATCAAGGGGATACAAATTGGAAAGGAAGAAGTCAAATTACCACTATTTGTTGATGATATGATGGTATATTTAAGTAACTCCAAAAATTCCACCAGAGAGCTCCTAAACCTGATAAACAACTTCAGCAAAGTAGCTGGATATAAAATTAACTCAAGCAAATCACTGGCCTTCCTCTACACAGAGGACAAACAGGCAGAGAAAGAAATTAGGGAAACAACACCATTCAAAATAGTCACAAATAATATAAAATGCCTTGGTGTGACTCTAACTAAGCAAGTAAGAGATATGTTTGACAAAAAGTTCAAGTCTCTGAAGAAGGAAATTGAAGAAGATCTCAGAAGATGGAAAGATCTCCCATGCTCATAGATTGGCAAGATTAATATAGTAAAAATGGCCATCTTGCCGAAACCAATCTACAGATTTCAATGCAATCCCCATCAAAATTCCAACACAATTCTTCACAGACTTAAAAAAAAGCAATTTGCAAATTCATCTCGAATAACAAAAAATCCTAGGATAGTGAAAACTATTCTCAACAATAAAAGAACCACTGGTGGAATCAACATCCCAGACCTTAAGCTGTACTACAGAGCAATTGTGATATAAATTGCATGGTATTGGTACAGTGACAGGCAGGTAGATCAATGGAATAGAATTGAAGACCCAGAAATGAGCCCACACACCTATGGTCACTTGATCTTTGACAAAGAAGCTAAAACTATCCAGTGGAAAAAAAACAGCATTTTCAACAAATGGTGCTGGCTCAACTGGCAATTAGCATGTAGAAGAATACAAATCCATCTATTCCTAACTCCTTGTACAAAGCTCAAGTCCAAGTGGATCAAGGACCTCCACATAGAACCAGATACACTGAAACTAATAGAAAAGAAAGTGGGGAAAAGCCTCAAGCACATGGGCACAGGGGGAAAATTCCTGAACAGAACACCAATAGCTTATGCTCTAAGATCTAGAATTGACAAATAGGACCTCATAAAATTGCAAAGCTTCTATTAGGCAAAGGATACTGTCAATAGGACAAAACAGCATCCAACAAATAGGGAAAAGATCTTTATCAATCCTATATCTGATAGAGGGCTAATATCCAATATATACAAAGAACTCAAGAAGTTAGACTCCAGAGAACCAAATAACCCTATTAAAAAATAGGGTACAGAGCTAAACAAAGAATTCTCAAGTGACAAATATCAAACTGCTGAAAAGCACCTAAATAAATGTTCGACATTCTTAGTCATCACGGAAATGCAAATCAAAACAATGTTGAGATTCCACCTCACACCCGTCAGAATGGCTAGGATAAAAACTCAGGTGACAGCAGATGCTGGAGAGGTTGTGGAGAAAAAGGAACACTACTTCATTGCTGGTGGGGTACAACCACTCTGGAAATAGTTTGGTGGTTCCTCCGGAAATTGGACATAGTATTAACAGAGGACCCAGGTATACCACTCCTGGGCATATATCCAGAATATGCTCCAACATGTGATAAGGACACATGTTCCACTATGTTCATTGTAGCCTTATTTATAACAGCCAGAAACTGGAAACAATCCCAATGTCCCTCAACAGAGGAATGGATACAGAAGATGTGGTACATCTACACAATGGAGTACTACTCAGCTATTAAAAATAATGAATTTATGAAATTTTTAGGGAAATGAATGGATCTGGGAAATATCATCCTGAATGAGGCAACCCAATCACAAAAGAACACACATGGTATGCACTCTCTGATAAGTGGATATTTAGCTCAGAAGATCAGAATACACAAAGTACTGTCCACAAACCAAAAGAAACTCAATAAGGAAGACCAAAGTGTGGATACTTCATTCCTTCTTAAATGGGGGAACAAAATACCCATGGAAAGAGTTACAGAGACAAACTATGGAGCAGAGACTGAAGGACTCTTCAGTTCAGAGACTGCTCCACCTGGGAATCCTTCCCATATTCAATCATCAAATCCAGACACTATTGTGGATGCCAGCAAGTGCTGGCTGATAGGAGCCTGATATAGCTGACTCCTGAGAGGCTCTGACAGTACCCGACTAATACAGAAGTAGAGGTTCACAGCCATCCATTGGACTGAGTGCAGGGTCCCCAATGAAGGAGATAGAGAAAGGACCCAAGGAGCTGAAGGGTTAGCAGCCTCTTAGGAGGAACAACAATATGAACTAACTAGTACCCTCAGAGCTCCCAGGGACTAAACCACCAACCAAAGAGTATACATGGTGGGACTCATGGCTCCAGCAGCATATATATAGCAGAGGATGGCCCAGTCAGTCATCAATGGGAGGAGAGGCCCTTGGTCCTGTGAAGGTTCTATGCCCCAGTGTAGGGGAATGCCAGGGTCAGTAAGCAGAAGAGAGTGGGTTGGTGGGCAAGGGGGGGAGGGAACAGGGTTTTTTTTGTTTGTTTGTTTGTTTGTTTGTTTTATTTAATCTTTTCTTTTTTTGAAGGGGACACTGGGAAAGGAGATATCATATGACATGTAAATAAAGAAAATGTTTTATAAAAAAAGAAAAATAAACAAGGAAATATCTAATAGAAAGAAAGAAAGTAGAAAAGAAACAGATATGCATATGCATAAAAAAAGAAAAAGAAAGGAATTATGTATTAGGTTCTCATGATCAGCCATGACTCCTAAGTGAATTCACTGTGGAAAATATTTGCAAAAATCAAACATTCCAAGAGTATGGGTTTCAATTTCAGCAATCCAAAAACCTGCAGACTAAGGAAAGTGCTTTAGCCAGGCCCAGTTAGTGATCAACCAATCTGCTAGGGAACCATTATGATCTACTTCCCTGATCGTAATGTCGTAATGATGCGCTCTATCCCTGAAGCAGTTGCATTTTCACTCCTATATAAACTCTAAGCTATAGGAAATATCATATAAATGATATTTCATATCATAGAAATAGACCCTGTCATCATATCCCAGTAAATAGTACAAACTCTGTGATTTGCTTAAAGAATAAAACACATTCAAGAAAGAGAGTATCACACACTATTTTAAAGCAGAATCTTAAATGTACTCTTAAAATCACCTAGAAACTAAAAATATAGCAGGCATGAGAAATCAAATCCTTGATAATTTTATGTAGGGTCATGTTTTCTTCTTTTATTAAAGATACCCATTATTTCAGAGTATGCCACCCCTTTGCTCAGTGATGTTTAAAGGAAAGATGTGTTAACCTTTTGAAAAAATTCAAGTTTTCTCTAAGAGTTAAATCCTGAGTCTGAAATCACCTACGCTCAAATATCCATTTCTCATCGTATACTAATCTCAGGCTATGATAATACAGCTCTTTGAAATTTGTTCTTTATTTAAGTTAGAGTTGTGGTGAGGTAGATTAGGTGTACTTTAAACTGAGAAGCAGTGATGGAGAGCTGGTTCAGTGGGTAAAGCTCTAGCCATGAGAGCTTGAGGACCTAAGTTCAAATGCCCAGAACCCATGTAAAGGCAGATAAGGTAATGCACTCCAGGATCTCTGCACTCCTACAGCAAGACAGGAGAGAAAGTCTGGAGAAATCCTGGAAACTTGGTACAAATCACAGAACAGGATAGCTTGACAATGGGGCAGAAGACAACACCCTAGTGTGTCCCCCTGACTTCCTCACTCATCATGGCAAATGCATGCTCACATGCACACAAACAAACCACCATGTGCACACACACACATGTGCACATACACACACACACACACATACACACAGAGAGAGAGAGAGAAAGAGAGAGAGAGAGATTAAAGTACATAAAGTAGACTAGCCTCAGAATGAAAAAAAATGAGGCTCTACCATTTTAAACAACTCTTTTGTCTTTTTAAAACTGGCTGCAAATAGTCTATTAAATGCAAATTTGTTTAGAAGGTAGAAAAACTTAAAAGCTGAAAGGATCAGACATTGTAGATTTGCTATGATAGAGTATGTCATTCTGTTGGTCCATAAAGATTATGAACAAATCTGATATCTCTCTTTAAAAAAAAGTCAGTAGAAAATCAGGAAATTAAAAAGAAATCAATGCCAAGCAGACTTCCTTGTGAAGATATATTAAAGAATCAGCAGGGCAGTGGTGGCGCACGCCTTTAATCCCAGCACTTGGGAGGCAGAGGCAGGTGGATTTCTGAGTTCAGGGCCAGCCTGGTCTACAGAGTAAGTTCCAGGACAGCCAGGGCTACACAGAGAAACCCTGTCTGGAAAAACCAAAAAAAAAAAAAAAAAAAAAAAAAAAAAAAAAAAAAAAAAAAAAAAAAAAATCTGTCATTTAAAGAATGGTCATTAGCATATAAAATGTGCTCACAAATAGATATCTAGTTGTTTGGTTTTATTTCCTGAACATGAAGAAATCAGTGAGCTTCGAATGCAGGGAAATTTCTATCTCAGGAAAAATAATAACATTTTGCCTGTTAGAATGTTATTTGGTAACAACAAATTTACTGACCCTGAGGAAGAAAGTACATATGAACAAATGTTAAATACAAATACTTTGTTACAATGCTTCCCAATTTCCCACGCCTGCCATTCTTTGTTTAGTGAGCTTGTGCCACACTTTGCTATGGATTTCAAATATTCAAGGAGTGTCTCTCTCACTTCCTATCTCATCCCATAATAGTCAGCACAGAACTTGGCATACACTGGATGCTTAATAAGTAATTGTCAGATGAATTCTGTGCAGAAGGAATTGACAGCACCATTTGATTTTGGAGCTCTGAGATTCATAAGAAAAAGCAAGATGTTCAAACTTCTACTTATGAATCTTTTGTTTTGTTTTGTTTTTTATTTCAAGACAGGGTTTCTCTGTGTAGCCCTGGGTGTCCTGGAACTCACTTTGTAGACCAGACTGGCCTCGAACTCAGAGAGAGATCCACCTGCCTCTGCCTCCCAAGTGCTGGAATTAAAGGCGTGTGCCACCACCACCACCACCCAGCTACTTATGAATCTTTCTAGACTTGTGAAACAAAGTAAACCTTGCCTCAGATTTCCTGTGTGAGGTCATTTGTTTACAATGATGGAAACCTAATAACCCCTCCCCCTTATTAAGGCTTATAACATTTAATTACAAACCTGGACCACATATCTTTTACCTCATCTGTTGTCTATTATGGATGATATCATAATGTCTGTAGTGTCCAATGTCTTTTCACGGCCCTGGTTAAACTTCGTGTAGACATACATACTCAAATGCAGAATGCAGTAACGTGATAATTCGATTTTTCCTTTTTTGAGGAAGCTCCATTTTCTGCAGCAACTGCAATATTGCCATTCTACAGTTACATTTCTAGTGACTTAGGATTCTATTTCCTATGTCTTCACCAATATTTGTTAGTTTCTGTAGGCACTGTAATGAATGTAAAATAAGATTAGCTTTCAAATACATAGGAGTAAGAAGGAAAATACTTGACTTTCTGACACTTCAACTTATACTTGTTGGCTGCAAACTTAATGCGTGTCAGCAGCATAATGACTTCTAAAATTCTGATCCAGTTTTATCCACCCAGATACATAGATAAAACAGTAATGTTCAAATTCTGAAAGAACACGTGTTAAGACCAGGCTCTGCCCTGCTTTCGGTTACCCCGTGTTTTATAAACACAATGACTTTTCAGGTTATGGCCTGACCTTAGAAACTCCATTTATAAGCAGCTTTAACTCCATTACAAAGACTGAGGATGGTTGTGCCGTGTGTAGCCACCTGCCCATCACCACCCAAGCAGTATGGACTAACTAAAAGTGTCAAGGTGAATCAGGATTTCAGGGGCTCATGGACACGTTAAAACAGTATCAGGAAAACCTGGCCCAAGAATTTATAGAATACCACCAGACAGAGGCAAGGGTGAAACTCTCTCACCTAGACCCCATAAAAAGAGGGGAAACCTCCCACTGCAATGGAGATGATCTCTACCAACCTTTCGTCTGATCACTCACTGTATTCATAAAGATTGGGCAAAGAACTCTTAAATACCCCCAGGGGCTTCAACTTCCAACTTGACTCATTCCCTATTACTAAGACAAGTTTTGGTTGCTTTTTCATGGCTGTGATAAAATACACTGACAAAAGTGACATAATCAAGAAAGGTTTTATTTTGGAAGATAGATCTGGAAGAAGATAGTCGTCACAACAGAGAAGAACAGCAGGGAAGACAAGACAGAAGTCAGAAGAGGATTGATAGCAGGAGGCCAGACTTGCTACATTTAATCCACATTAAAAAGGAAAGCAAAGTATGAACATCCAGTATGGCTGAGCTATAAAGCCTCAAGATCGACTTGCAGTGACGCTGTTTCTCCAGAAAGGCTCCACCTCCTGAAGGTTAAACTATTTCTCAAACAGCACTGAAGTGCTGGTTTCTTTGGAGACTCAGTTGTGTCACGTGGTATTTTTCTTGAAACTGTCTTATGAGAGGATGTTTTGCTAAAGCAGACCCGTGGGAGGATGTTTTACAGAGAAAAGTCTTGTGATGTTTTTCCTGAAGCATCCAGGAAAAAGGGCCTGTGACATTTTGCTAAAGTTGGTGCTTGAGAGAAGAGGTGATGTTTGGAAAGAGTATAAATATAACCCAAGAGATAGTGGGTGACAGTATGTGGTATGGTTCAGCTTGCCACTCTTTGCTGGTCTTTGTTGGGTTTGGCTGACAGTGGTCTTCACTGATGATGCTGTGGCATTGGTTCACCTTGCCTTCTTTACTGATCATCATTTGTCATGACTTCATAGAGAGAAAGACACCAGAGAATTTCCGGTGGTATTCTGGAGGCTTCCTGCTGCTTCTGTGGACTTGGGCTGATTAGCAGGGCCTCCTGGTTACTTCTGGATCCAACTTCCATTGCTGATGCATGAATGATGTTTGTGAGTGGATCAAGCTGCCACTGTTGGTTGGATTCTCTCCAAAGTACTATTTCTAAACAGGCCCATACTGTGCTTTACCTTATTAACCCTTTCTTTACACTACATCTGGTGTGGGGTGAGCTATAAGGGAGGTTAAAGCATTCAAAAACTCTTATTGAAGTAGGTTCTGAAAAATATAAACCTACTCTAGCTGGGACCAACTAGAGATCAATTTATTCAGGCACGTGAGCCTGTAGGAGATAGTTCACATTAAACCATATTTCACTACTGATCTCCATTGGTTCTTGATCACCTCACATGCAAAACACATTCAATACAAGTCCAAAAGTGTCAGCGGTCTCTGTTTTCCAATATTGTTCAAATATTCAAAGTTCCTTCAGTGATTCAAGGTAGTCTGATAACTGTGACCCCACTCTCAGTACTACCAGGAATATTAGTCAGGGTTCCCTAGAGGACGTGAACTAATAGAAAGAATACATATTAAAATGTAGTCCTTTAATTGACTTCACAGTACAATCTAGGTAGTCTAAAAATGGTTCTCTTCACTCTGGACATGTGGATAGCTTGGTAGTCTGTAAGACTGGATGCCTGAACTAGTCCTGGATGCCTGGATACCTGGTGCTAAAGGCCTAGGGAATTTCTTGAGAGCCACTAGTCTGTGGTCCATGTCAAAAACCCAGAGAAACTGGCTTCTAATAGCAGTGAAGGGAAGTGGCATCATCGAGAGAACAACAGCAACATGGTAGATGAACTGACCAGCAACACATGGAGGCAACGAGGCAAATACCAACAGGCTTTTCTCTCAGCTATCCTTATATCTGACTGACATCTGAAGTTTCCACCCATATTTAGGGCAGTTCTTCCCAATTCAAGTTAACCTTTTCAAAAAAAAAATCTCTCATGGGTGTGGCCAGTGGCTCATTTCTTAGTGGATTCCAGATCCAGTTATTTTGACAACCAACATTACTTATCACATTTTGCTTACTATCTGCTGTCTGCTCATCTCCTGTTCACCCAACTGGACCATATGTCTACCTATTCCTTTTTCAGAACCTCAGACCTGCAGATCATCCTCTGATGCTGGGCTCAACTCTGTGATTTCACTTTCATACTTGTGACCTGACCTAGTGTGGCCTAACATCAGCTTTTCCCTCTAGCTCAGTTTGGATTCCTTATCTTATCCACACAGAGACTTGACTCCCAGTAGTTTCCAAACCTTCAGTTCTCAGAACTCTGATATTCCTTGCATATCTAACACTTTGTAGTCACTCTGTAATCAACATATTTGTATACACATATATATGCAGTGTGTGATATATGACTGGAGACAATTATCAGCAATGAAGAGGATTAATGAACCTGTCTTCATTTTAGCCAAATGCTCAAATAAAGGAAGACTATCTTGCAAAATATTTCCACTGAAACTGCCAAAACTTGTAAATTTGTTTATTCAATGACTTCTGACCTTTTGAAAAAATGTGAATGTAGCCAGAATACAGTTGGAGGAATTCTTTGAGAATGATGGGAGTTCTGAGAATCTTTGCTGAAAATGAGCAATTAAATGTACCTGAAGTTCTACACTAAGCCTAAGAGAATCCCATGGGGAAATTCAATAGTAGTATCTCTAAGGGCAGTCAAGTGAGAGACTTTCTGTTCCTGCTACCCCAAAAGTCAAATGTGCACTTGAAGATGGAACAACTCTCTGTCACTCTGAAGGGATGAACTCATTTGGCATGCAGATTTCCCTCTTTTCAGTTAATGGTCCAATACACTCAGGCACAGTTCCATACCTATTATAAAAAGGAGATGAACCTAGTACAGGCTCTACACTACTTACCACTGCATATGCCAGGATTTCATTTGTAAATGATGGAAAAAATTAGTTCTGAATTTTTTGAAACTTATCAGAAACTGCATGTGTTCAACATTCTCCCAGAGAGCTTACTCTTTAAATTTTCTAGGAAGCCATGTCAACTCCTTCCCCTCCAAGTCCCTTCCCACCCATGCAATAATTATCCAATATCATTGAAGAATTATGAGTGAAACCCAGAAACAATCGGCATTCTCACATTCTCAGCTTTTGAATTTTGGTTGAATGATTTTGTCATTTTCTAGGTACCTTCATTCATATTATCTTTGATGCAATCTATTTTCCACATGCTGCTGACATGAAGTCAGATTAGATCAAAGTCAGCTGCAGGAAACAATGGTTTGTTTATCAGATAGCCATGGTGCGCGTAGGTTTGGACTTTGACAAAGCAAAAGCTCTGTTCTCAATGTTTATATCCAAGAAGAAACCATGGGTAGCATTTTTGTAGTATTTATAGCACTGAGAATGTTTACCACCAAATCTCTTCACTATGATTAGCAATACTGAACCAGCAGAAACTAATCACTTAGGCAAAAATTTGAAATGTGACATGTTTTAAGTGCTTTTCTTTTATAGTGATTAAGATAAATGAGTATATGAACCTAATTCAAAAAGGAAGGGAAGGTGTGTGCTTTATTGTTAGAGGATGAAACTGGAAACAAACTTTCAGCTTCCCTCTGCTTCCTTCCTCATTATTTCCACCCATCAAAGTCATCAAAAAGCTCTTGATTTCCTCCTTGTGCTCCAAGAAAGAGGATGTCATTTTCTTACCTATATATATGCATATAATCTTTTCTTCTTATGTGTGGTAGAAGAATTCATTGTCATAGAGAGTGTATTTCAATAAAATTAATATGGGTGACTTTTGTTCTATGACTATTTATCAAAGAGTTATTGGGATTTTACTTCAGCCTCCTGTTTTGGCTCTCCAGCCATTGGGATCTCCACCATATGACTACAGATAGTATGCAGAGCATAGTATAGGATATAGAGAGTTAATGGCAGAACAATATACAGTGCTCTCATGTGCAAGATAATGGTTTGGGGATCATTGTGATGAAACACCCATGGGGAGAGACTAGACAATGGTCTCAGAGACTACTGTGACGCCTTTCCTATGTAGGAAAGCTTCATGGAAGTTCCCAAAAGTTTTTGGGACAGGTTTTCTGAGAAGTGTTTTACTGTGTAGGTGATTGACAAAGTTATTAACACAGCAAAAGGGTGAATTCTTGAGGAAGAGAATAATAGTTCTGTTTGCTTGTTTTATTTCTTTACTAGAAAAACTCCTGGTGGACGCCATCTCTTACAGTCTTCCTGGCAGTTCAGAAAAGAGACCATGCTCATCCTCAGCTGCAGCCAGTCAGCTCCAGACTATTCTAAAAGTCATGATACTCTCTCAAAATTAAACAAAGTCCCAATAATTTGTACAACAGTGCTGTTTGAGCTATTAAATGCTTTTCTTTGTTCTAGGCCCACTTCATCCCATGTACTGTGTCTTTAGAAACAGTCTCAGCTGTGCTATGTCTTTTCTCAACCCCTTATAAATAAACCTAGGACGCTTTTTAAGTATGCCCGAACCTCAATACCATGACCATGTAAACAGCTAAAGGATGAACAGTTTTACTCAGCCATAAAATAGGATGATCAATTAATACATACTATAATACAGATGAACTCAAATCAATAGGTTAAAGGAGTGAAGACACAAAAGGCCACATGATATATGATTCTGATATATATAAAACACTAAGAACACATAAATTTGTATAGAGAAGGCAGATGAGGCACTGTCAAAGGTTGGGGCACAAGAGTAATCAAGACTGAAGTTCTAATAGGGTTACAACTTTAATTGTGGAAGACAAAAATATATTGAAACTAAATAAAACTACACAGCACCACGAATGTACTATGTTCCTGAATCTAAAACATGAGCCATTAGTATGTGTTTCATACTCTTTCATAGATTCCATTTTTGTAAATTCACAATATTACTAAAATGTATGTGTTTCCCTAAAATCACTTCTCATGATGTTCAAAGACGTGCCTGGAGTGACAAGTCATTTGAATTGCCAGATGCACGCATCCCTAGCTATGGAACAGGAATCTGACAATCTGAGTATCCATCCCGGCTTACACTGGAAGCAAATGCCCTTGCCTTGGACTGTGTGGTGCCATGTCTTTTGAATTTCTGTGCTTTATGGTGATCTCATTCTTTAAATCTTCTCCAACCAGGGAAGGTTCAGCAGGTAAAAAAGTGCTTGAGCCAAGCACAAAAATCTGGATTCAGTCCCCAAAATCCATACCAAGAAAAAAAGAACTGACTTAGAAAAGTTGTTCTCTAGCTCCACATGAACACTATGGTGCATGAACACATACACACACTCGCACTCACACACACATGCACAAAGGAAGTGATCCCACTCATGGAGACAGCACAGGTGTTCTAAGTGAGTTTTCTTCGGGTTAGTTTTACTCCTATTGGGAGTGAGTTCAATGTTAATAATCAACCACATATTAACATTTAAATAGAAACACACACAGAAGAAAGTTATATATTAATAAGTTGGTTAGAATATTGTCACAAAATAATCTTGGGCAGCCAACTCTGCATTTTCCCGAGGAACTATCATCCATTACTTACCAATTCGCTCTTGCAGCTGAAGTTACAAAATATAATATCATGACTGAAAAATGCAATGTCTGTAAATATTGGAATATAATAAAAATAAAACTCCTTTCACGTACATAAAAATTCCTATAAAAGTTCATATAAAATCAGGTGATGTATTTTAGTCGGAAGTCACAAAGAGACTTAATCTCTATGTAGAAAGCCATGGAAGGTGCATATAAACAAATCCCTTGCTTAAAGGGGATACTAAGAATATAAAAGAAATTGAAGGATTTCTGGCTTGTAAAATAAAAGCAGGTATTTCATATTTCTGCTGTGCCAAACAAAAATTAATTTTAATATATACTACCATCTAAGTAAAATATCACTATAAAATAGGAATGGAAATTGTAAAAGTGCATCTGTCCTAAAGAGTTTATGGCAAACTTGAACCTTACAACTTCATATTCCAGCTCTTCTGATGAATCCCATTGGTTCTCTTCATTGCCCGCTTCTTCAGTATTAAAAGGCTAAAGTATCAGTATTTGAACAATACATTCCATTCCCTACCTGCAAGGGTATTATTGTGTATACTTTGCATCTTATTTTTACAATATATCATAAGATTTTATTTTACTCACAGAGACGTGGCCTCTTCCCTGTGGCTGATGCCATGTTAAATTTTTGAAGCCTTTTTATCACCAATTTTATGACTCCATCTAAATTTTTCAAATAGCTTAGTAAAGAAGTGCCTACAACTTCACAGTGATTCTCACGGATTCTAGAATCTCATTCTCTGAGCTCATCTGATGTCCCGATTAACAAATTCGGTTACATAAGACTCACAGAGGTGATCAAGGCTGATAACTGCTAGATATGCTTATTATTTCCAAAGCACACATTAGATTGGCACATGCTAACATTTGTTTATGCTTTAGAGAGCCACTTGTTGCAAAATAGCAAAGAAAGGAAGCTGATCACATGTTGGCAGCCATGTTGGCTCACTAACTTGTTTATGAAAATGTTCGGGTCTTTACTAAACTCCGTAAGAAGCTTTCCATCTTGTGGCTTGCTCTGGCTATTCTTATGTCAACTTGACACAAGCTAGAGTTATCTCAAAGGAAAGTACATCAATTGAGACACTATCTCTATAACATATGCCTGTAAGTCATTTTCTTAATTAATGATTGATTGGGGAAGGCCCAGTTCATTGTGGGTGGGGGGACCACCTCTGGGCTGGTGGTCCTCAATTCTAGTCGAAAGCAGGCTGAGCAAGCCAGCAAACAGCACCCCTCCATGGCCTCTGCATCAGCTCCTGCCTCCAGGTTCCAGCCCTGTTTGAGTTCCTGTCTGACTTCCTTTGATGGTGAACTGTGATGTGGAGGTATAAACTGAATAAAACCTTTCCACCCAAAGTTGCTTTTGGCTATGATAGTTCATCACAGCAATTGTAACCCTAGCTAAGGCGTGGCCACTTCACAGTTCCTATAGGACAGTCACAAGTGACATCTGCAGCATCTTCTAGCTTTTCTTTGTCTCCACACCTTTTATATTTCTCAGTGATGCAGACATATTAAACACAGTCTTACTATTGACCTTACTTCAACCTAAAGTTTGAACATGTTTCTGTGATGCTCATGCAATAAATGATGATATTACATTTAAATAACAAGAATGGGAAAAGGACAGGGTTTTATAGCTATAACCCTTTCAGCCAGCCATACTTGATTTCTTATAATGACCCCCCCCCAAATGTGATAGGTTGGTATCATGATTTCTCTCAACTATTTTATTGGGTGGGTGAGATGGACTGTTTTGTAAAGGCTCATGCTGCCCAACCTAACCGCCAGAATTAAATCCTGAAATTCAGATGGTAGAAGGAGAGAATCAACTCCCACAAGTTGCCCTCTGACTTCCACAAGTATACCATGCACATGTGCATGCACACTAGGAAGTGGCATTGCTACTATTTTTGATCTTCTCACTTGAACTCTATGTCCATAAAAATAAGTCAAAATAATGTTTTGCTGTGGTTTTGAAAGAAGGAAGCTCATGTCAATAAAATGACAGGATTAAAATTAGGAAACAAGCTGCTTATTAAGAGTGTGGTAGAAAAAAGTATTATAGGAGTCATATAAAGGTTTTTGCATAGATATATGCTGTACAAGTGAAAGGCAATTTCTTGACAATATGATCCAATTTTTATGTTAACCTTGTGTTAGCCAGTGCTATCCTTAGGGAAGGTGTGTTTCCTCTCTACTGTACACTATGAAATGTGTACACAGCTTCTTAAGTCAAATTAATCAAAATTGTTCAGTTTGGACCCAGATGCAGGTATTTATTTGTAAATTCTTTAAACTAGACAAGATAATGAGAGTCAGAGAACAGAGCAGAGATGCAGCTTTTTAACATATATCATTTGCTTTTAATATTGTTTATACAAAGTTAAATTATGTTCTGGGCTTGACTCTACAGACTTATGTTTATTTCACTGCTCTTTCCAACTTCAATCCAAGTCTGTCCTGTCCTTGAACAGATAGCCTAACCTTTCTTAAATGAAATCTCTTATCTGTAAAATGGGAGTGATGATGCCGTGAGTCTTGAAGTCACTCTGAGATTTACTTACGGAATTTTGTAAATCTTACAGGTCTCGCTGTTGAGGTGATGGAGCTGTATGCACACACAAGCTGGCCCAGAGCCTGTGTTTCCCATTCAGCTTCACACCTGAAAACACATGGTAGGCCGACCCTTGGAGGGCCACGGGTGTCTCTGTCCTTTGTGGTCCAAGCTAGTCCTTCATCAATGATAAGTATAAAAAAACCTGAGAGAGCAGCAGTCATATCTTATATCTCATGTGTTTGTCTCACCACAAATTTTTCTGTCAATCAATCCCCAAAGCCGCAACAAGCTAGAGGCTACTCTCCTATAGCTTGTGACTAGTGGAACAGAGATATGGAATAGATTGATAACATCACCATGACAACCAATGAAACTACATCATTCTCCTCTACCTTTTTCAAAGTGTGTCCTTAAAGTGTGTCTTAAAAGTTCAGGAAACAAAATTTTTCAACTTTGAATTCTACATGATTTGTGTATGTTCATATGTGTGCATGGTACAGAGGGTACACATACCACAGGATAAGTTGGAGGACAGAGGACAACTTTATGGGAAAGGTTCTACCCTTCTACCTTTATGTGGGTTTCAAATATTGAAAGTTGTCGGGCTTGTGTCACAAGACCATCTTGAGAGCCTGAATCCTACTCCACTCTTGAAACATATTTCATATGGTTGTCTGTCAGTTTTCTTTTTCACAATTCAAAACTGCATCTGAAATTATTATATCTTCATAACTTAAAATAAGCAATTTTGAAACTATACAATCAAATCAAATAAAAATGTTTTAATATAATTAAGCAGCATACAATGCTGCCTTCTTTTCCACACCAGGATATTGCTTTTTCAGTAATCAATGGTTCCATGTGTGTTCTTCCAGAATTTTATTTTCAGTTAAGTAATGCCCACCCACACTTTATAATGTCTATTCTACCTCTATATGTGTATATACATTCTTTAATTATTCTTCTATGAGAAAGTTTAACAAAAGCAAAGTTTCTAGAAATAAGTGATATATACATATGGTGAAATAGCAAATTCACAGATGATCTGAAACAATAATCCTAATAAATATATAATGATAGGGAAAAAGTTGAAGAAGAAAAGAGAGAGTTAAACAGAGCTGATGATGCACATGAGGAGGTCTCTTGCGAGGTGTCTAGAGGCCTGCCTCACTTAATCATTCTTCATTCTGGTGAGCCTACAACATTTCTACTTTTATTTACGCTAATCTAAACATAGTCATGGCACTTGCAGTGACACCATTATAACCAAGAATAGCCAGTGAGGTAATGAAGCCAAGACTGTGGTGCCAGAAAACTGCAAATGACTGACTATTTTTTTCTCATTTTTGCTCATACCACTTTCCATGTACTGTTCTGAAAGTGAAAACTAGATTTACCTTGTACTATTTCCCATGGAAGAAACTGCCTTGGTGTACTGGCACTGCATATCCTGGTACTGAAATTACTACTCTTTTAGAATGCTTTCAAAAACCTTCTTCTAGTCACAGAGTAGTAGCTTTCACAGTGGCTCACAAATCACCTCTTGCACTTTCCACAAGGATTGTATACTCATACACCCCATCCAGTGCCTACTCACAGTCCCTCCATCCCTGGAGCTTAGACTCAATTGAAAGAGAGAGCTTTCTGGGGGTGTGTCACTGACGGACATAAAATTCTGCTCTCCAAACTTGCTCCATTGCTCCTTCAGAATGCCCTTCTGTTCAAAATCTTTGCTCCCTCAGAATGTACTTCTTCTCTAAATCTTCCTCTTCCTGTTTCCAATGATTCTTTCATCCTCAAATAAGTCAAAGGGATCAATTTGTGCATCACTGAAATTTTCATTGCCACAAAAAAAATATCACTAAATATATATTTCTTCAAAGGTGACCTTCAAAGGAATAAATCCCATCAATTCATTATGTGTCATCTTCCAAAGTGGGACAGTGACATTTACCTGATGACATAGACTTTGGAGACAAATATTCTGTCATCACAAGTACAAATATACTGTAAGTATGAGTTCTGACATTGGCTGGCAACGACATAGCCATGAATAAGGAACATAAGCTCACAAAACAGTCAAAGCAAGCAGTAAACACAAACAGAGGCTGCTTCTACTAAAAATGGTGACTCTGACAGTTATTTTTAAATAAGTTTAATGATTACTCACTTTGTGTATTTGGCAGGTTCTCAAAATGAGTGCACATCTCGAGCATATATACACACTCTTCCAAGCTTACCTCAGCCTTGGCTTACCTCGTCCTTGTGTTCACTTCTCCAATTTCATTTTATCCACTGTAAACAGAAAAATGGAAGATGTTCTCTAAACTTATACCAGCCCCAATTATGTACAGTTCCTTTCCTCGAAAATGCAGGCAACAGTATTGCTAACCATATTTCTCACCATCAAAATTTTCAGGCCAAAATAATTAAACTAAATCTTAAAGAATATACGCTGACCTGCAGTGGTAGTGATAAAAGTGATATTTTCCTGAACACAATCTGTGTCTAGCATCTGTCTTGAAGAGTATTTGGTTGGTTAAATTACCAATAATCATAAATAAAATAGAATGTTAAATATTTGGTAAATCTCTTAGTATAGTATGGGTATACGTAGATAAATCTGAGAATGTACAGAGCAGTTGGCCTAGGACAGCTTTTAAATCTAATCTACTTTGGATAAGAAATGGAGGCTAATATAGATGAGCCACTGCTCATTGTAGGCCAGCTACCAGAAAGTTGTAGGCAAGTTGTCTAACCTTTAAAAATTCAGAATGGCTCAGATAAAAAAAAAAAAAAAAAAAAAAAAAAAAAAAAAAAAAAAAAAAACTCAGGTGACAGCAGATGCTGGCGAGGATGTCACAAAAGAACACACATGGTATGCACTCACTGATAAGTAGATATTAGCTCGGAATACCCACGATACAACTCACAGATCATATGACACCTAAGAAGAAAGAAGATCACACCAACATGTGGATGCTACAGTGCTACTCAGTAGGGGGGAGAGAATAACCTCTGGGGAGTTGAGGGAGAGAGGGAACTGGGAGGGAAAGAGGAAAAAGAAGGAAAGGGGGACAGTTCAGATATGGGAAGCGATGAGGGAGAAGTATAGAGGGTCAGGAATTTGAAAGAAGGTGTGTAGCAGTGGGGTAAAGGAAACTGAGGGTAGCCACTAGGAAGTCCCAGATGGCAGGGACTTAAGAGTTTCCCAGGACCCAAAAGGGAGGACTTTAGCTGAATTACCCAACAAAGGGGAGATAGAACCTGTAGAGACCATATCCAGTGGATAGGCACGACCCCCAGATGAGGGATAGTGCCACCCACCTACCTCAAAAATATTAATCCAGAATTCCTCCTGTCAAAAGGAAATGCATGGACAAAGAGCGGAGCAGAAATGGAAGGAAAGGCCATTCAGAGACTGCCCTACCTAGGGATCCATCCTATCTGCAGACACCAAACCCAGACACTTTTGCTGATGCCAAGAAGTGCCTGCTGACAGGAGCCCAGTATACCTGTCCTGAGAGGTTCTGCCAGAGCCAGACCAATACAGATGTGGATGTCCACAGCCAACTATTGGACTGAGCATGGGGACTCCAATGGGGAAATTAGGGCAAGGACTTTAAGAGCTGAAGGGGTTTGCAACCTCATAGGAAGAACAACAATATCAACCAACCAGATCCCCCCAAAGCCCCCAAGGACTAAATCACCAACCAAAGAGTACACAGGGGGTACCTATGGCTTCAGTTAGATATGTAGCAGAGAATTGCCCTATCTGGCATCATTGGGAGGGGAGACCCAGGAAAAGGGAATGCTAGACCCTTGAGGCAAGAGTGGTGGCCATGTGGGAGAGCACTTTCATAGAGAGGCAAGGGAGGAGGAAAGAGGGGGCGGGGGGAGTGGAAGGGGGATAGCATTTGAAATGTAAATAAATAAAATAACCCATAAAATATATTGTAAAAAAATATAAATTATAAAACTAGTGGACTTTTTAAAGAAGAAATACTTGAAATAGTAACTGGAACAAATCAAAGTAATTTATTTCAGAAAATGTGGGAGCACTAGTTAGTCCTTGTGTCTTGAAGCTTTCAAGCTCACATAAAAACAATATGTTTTAAATTTTTAAGAAACAAATACTAAAAGGAAAACTGTTTCATCTGTGACTAGAGTACCAAATGTATCTAGGATGATACATATGTAAAAACTTACAGGAAGATGGCCTATTTTAGCATTATGTAGAAAATATACCAGTAATACATGTCCTCATATATTTGCAGGCAAGCACCTAACATAATAAATTTTCTCACACTAATGTTCATAGAGCAAAACCTAAGAATGAACATATAAGAACAAAATGCTTGCAAGCTCTGCTCTAGCAGAAACAGACCAATTTGCAGTAAACAAATCCTTACATCAAGAAAATGGGGAGAGAGATAAAACATTAGTCTCTGTGAAGGCACCAGAAACTATGATGACGGAGGCAGCCCTTAAATGACCCAGATGGAAAGAGCCACCCATGGAGTAAAAACAACCTATCATGCTATTTTTCTTCTCACCTCAAGGGAAGCAGTTGAGAAGATGAATAGGAGTGTCACAGACAGGGAAGAAAATATTGGCATGCAGGGTCTAACAAAGTAAAATAGCCTAAGTTAGTATGCTAGCCATGAGTTGAAAGTCATGGAGAAAATTACCCTATAATGTTCATAACCCAGAAAGGTCCCACAGATGCCAGTCATGACACAATAAACTCAATCCAGGACAGAGCACAGAAATCTACTGATTTCCTGTCTATCAAATATAAAGGCAATCATCTGCAGAAACAGCACCATGCAAATCCTATGTAAGTTTGATGTAATTAACTGGTATCCTGAGAATAGAGCTGCAGATGTGTGTTCCCTACTTCCTTCTGTGATGAGCTCACCTCCATGCACAGTAGATGCAGATGGGCATTGTAAAGGAAGTTGAGAAAGTCTTTCCATAAACCAGTGTAAATGCCCCAGCAGAAATCCTCCGGCCAGATAGACACTAATAGCATAGCAAAACTGCAGAGAGATAAATTCATGCTGAAACCATTAACTATGGGAGATGCACTATGAAGTAACCCAGTAGATTTCCTAGTAAGACACAATACATTCACATATAACCCCTCCCTGCATCTCCTCTCTTTCTTTCTCCCTTCCTCCCTTTTTCCCTTCATTGTCTCTTTCCTTCCAATACTACTCAAAATGATCTACAGATTCAATACAATACAGTGCCTATGAAAGTGTCAGTGACGTGTTTCATCAAAACAGCAAATAATACTGAAACCCATATGGAAATAGAGAAGTGTGAACGTCTGAAACAAGCCTGAACAAACACACCTAGAGGCACCATATTTCCTGTTTCCAAATTCAAAACCCCATGGTATTAACATAAGAAACTGTCCCTAGATGAACAGAACAGGAAATAGAACCTGGATATACAACCACATAGACACGATTGATGTTCAACTAGGGTGATGGATTAGTTACTTTTCTATTGCTATGATAAAAATACTACAACCAAGATAACATATAGAAGAAGTTTATTTTGCTTACAGTCCCAGAAGAATGAGAGACTATCACACTGAAGATGCATGGCAGCAAGCAGCAGGTACAATGGCATATGCAGGAGGCTGAGAGACCATTTGGCAACTGAACACAGAACAAAGGGACCAAACTCGAAGTGGAGCAAGGGTTTTAATTCTCAAAGCTTGCCCCAAGTAACATAGGTCATCCAGCAAAGCTGTACCTCCCCCATACCTTCTCCAAACAACACCACTGACTGGATACCACGCATTCAAATAACTATGACAACGTAGGACGTGTGTCAATCAAACCATGTCAGGTGCTAAGAGTATATAATTAGAGAAAAATGAGTATCTTAAATGACTAGCATTGGGAAAAACTAGACATCCAACTGTAATAGATTGTAAGTCGTTATGCCATGTTTGGTTGATATCCCTGGAAGGTTTGCTCTCTTCTGAAGTGAAACAGAGGGTAGGTTGTGAGGGAGTGACTGAGAAGAGAGGAGGGAAGTAAAATGGATGTAATGTATGAGAAGAATAGATAAAGAAGAAAAAAGAGAGAATGAAATCAGACTTTTATCCTTCGCAGTGACCAAGAGCAAGTTCACAGCGAGTTTTAAAGCTTTAGTGAAATACATAAAACTATATTTAAACGCAAAATTTTCCTTGTAGAAAAAACAAACAAACAAACATTTTCCTTTGCATTGGAGCTAGTTGTTTTTCTCATCTGATGCCAAAGAAACCAAAGACAAGAGTGAAATTCGTGTCATTAAAATGTTTTTCCATAAGGAAAACAGAAAGATTAAAAGGCAGCCAGAGAATGGGGGAAATTGTTTGAAACCGTTCATCTTAAGATGAATTATTATAGTTAGGTTTTCCATCACTGTGATAAAACATCATGACTAAAAATCAACTTAGTTTAGAAATATTTTGTTTTGGCTTACAGTCCCAAATCTCAGCTATCACGAAGAGAAGTCACAGCAAAAACTCAAGGGATTTGGAGGCAGCCAGGCTTGCTCTCTGCATCTTGCTCGGTTTGCGTTCTTATACAGTCTAGGAACACCTGTCCAGGAGTGACACTGACCCAGTGGGCTGGGCCCATCCACATTTGATCATCAGTAAAGAAGATGCACTGCAGACCTGCCGAAAGGACAATCCCATGGAGACATTTTCTCACCTGAGAAGCTCTCTTCCCAAATGACTTCTGCCAAGTTGGAGGAGGCGGGGAAACAAGACAGGGCAAAGCTTAATGTCTAAAATACACAGAAACTTCCTACAATGAACTATTAAAAGGTCAAAGAACACAAATAAGAAATGAACAAAGGACTCTAAAGCATTTATCCAAAAATATCTGCCTTTTATCTTCTGAGGAAGTGGTATTTCATTGGGAATGGCCCCCATGGGCTCACATATTTGAATACTTGGTCCCCACTTGGTGAAACTGTTTGGGAAGGCTCAAGATGTGTGGCCTTGTCAAAGGAGGAGTGACTTTTGTGGGAGGGCTTTGAGGTCTCAAGATTTCCAGTTAGCTCTCTCTTCCTGGTGCCTGTAACAGATGCAAGCACTCAGCTACTGCCCCAGCCTGCAAGCCTGCTGCCAAGCTCTTTGCGATGATTATCATGGACTCTAATCCCATGAAACTATAAGCTCCAAATTAAATACTTTCTTTTATAAGTGGCTTTGGTCTTGATCATTGTCATGCATTAGAAAAATATGACAAAGACTTTTTAATGCATAAAAACTTCTCTACGAGATAATTATAATAAATACTCAAAAAACAAGTATACATATAAAAATAATATACGGTCATTTGTTTGTTTTCTCTTTCAAGAATGGTGCCTTACTGATTACCAAATAAGCCAATGTTTTCTCTCTGTAAACCGCATGCAGGTTATCTGGAAGCCTTACTAAAGTGTAGGTCATAATCCAGCAGATCTGTGGTATGGCCTGAAACTCTGCTTCTTACAAATGCCATATGCTAGCCTTGGAATCATGCTATAATAATTATATATTTTTATTTATTAATTTCATGTGGATGGTTGTTCTGTCTGCATGTATGAGTATCATGTGAGTGATGTTTGCAGAAGCAAGAAGGTGGCAATGGATCCCTTGGGACAGGAGTTAAAGATGTTTGCAAGCAGCCATATGGACGCTAGATATCAGACTCAGGTCCTTTGAAAGAGTGCTCTAACCCACTAAGTCATGTCTCCAGCCCTTTATAATTATATATTTTTTAAAAATATTTAATTTGAAAATATAAGTAGAAAATATTGGTGGTCATGCAATTATAGGGCAAGAATTTTTCCTTAGAGAACTTGTTTATAAACCAGAGCAATAACTCTGTGGTTAAGAATGCTCATTTTTCTGTTCAGTTCCCATCATGCATGGTAGATGGCTTACAACCTCCTGCAATTCCAGCTTCTAGAGACCTGACATCTCTGGTCTCAGAGGGCACTTGCACTTACATGTACATACACACACACACACACACACACACACACACACATATATATACATACATACATGTAATTTAATAATAAATATTTTAAAATTTGTAACATTTTATAATCCAACAAGTATTGCTAGCTATTGACTCTGATGGATCTGACTGAAGAATTATGGATGAGAATCACATATTTAAGATGTTTTAGGGTAAGAAACAATGTGTGACTCCTGTCCAAAGTGATTTCTACTTCCCCTAACATACTTAAAGGTCAAATTGTTCATTATATTCCTGATCTCATATATATATATGCATATACATATAATTATATTATTATATCATGTATAATTATATATTATACTATATACACATCTATGTACCAAACAAATTTAATAATGCTTTATACTAAAACATAAGATTCTGAATTAACAATGAATTGTGAAGGCTATAACTATGGCTTTTACAGCCCCTTTTCTTTATGTTATTGTTAAAGTACAATTTTATGTATTTTTATAGCAAATGGTGAAATTTCAAGTAAAAAGGTATCAAAATACCTCATAATTTAAAGTTGCTTAGTGTCTTAAAACTTAAAAGCCACTAAAGAATTCAATGTGGAAATTTTAAATTATACTAATGCATCTCTAAATAGCTCATAAGGAAAAAAGTTATCAGCAAACAAAACGGAGGTCATGAATGTTTCAACAAAGTGAGAAGTTTACGGCTTTACTATCACAGAGATAAAAAGGGTTGTGAGTTAACCATCCATTAAAATTCAAGCAATGTTACATCGTCAAAGGCCAGTGAGCCTTCAGGCTCTGCTGCCCACAATCTATACACAGGGCAATGTTCTGTTCTCAGCTACAGTACACATGAAGAGGAGGAATCTCCAGCAAGAAGCTCAAAAGCTAACCCCCTTTTAACCTAGGATAGAGGAATTGGGTGTGATGCTTTATCCAAGGTCATATAGTCATGACTAAGTGGTAAAACTTAAAATGGACCAACACAGAGAAAGGCGTAATGTCAAAGAACACAAAGAAGATCTCTTATAGGAAGTATTTCAAATTCTAGAATTTTCAACACCAATTCAAAACTATCAAAAATATATTTGAAAATAATTTTTCCAAATATTTCACATAGTAATTAATTATACATTTGTATATAGTGTTTATACAGTAATAATTTTATGGGATTCTCATAAGGATAATACTAGGAACAGTACATAACTAAAAGAAAAGTGTACTACTAAAATTTTCATCAAATTACCCTTACATGTGTATAAAACTTGCACTTATGGTGCAATAAAATTATAATTGGCAAGTAATAAACATTGTAGTTATCTCATTACTGCTCATGCGTGGGGTATATTATTTAATTTATACACGAGTCTCTAAGGTTTTGTTCATACGTGTATTTCTGCCACTAGCTGGTGAATACGCTAAAGACTTGGGTTATGATTTTCTTTCTTCATATCTCCTTTAACATCTGGGCTTCTACTGAAACTAAACAAACATGAAATTGATCAGAACCTTTCTTTCTTATTTAATATTCTGGTATCCAATAAAATTAATTTTAAAAATTAAGATGTCAGTGATAATATGATAATAAACTAACAGATCGTTGGCTTTTAAATTTACAGATTTTATAGAGCTTTCTTTCCTTCTTATCCACAAAAGGTAAATAAGTAAGTTCTCGTAATATGAGGCCCACTGAGTTCATTGCCAGGGAAATAGTGCGGTTGCCTCTTCACATGGCCATGCACCTACCCCTGCTGCTCATTCAGCAGAGACTTTATATTTTCTCTCTACACTGTGGCTGATGCTTTGCAATATGAGCAGAAATTTCAACTTTGAATCTTCCAGCTGAGAAAGGTATTAACTAAATATCAACTATTCTATCTACAAGTGTGCTAGAGAAGTATTTGGGGATAATGTTTGTCTTCGCTGGCAATTTTGCTCCCAAACAAATTATATATCACTTATTATTGCTCACAATTGAAAATTACACCAACATCTCTGCTATATTTAAATAAAGCTGAAATGCACTCTTGTCATGATCATTGTTGAACTTTTCAAAATAAACACAGTAGTGCCCCTGCAACATGTAATGTTTATAAACCAAACTCGATTTGTGTGTGTATCTACAACTCATGCTGTCTTACCCATCAAAAGAAAATAATTAATTTGAAATAAATGCTGATAGTTATTGTTTATATCTGTTTAAATAGCTTGATTACCTTTTGTTTCCAACTTCAAGTCTCTGTTTCTAGTGAATTTATAATCTTGGTCTTACCCTGTCCTAAAATAGTTATTTATTTAGGCACCTAAGCCCACAGTAGCCAAATTTCCTTAATAATAAAAAAGTTCTGGGGCCAGAGACACAGCCAAGAGGACCTGATGCTCTTGTGTAGTAGGATCAAGACTTCGTTCAAAAACCCAAATGGCAATGTACACCCGTACCAAAACTCCTGTTCCAGAGGATCCAACATATTCTTCTGATCTCCACAGACATAAGCATTCATTTAATATTTCCTCATGGAGATAGACCACTTTTAAACATAAAGTGAATAGTCTTAAAAATAAGGAAAAGTGATACTTAGCGGAATTAGCATGTGACTGGCTTTCATGGAGATTACAGATAAAAGAACATGAAGAAGAACGACAATCAATGGTGGGTGAGTAAAGTTACCTGTCTAGTTTTCAGAGGTTCTCATTTCCCTTACTATCATGATGACAAGAGGTAAAGGCTTTATTTGAAAACCTGCCATGTTTTTTT
>NW_022196915.1:87408110-87420313 GCF_008632895.1 Mastomys coucha | reverse complement strand
TCACAGACCATATGAAGCTCAAGAAGAAGAAAGACCAAACTGTGGATGCTTCAATGCTTCTTAGAAGGAGGAACAAAATACTCACAGGAGGAAATATAGAGACAAAGTGTGGAAGAGACTGAAAGAAAGGCCATCCAGAGACTGCCCCACCTAGGGATCCATCCCATATACAGTTACCAAACCCAGACACTATTGTGGATGCTGGAAAGTGCTGGCTGACAAGAGTGTGATATAGCTGTCTCCTGAGAGACTCTGCCAGAGCCTGACAAATACAGAGGCAGAAGCTTGCAGCCAAATATGGAGGAGATGGAGAAGGGACTTAAGGAGCTGAGGGGGGTTGCAGCTCCATGGAGGGAGCAACAGTGTCAACTGGCCAGACCCTGAGGAGCTCCTGGAGACTGGCCCATCAACCAAAGAGTATACATGGAGGGACCCATGTCACTGGCTGCATATGTGGCAGAGAATGCCTTGTTGAACATCAGTGGGAGGAACGACCCTTGGGCCCAGTGTAGGGTAATGCCAGGGCTGGAAGGCGGGAGTGAGTGGATGGATGGAGGAACACTCTCATAGAGGCAGGATGGGATAGGGGTCTTCCAAAGGGGAGACCTGGAAAGGGGATAACATTTGAAATGTAAATAAAGAAAATATCCAATAAAAGAAAAAAATCAAAAAAAAAAAAAGAAAGAAAAGAAAAAAGAAAAAAGAAAACCTGCCATGTGCCTAGAAGTGTAATTTGGGAGCCACATGGTTTTTCTACATTTAACCTGCTGGAAGCCCCTATCCCTCTCTTGTGAATTGTTCTTCTGGAATCCCAGCTAAAGTTCACATTCTTATAATCTTCTTAGCAGTTTTGAAAACGTCCTCCAAACAGTGAACTAATCTCATCTCTATAAACCCAAGTTCCCTAACTAACAATTGGCTAAAAATGAGATGGTCATTTCTTAAAAACAAACCAAACTTTGAAAATATGCTTCCTGATATAGTCACTAACAATCACTTGGAGAGCGGGTAATTTGTGTGTATGCTTTGGTGTTTGTGCATGTGGGTTCACAGAGAGTCTGCAGACAGAATCTCAGGCTGACTTTGTGTCCATGTGCATGTGTGAGTGTGTGTGTGTGTGTGTATGTGTGTGTGTGTGTATGAGACAGACAGACAGACAGACAGATGTTGGGGGCTAACATATCAAGGCATACATATGGATATATACAACTGTGTGGAGTCAGCTCTTACCTTCAACCTTTACATTGGTTCAGTAGATTAAACTCAGGTTATGAGCATCGTGCAGCATGTACCTTTATGGACTCAACCATTTTGTCTCCTCTGAACTCTTCCTGTGATAAGATCCTCATCTGATTCACTATCTAATACCCCACCCTAGAAGTCCTTGTTATTCAATCCTGTTGCTCCCTGAACTCAGAAACTTACCGCAGAAGAACCTAGGTCCAGAGTTTCTCGTGACCTAGACAGAGTTTTAAGTTCTCTACCATCAGTCCCTGCTAATGGCCTCTATAATTTTTGAGTTCAGTTATCCATTAAAAGGACACAGACTTTTCTGTTCAATGAAGTCAGTGATATTAATCTGTCTGGCACTGTTTGAACCTCAACTACTATTCTACACTGTAAACTGTCTTTCTGTCTAAAAGAATCTGTGGGAATATCTGATATTTTGATCTGTTATGATTAGTACAGAATGTTCTTGAAGAGAAATTACACAAACACCGTCACAGGCAAAGCAATCGAATAGTCAGAATCACAAAAGAGAGAAGACAGAAAATACTTGCCTCATCTTGTTTTGTAATTCTGGACCTACCATTTCTCTGGTGTTACAATAGCACAGTTTGTTAGTTTACTTTCCCTTTAGCAACCCCAAACTCCCTGGGTTCTGACTGAGCTCGTCTCTTGTTCTACCAGGACCTCTTCTCTCCATCTCTCAGATACTTCTTGGAGTTTGTTTGTTTAGTTGGTTGGTAATTTATTTATTTGTTTGTTTTGTTTGTTTGTTTGTTTCCTGCTACTTTGCTTTATCTCTGTCTTGTTTCTTATTCCTACCTCTAACCTCCCACTTTGTGACTGGAAAAGCATGCATAGCAGTTACTCTAAGCAGAGAGACCTTTTTGATTTTGACAGTTGTAATCTGACAGCAGATTGTCCCCTGAGTACAGCAGCAGCTTGATTCGTCTTGGTCACCACCTCCCCCACACCACCTGGGATGCGCGACACATACAGCCAATGTCCAATAATAACTTGTTCGTTGATTTATTAGATAATTGTTCAAACTGGCACCAGTTCTCAAAAACTTTCCATATGTCAAAGCCTTCAGATAACTAAAATGTTATTTATATTTTAGGAAAATGAAGTCAAGAGTCCTCAAAACTGCGTATTTGCTCGGTGGTAATGAAGCAAAATTTTTCAAGTTTTAGTTCTCTTTTGAGAAATTTCTATATCATGCAGCCCTTTGAGTTTTTGCCTTTGAAAATTCTATACCCTTCTCTTTTTTATATTTGAATTATTGATGATTCCATTTGGTGAAATGATCATGTGTTCTTTGACTTTTAAAATATAATAAGCATGCCTTACATTTAGAAGTTGTCAAGCTCTAACTGAAAAGGAATAAAGAAATTTTTGTACAAATCTTCCTTTACTCAGAAAATAGAAAGCAATTATGGAGAACACCTTTTATTTCTCTGACATTTTGAAATATTTTCCTTTGCTCCTAACTTAAACAGACATTCAATGTATCAATATTGTAGAGATTTCTCTTGCCACCGGAAATAAGCAGCAGGATTTTTCTATCATTAAAGTGAAAGATCAGTGGCCCCACCCTTCATCCAAGGACCATGACCTGTGTGCCTGAATATCCAGAATAAGGTAGCCAGATAGGGAAGTCTACTGAGCAGCAATCACAGAAGCTACCCAGCTCCTGTGAGACCTGAAAAATAGAGAAATGGTGAGGGAGAGGGAGAAGAAAGGGCATAGGTCACTAAAGCCAAGGATTGACAGCAGTAATCAAGAAAACGATTACTAAATTTCAAATTAAAGGAGTAAATGCTCCAACATCATACCAGTCTAAGATTATTTAAGCCACAAAAACCAGATGTAGATAAAACAAGCACAGAGCATCAGTGTTTTACACACATCTGTACATTATGTATATAATAGTGCCTTTGAGTTCAGACTACCAATGAACCAAGGTTAGCACTTAGCTTTGGAAGCACATCAAATATGGTAAGAGTTTAACAACCTGACAAGCAGAGCCCCAAATAATCATACCATCCTTTGATTCCATGGCTAGTAAGTGAGTAAGTGTCTTATTCCACATTCCATAATAACTCACTTGAGATGACTGCATTTTCACCTCTGTGCACTAAGAAAAGACTTTACTGCTATTGAAAGATTCAACCCCAAAAGCTAAGGAAAGGTAAATATTATTGAAATATATTACAGTAATATTCTTGTGTTCCTAACAGTGAAGAAAACTGCAGCATCGTGAAACTTTTAACAGTCCAATATTTCTCATGAAGCCTCATTTTTTATATTTTACTTAGTTGGTGTGTGTGTATAAGACACAGTATACTTGTGGTGGTCAGAGGAAAAGATTGCACTCAGCTCATCAGGCTCAGTGGCAAATGTTTTTTTCATACTTAGCTATTTCACCAGCTCCAGCTTCATCTCTTTGAAGCATTATATAAGAACCGGTATATAGTGAGGTTAAAATAAGCTAGCATGTCAGTTATTCAAGAACATATGCAAAATAATCTCCATTGTATATAATCTTTAAAAGCATTAAATCCTCTTAACCTGAAGGGATTCATTGCTTGATACAGAACTGTAAGGCATGCTGAGAGGATATTTCCTGAGCTCTGTTTTCATTCTAAATTATCCCTCCATAAAAGAGACAAGAAAAATAACTCTGAGACTGTACTCATGATGACTATATAAAACTTCCTAAACATCACACACAGCAAGCAGCAGCATGGCAAAGCCAAGGCTACACATAGCTATGTTAGAGTTGCATCAGACTGGCAAGGGTTGTCACTCCTCCACATATTAAAGAAGGCTTTTCTTTGGTCTAGCTCTTCATTTTGTAGAATTTCTATTTGTTTTCATATCTGAGTCACTCGAGACTTACTGAGCATAAGTGACAGAAATATAGCACAGACCTGACACTACTCTTCTCAAAAGCAGAAATACAAATGGCTAAACATTTAGGTTGTTCAACATCCTCATCTATTGGGAAAATGCCTGTTAAAACTTTAAGATTCCACCTCAGCCCAACAATGACCATGATCAGCAATACACATGACAAGTGTTGTCCTGGTTGTGGGGATTGGAGAATGATCCTACAGTGCTGCTGGGACTAAAAACTAGTGAGGCCATTTGGAAATTAGTCTGGAGGTTTCTCCAACAACAACAACCTGGACTGAAAGTACCCAATTATCCAGGCACATAACTCCTGGACAAATCAAAGAACTTAATATCTATCCTACTACAGAGACACATGCATCACCATGTGCATATCTGCTCTAGTCACAAAAGGTAGGAACATAGTTAACATAGCTACTCATCAAGTAATAATACAGAAAAGGTGGTACATACACAAGGAACTATTTGCTGAAAAGAAAAAACGAGGCCATTAAATTTGCAGGTGGATGGATGGATGGAAATGTAAAGTATTATATGGAATGATGTCATTTGTGAAGTGAAGCCCCAAAAGGCAAATATTGTATTTCCCCTCCCACCTATAGGTCCTAGAACCAAATTTTTGGTTTTGGGCCTTTAATCTTGAGTGCACAAGCAAGCCAGAAATCCAGGAGTTGACAATTGTAAGGAGGCATGGATTAATGAAGGATGATAGTAGACTATAGAGTAAGTGAAAATGGAAAGAGGAAACAGAAGGAAGGAAAGGTTCAAGCTGGTAGTAGTGGAGTGACAGGGATGGGAGAAGGAGAGAATAAATGACTAGTTAAGGAAAATGAACTATGTATGAAAATCTGTATGTGAACCTATAATCTTGCCAACCAAGTAAGCAATATAATAAGACAGATGATGTGATATCAAAGAAGAGAGGGGTAATATTGTGAACTAAAGGCTAAAGTGGGACAGTTTTACAGAGACAGGTTAGAGAGAGAACAAGCTAGGCACAGGGGAAGACAGAACCAGAACAAGCCAGAGAAAGGAGACAGAAGACTAGAACATATTGCTGAAGTCAGTTAGTATGAGGCCACGCAGAGCAATTCAGTCAGAAGCAGATAAAAGCCAGACTGAATCAGCTAGGAAGACTAGGTTGTACAGGAGGCTAGAAGCATCCAGACCCAGGCCTAGGAATAGAACAGACAAGAAATGTTCTGGGCTCAGCTCAAGCCATGTGTTCATACAGCTTGAGTACATCTTTCATCACTTCTTCTAAGGAAATAAAAGTGACATTTACAGAGGTCAGATGACCAAATGGGCTGACTCAATTTAGTCAATTACTTTTCCAGAGTTTTCAATGTGTTATATAATTTTCTTCCATTCATAGTAATTTTATTGAAAGCCATAATTTTGATTGAAGGACAGCTAATATGAGTCTGTGGACGAACTCTGAAAGGCAGTTACCAAATCAGTACTGACATTGGGCTACTCCTAAGCAAGAGTCGCAGTTTTGTGAACGACTCCCTGTCAAAGTTCAAGGGTATGGCATTATCAGATTGGGTTTAGGGCAGGTGATTAAGTCATGGGCTGCCATTAATGGTATTCTTGCCTTTTTAAAAGGACACAGAGTTCCCTATCTCTTCTGCCACAAGAAGACAGAATGAAAAAGAGGCATCTGTAGACCAGGATGAAGACTTTGAATAGACACTGAATATGCCTTTATCTGTGACTTCACAATAACCAGAACTATGAGGAGTAAATGTCTGATATTTATCAGCTTCTGAAGTTACGGTAATACATAAAGATGGTCTGAATAGATTGTTTCAGTTTTACTCTAAAGATAGAAATCTCAAAAAAAAAAAAAAAAAAAAAAAAAAAAAAAAAAAAAAAAAAACAGGTACCATTTCCTTTCATCTTGTTGGTCCTTGAAATATAGTTTCTGACTATAGTCAGCTACACCATCTCAGTAATGCCATTAAGAATGGCAGGTGCTTTGAGGAAAGTGTCATGAATGGCCAGTTTCATTTAACCCTATCTTCTCTTTGGAGTCCCCCATCTTAAGCTTAAATGGTTTGCTAATCCTTTTGTGGAGGAAGGGATCAGGTTTTTTTCTCAACTATATGTAGATATTCTAGGGAGCTTCCTGTTGAGAATTGGTCTATAAAAGTTAGTCCTTCTCTGTAATTTGAGTATCCTGACATAAGCCTCTTTAATCCTGAGCCATTTAGATCTTCATTCCCCTGTTTTGTTATCTGTACAGACAATAACACCTAAAATTGGGGTCACCAACGCAGCTCAGCAGGAACAGACATTTGACATACAGCCCAATTACTTGAATATGATGTGGGGAACCAGCATGAAAGAACAGAGAAACCATTCCTGCATGCCATCCTTTATCCTCCACACATGCACAAGCACCATAGCATTCATGCCCAAACAAACACATCACACATGAAATAAATAAATATGTATATGTATCATATATATGTATATCATGGCATATATATTTATATATATATATATTTAACCCAAGTAAGATTCTTGTCTGCCTTTAAATATGTTATTTACCTTCTATATATAAATGATAGTAAATTTGAAAGTAAGATTCAAAATCACAAGCTTATTACCCATCTCAAATATTACCTGAAATATTAAATGCCACCATGCTAATATTGTTTCCTCAACATACAAAATATTCATTTCTGTTTTCAGGCTAACAAAATCTTCCACACTCCATATCCATCTCCAGTCTTAGAAGTCTATGCCATGAAAATATCTGCATAAAGATTCATATGTTATCTAATCCCCTCCTGTACCCCATAATACTAATTTTTTTCTGATTATTTTTATCACTGAGGTAATATAGTGTTGTGGATGTATGATATGCAGATGTGTGTACATGTGTGTGTTCCAATCCTTTACAATTAAAAAACAAACAAAATACTATGGATTTGATTTGCACCAGGTCTTGGGTTCTCAGCCAATGAGACCTGACTAGAATCCCAGCCAAGATTACAAATGCCTCAGACAACATTTCTGTGTGCCTCCATGTGGTATAGAGTTCATCATGCCACAAGGGTGTTGACTCAGCCGTAGCTTCTTCTTCTGCCATTTACTTTGTGTCTGGAGAACAATGTTGACACTATTCAACATCAAAACTATTCAGGTAGTAATGTTGAACCTCTTTCAAAGAAAAATAGAGAATGCATTAACAGGATGTTAGGAGACGAGGGTTGTCATGGCTTGACTTCCTTCTGGGAAATGATAAGAACCTTGACAAGTAAACACGGACAGATCTGAGATTTCTGGGAGTCCTCTGACAAAGGAGGAGCATGAAAAGAATCACTGTAGCTGGGATGATTGGCCAAGTCTGTTACAGATTGTGCCAGAAGAAACAAGTGGGGAAGACAGGTAATGGTCTTAGCAGCGTGAATAAAAAGGGATAACAATTGTCAGACACTGAAGCAGAAGCATATCTCCACGGAGATGGCTTAGCCGCTTCTTCAGTTGTTTGTGGCACTGACTCCATTTCTTGATTCCATTTTTATTTATGCTTCTGCACATCACGAATCCTCAGAAGGACTGTGAGAGATTCTATTTCAGAAAGACAAAGCTTAAATGACAGCAATAATCTCTAAAGATGGAAACTATCGGGTAAATGTGTACTAGCAACTACCATCAATGTCTTAGGTAATACAATTTTCAGAAAAACCACGGTATGATTCCATGCTTTTTTAAAACCTGCAGTATAGTGATAAGTGCACATGTATGTATACCTATGGCAAAGCAGCTTTCACTGTTACGTGTTATCTTTGTGTTACTCTGCTGAGCACTAACAATGTGGGGGAGGCAATCGTGACCTGAGAATGAAGCCTCCGTGAATGGAGCTAGACCCTTAGAGACTCCAGAGATCTCTCCCATTCCCCATCTATGGGAGACTAGAATGAGAAAACAATGTTCTGCATCCTGGAAAGTTCAAGTATGTCAGCATCCCACTGGCAGACTCTGAGCCTTCAGAACTGTGAGAGGGAAATGAGTGCTGTTTGAGCCTCTTAGTTTAAGGTACTTTGATGCAACAGCCCAAAGTAGTGTAGACACATTACACTGTGCTAGTGATTACGCTGGAGAAGAGAAGAGACAAAGAAAAAAAAATCATACTAAAATTTTAGTTTGTATGCATAGTTTATCCGGTACACTTGTATTTAAACATAGAATTATACAGAATTAAAATGTTACACTGTGATGACTGATGTGTGTCATATGAAGCATCTAATATTAATCCAGAGTTGACTTTACTAATCATCTGTCATAATGTTCAAGAGTCAAAATAGTAAGTAATAATTTTGGAACCAATTTATATGCTGGCACAAGAGTTACAGCACACAGCAAGAGTCTAATTTATACTGAATATCAAGAATGTATTGTTATAACTTCATGATGTGCACTTAGCTCCTGCTATCTCAAATCCGTCCTCATGCCTCAGTTTTTGAAGAGCAAGTGAAATTTCTAAAAGACATGAGATGGGGAGGAAAGAAGGAAGGAAATGAATGTCCGGGAGAACAGAGCTCCATTAAAGGGAGTTTGTGATTACTTTTAAAACATTCATTTTTATAATAGAAATCTACTTAGAAACAATGTTAATACACGGCCAAATATTTTATAGAAATGCCCAATGCAACGTTAGCTAATGAAGAACATTTGTATGTTCATTTTATTATTTATTCTTTGAATTAACTCTAACAAACACAATTACTTTCTACTCTTCCAAGTATGTCAGGAATTAACATTCTCTCTCTCATATTCTCTCTCTCTGATATAAGAAAATGCCATTTTCCTCAAATAAACATTAAATGATAGAGAAGATATGGTTTCTAAAATGCAGGATAAGAACAATGGCAATAATCAAACATCCAACGGCCAGTAAACTCTCATACTGGCCATGACTACACCTATCATTTTAAAAGGTAGTTTGGTTGGTTTAAGTCATAATGAAACTAATCATAACTTGAAACATTGTTTTTAACACAAATATATAAAGTGATATTTTTTAGATTTATTTTAGGTATCCCCCAATGTATTAGAAACTATTTCTCCAGCCTTGATACTGGACTTTTCAACTAGAAACGTCCAGACATTTGAGTCCTCACTACTGGCAACTTCACACTTTACCTCCCCCTCCCCCAGTGGAGTTATTCTGTGCTTGGGTAGGAGATTAAAGCTGGAAAACTTCTGATTCAGAATTGTATTTGTTCCTTCAGATTTGCACTTGTATTAGGAGACGACCCCAGGCTGTTCCTTAATTGAACTGAATTCCACTTCTCAACACTGCCCTGGACAGGGAGCTTAAAGTGTCCAGTGTCCAGTGTCCAGTTTCTCACAGGGAAGGTAAGATACTAACACTGTGTTTCTCATAGGACAGTCATGTAGAGTCAATTAGTTGGACTATCTGGAGTTTCTAATGGTGCTGTCATAAGAAGCAATGGACGGATGTTTTATTGCCATTATTTACATAAGGGGCCAAAGACATCATTGTTCATAAATTTTATCCATTTATCAATATATCCAGTGTAGAATATTACCTGGATTTGCCTGATATCTCTCTCTTAAGAGAAAAAAGTATATTCCTCAATTACAGCATAAAATAATCAGGTGGATAGAATCTTTAGTCACATCCATTGTATTTGGATCTCCAAATATAGCATAATCTATAGGAAAAAATTCATGGATTAGCATTGCCATGTAGTTTCTACCTAACCATCTTTAACATCCTCTTTTCTAACACTTCAAACTCCATACTCTGAAATAAAGTTTAGACGAGTATTGTCACAGTGCTATTCACGAGTTTCACTTCAAGTCCTAAGACACATTGTGCTAAGCACAGAGAAACCAGCTGTACATCCACATGAAAGAAGAACTTCTGACCGGGCCTCCCTCAGGCTTTCTTCCTATCTATGTAACTTGACATTTTCCTTTCCACTTTCTATACAAAAACAACTGAAACTTGTTAGGTACTTGTTTTTCCAGCCTCCATTAACTTCTGGGCTCTAAAAGAAAACTAAGTTGCATAGGTATGGACTTATTATTGAAATTGCTTATTGACAAACAAAAATTATAAGACAGCTTAGATTATGCTTTGTGATATTTTAAATTGCTGAGTCTTGTGGTGAGATTTTATTTTAAGATATACTTTATTGAAAGCACTGTGTACGATTACCATCCAATCACAGAATAAGGTGAAGGGTAGAATTCTTCCTAACCCATAAAAATCACTTCTATAGCAATTCTTCAGATGGTTGGTTGGAATAGCTGGCTACACATTAAGCGAAGGCTATTATAAATGGCATTGGTAAAACCTGTAACTTACTGAAACAAAATGGTAAAAGGTGAACTATATATACCTGAATCTCTTTATGTGTGGAGCAAAGAGAAAATGATTAGAAACCATTTATATTAGGATCACTAAGAATTTTTTAAAAGGTAAAAAACTTAAGGATCTTAATTTCTCAAATAATTACTGAAAAGGAGGGGTTAGGTAAATACAGTACATGGTAGAAGAACATGTATGGGAAATAGAAGGGTGATCTGTTATTAACTGATTCTGCTTATTATTCAGTGGTTGTGGAGCACAGTGATTCTACGTTGCTACAGAAATAATGGCAAATATTAAAAGTATAAGAAAATGATTCCTGAAAAGCACAGGATTTTTTAAATGAAAGTGTTATTCGAGCTAAAAGTGTTTTAAATGCAGCAATTTAACTTCTAAAACTATTAAGTTACCACCACTCATTATAAAAAAGCTATCTCTAAATGATTTCTTGACAGACCAAGGGACCAAATGTTTGCTATGAAAATGGGCCATTCTGTATAAAAATCTGGCAAATCAAAAATTAGATTCTAAAATACATTAAGCAAAAACATCAACTACTCTAAAATACTAGCAGGGACTTGCTATGCTGAGTAAAATGTTAGCCCAAGAGCACACAGACGCATTATGGGGTGGGGGCACAGGGTACAGACACATCGATACACAGAGATGGGGGTAGTGGGGCTCTGAAGCCTTTCCTGACCAGTTGCGTTAAATCTTGAAATTTTTAGATCCGTGGATCTACAGATTTCTTCTGGGATTATTCTAAGTTAGAGAAACAGTGGAAAATGCAATACCAAAGCATAGTGGCTTCTGGGGCTGGAGAGTTGGTTCAGAGTTAAGATGACTGACTGCTTTTTCAGAGAGAGCGGACCTTTCCGTTGCCAGCGCCCATGGGCACCTCATAATTGACTGTGACTCCAGTTCAAGCGAATCCAGTGCCTTTATCAGCCTCCACAGGCACCAGACACACGCATAATACACAGGCACGCATGCACACAAGACACCCATACATATTAAATATGAATAAAAATATTTTAAGAAAACTTCAGAAAGCAAAAATAAAGCAAAGAAACTATTATTAGGAAAATGTCTGAAAATAGAACACACATGCTGTGAACCGTGATCATTATGCACTACTCACAAAAATGCTAATGATGGAGGGAAGTGCTCATATTAATATTAATATTGTGAAATATTAATTCAGTATAACATGCGTATGCATGTACATGTGAGCATTTCACACAGAACTTCACACAGTGTATCAGTACAAAACACATAGGCATGTGTGCACATAACCATTTTCCATCTCCCCCAGTATGTAGTACCTGCATCCATGTTAATTATATATCAGTAATAACTTGAGTGCATCAGGCATAGATCTACTAAGACTTGAAGGATGAAAGAAAATTTATTGAAGGCTTAAAATTTGTGTGATTCTAAACTTTTTCCCCATTTCAAGTTTTTCTTCACAAATACTCAACCTTAAAATATTAAAGAAAAATATCAATTACTAACAGAAGAGACACACTTTATAGCTCTTTGGAAAAGTAAGAAATCTGAACAAGTTTTGTTGGCTGTTATACATGGATAAACTTGACATGGCTGAAGGAATACAGATTGATTTTTTTTAAGTGTTTTTGTACAGAACTTAAAGAAACCCTGCACGATTCCATTGTGCTTGGGTAGCTTCAGTTCCAGCCTTTTA
>NW_022196915.1:87400610-87403110 GCF_008632895.1 Mastomys coucha | reverse complement strand
TTTTTATTACAGTATCAAGGACCACTTTTAACCAGAACAATCTTATGGTTTTCATTTTCCCTGTCCCATCATCCTGTGTGCAACAAATCTCCAACTCATTTCCATTGCATTATTCTTGCCATTACTTCTATCATTTCTGAGATCTTAATTTAGCTACCTTATCAAAAACCAAATCATGATATTGAACCCAATTAAAAGCCCTACCCTAGGCTTTATAGGTAGAAGAAACACACAACAGATAAAAGGAACACAAAAACCTGGTGAGCTTACTTAGCACTTCGGCTTAAAAACCCCCACCCAATGTCATCTCATGAAGCAGTGTATGTCATGTGTTATAATGCCCACGAACATGCAAAGCTTCAAGGTCAGCAACAGAAGCAGACAGTCATGATTCTAAAGTTACTGCCTTGTTACCTATCTCCTTTATAAATATCTATTAAAAAATGGGTTTAAGAGCAAAACACTTACCCTTAACAGAACATCTTGAGAAACTCTTTAAAACATACAAATAACACAGGTACATCCCATCACCAACCTCAGCTCTGAACAAAGGTGTTAGAAGACAATGTTAAACTGAAGACCATGGGTCTGGAGACATGGCCCAAGGGTTAAGATGCACTGGCTGCTCTTCCAGCGAACCAGAGTTCAATTCCAGCACCCCCATGACAGTTCACAACTGTCTGTAACTTCAGTTCTAAGGGCTCTGACACCCTTGCTCAGACACATGCAAGCAAAACATGCACATAAAATAAAAATAAATAAATTTTAAAAAAAGTGAAGACCTTTAAAAAGGGATCCTTCTTCTTAGGCTCACAGATAAGAAGTGCTATTTGTGAGGCACTGAATTCAGATCTTGTGAGGTGCAAGCATTTTCTGATTTAAAAAGTACAAACAAAAACAAAAAAATGCAAACAAACAAATAGTGTTGCATGGAGAAATAACTGCTTCCAAGAATGAAACAGTAAGTATAAAAGATGAACCTTGAATATCTAATAATGTCAGAGAATGAAGAAGTTCCTAGAACAAAATTGCATCAATGGGGGTATGTCAGTGAGAAACAAGAGAACCTCAAACTCACAGATGTAAGAGATGGGGCTGGAGAGATGGGTCAGAGGTTAAGAGCAATGACTGTTCTTCCAGAGGTCCTGAGTTCAAATCCCAGCGATCTGACACCCTCTTCTGTTGTGTCTGAAGACAGCTACAGTGGACTTATATATGATAAACAGATGGTATCAGATATGTAGATCTAAAAAGCAAGGTGAAGAGCATACCCAGATCCATGTCTACATGTTTTAGGGCATGAGATCATAAATGCCTATCAAGAGCTCCCGAGTCCATTCAGTGTGCACTTGCTAATCAAGGCAAGTGAGCAGAACACTCCATTAGCTTTAGCAACCACCCCGAGTGTCGGATCCTCACCAGATTCAAGCCACTTGGAGTTAGAAGATTCTTTCTTATTCTGATTCATCAAAATTCATAGATTGGAGTGATGGCAGAGGCAAACTGAGTTTCCTGACTTATCTCACTGAAGCTTTGGGGAATAGGACAAATGTGTGTACAAAGGCTCCAGGAACATCTATCTATATGAGAATCTAGGTAAAGTGGATCGGTAGAAAACATAGATTATCCATTAATGCTCCCCTTTCTAGTGCTTTATATCCACATGTGTTTCTGACCTGAATAGTAACTATCTTTGCATTGTGCATTATCCACTAAGAAATAGGAAGCAAATATCAGCATACATTCATAGATTCTGCCTTGAATAAACAAGAGATCCTGTAGTAATACAAATAATCACATTATATTTCTAAATTTCATGAAGAAAGGAATCTCTGGTTACTAACTATTTTGGCTCATAGAATTCTGTTGCAATTCCCGCATCAGCTGACAAGAGAATGATGTTTTAGACTCGAAAATATAGGGTTCGGTGGGCATGTGTAAAGGACACTCTAAAGATATTTAATTTCATTTTATCAAGCCAGGGGAAAACTTCCGAACAACAAAGAAACATAACATGATACCATTATCCTTAACTCTTTTGTTCACTTGGAAGTTGAGAGATGCAATTATACAAATTTAATTTCATAATTGCTTAAGCAATGGTGCTAGTGAAATAAGGGACTTGTCGATTGCATGCTTTCCACATGGGAAAGGACCCTGACCTGGCCTTTCTCTCAGCCTTCTGGTCAAATTTTTAAAGCTTTATTGAAATGTAGTCCAATTATTCACATATTATCTATAAGACTTCCCTATACCAATGCAGGATGGAATAGTTACAAGAGAGATGATATGGCCCCAAGCATGAGACATTAATCAAAAGGGTCTTTATTGAAAAGGTTTCCCAGTGCTAGCGAGGTGGTCCAGTGCTTAAGAGCACTAACACAGATGTAGAGGCTCACAGCCATCTATTGAACTGAGTACAGTGTCCCCAATGAAGGAGTTAGAGAAAGGTCCAATGGAGCTGAGGGGTTTGCAGCCCCTTAGGACTAACAACAATATG
>NW_022196915.1:87385604-87400305 GCF_008632895.1 Mastomys coucha | reverse complement strand
ATAGTGCAAAGCATCCTCAAAGAAATAAAATTAAGATGACCACATGAAAAAAAAAAAAAGAGCACATACTGATCTTGCATATGACTGAACTTTAGTCCCTAACACCTACTTTGGGTAGTCCACAACTGTAACTCCAGCCCCATGGAATCCAACGCCTTCTTGCTCTCACAGACGCCTGCAATCAACAAACACATAAAAATAGTTGGTTATTTTTTTAATTTTAAGAGGAAGTTTACCAGCCT
The DNA here is from genome assembly GCF_008632895.1 of Mastomys coucha. Classification (NCBI taxonomy): domain Eukaryota; kingdom Metazoa; phylum Chordata; class Mammalia; order Rodentia; family Muridae; genus Mastomys; species Mastomys coucha. Next base: position 87,400,063 of record NW_022196915.1, on the reverse strand, counting down.
CTGATGTGAAGAGCCGGATTCGTGAGTTACCTAGACAGTTCCGTGTGCTCTTTGTGTCTGTTTTCCTGTTTATTCCCAATACTTTTTGATAATCAGTACAGAAAAAGATCCAAGCATGTCTCAGGTAAGCTGTAACAGAACAAGGCAAAAGCGCCTTCCCGTAACTGTAAGTCAGGGAGTTAAAGAGCAAGCAAGCTTCACTGACTAGCTAGAAGAAGCCAGCAAACCGTGGATCGTGGACTTGTTTGTATTTATAAAATACAAATTCTCAGTGCCAACCTCAGGGGACTCTGTTTCTGTTTCGTTACATGCTTGTGACTTTGTTTCATCATTCAGAATACATTTCTCACCTGCTTACAAAAGAAAAGATACTTAGTAATAAAACACAAAGTTTTTTTTTAATATTCAAGAGATCTAAATATCAGAGTAGCTTTTTAGTGGGAATCATATTCTCAGTTGGCCACATGTATAGAGAAAATTCTTTTTGTAAACCCCTGTTATTATATCTCATTAGCATAAGCAGAATACACCCTGTCAGGAACTAATAGTATTTACAATCCTAGACTCTGTTATAAAATATGAATGGCCATCATGTGTGTTCATCAGGGCTGGCTTGTGTTCTTTCATTATTTATTCATTCAACAAACATTCACTGAGCATCTACTTTAAACAAGTTCCCTGATATGAAATTTACATTCTATAAAAAGGCATCTCCCTGTACAAGCCAGGCTTTCTGAGATTTTTTTCCCTAGTGTGCTTCTCTTGCAGGCAAGAAGTTGTTTTGCTTTGTAGTTCACTATCTTGAAAATTGGAAATTGTGAAATGCATATAAGACTGACAATCTGCAGGCACTTCTATTTTGTTGACACTGTAAAAAGGCAAAAGAGAAATCTCACGTATATTCTATGCATTTTAAAATTAGTTTAGGAGCAGAGCAAGTACAGATGGTCAAAAATAAAAGCAGCACAGCCAATACTTGATCTAGGAACATGCTAATTTTGAGAGAGGTGACACAAAGGAAAAGAATGCTCAGTGTAAAAAGCAGGACAAGTGTCATAAAGAAATTCAAATATTAACTGAGATGTCTGTAAATGGGAAGGCATTGGCTCACCTTATCCAGCATCGCATTGAGTACTCCACAAAGTTTCCAAGCAAAGAGAGAGAAATGATGTCAGTGAGTGAAGACTGCGGCCAGCCAAGTCATCACTATTCCTTCAACACCTAGTAGGAAGATCATCACCAGTGGTCTCCACAGTGAATTGACTCCACAATCTCCATTCTCCATGGTCTTGGTTATCCAACTTTGGAGTAGGCTGGCTTCAGTTACCTGCTAGGGCGAGAAGTACACACTTCAGGACAGGCATGCTTTTGGCAATGCAGATTTGAACCTGAAAGTGTTATTCCTCAAACACGGCATCCACACTCAAAACACTTCTAAAGGAAAGATTCACATTTCATTTTTAAAAACTCGGTTGCAAATTCCTTTGTTGTGAAAGCAAAAGCCATTCAGATATGCCATGTTAGGGCCATCAAATGCACTCTGCTTTGCCAAGAAAAGTAACTAGAAAAGGTTTATGAAAGAGCTGGGCTGGCATAGATCTCCAAGACAATCCAGGGAGAGATGAAGGAAAGTACAGGCTCTAAAAGAAAGCTCTAAAGTGGAAAAGAGTTGGCCATGCCAGTGAAAATGATGCAGCCTGATTATTTGTTCAGAAAAGGGAAAATGGCTCCAGTAGATTGTATTTTTATGTCATGGCTGTAACTCACACTTAGCTTTTAACTCACAGACCATCCTTGCTCTGCAGAACCAAATATATATTAGTTTAAATGGATAAACTTAATAGAAAATTAATTACTATGTAATTTTCAAAAAGGCATGCTGATAATTGTAACTGAAACCACAAAGTTCCTTAGCACTAGTTCTGTATTGAAAAGTTTATTTCTTCTACGTTATTTATTTATTTACTTATTTATGTCAAACTGCATTGAGGTATTTTAGGAGTTTGCAAGGATTTTTTCAAGCAAAGATGGGTCGTGAAATTGGCCATTTGCCAGAGGAGGTACTTCAGACCAGTTCCTTTTTCTTTTTCTGCCTCGCCATTACTCTTGCTTACACACTGTGCGACTGAGTTCTCCTAAGGCAAGCCATGAGTGAACTGTTCATTAAGTAAATATTTATTGGCTATCTTGAGGTCAACATAGTGTCTGGCAAATAATTGGTGCTCAGTAACAACCCATTGAAACTATACTAAGTGTGTGTCTATTCTGAGGGCACCTAATACTCCCTTGGGATACAAAGTATGTGCAATACAGAATCTGCCTCTAAATAGGATCAAGAAAAGTAAATATTCTCTACAATTTGAGATTCCGCAGTTGAGAATCCTCTGTTAGGCTCTGTACTCCATTTTTAATTGGATTATTTGGTTCTGTGGAGTTTAACTTCTTGAGTTCTTTGTATATTTTGGATATTAGTCCTCTATCAAATGTAAAGTTGGTAAAGATCTTTTCCCATTCTGTAGGTTGCTGTTTTGTCCTATTGACAGTGTCCTTTGCCTTACAGAAACTTTTCAATTTTATGAGCTCCCACAATAGTCACAAATACTATAAAGTATCTTTGTATAACTCTATTCAAGCAAGTGAAAGATCTGTATGACAAGAACTTCAAGCCCCAGAAGAAAGAAATCAAAGATCTCAAAAGGTGGAGATATCTCCCATGATCATGGATCAGTAGTATTAACATATTAAAGTGGCCATTCTGCCAAAAGCAATCTTCAGATTAAATGCAATCCCCTTCAAAATTCCAACTCAGTTCTTCACAGAAATAAAAAACAATTCTCAACTTCATACGGAATAACAAAAAAAATGGCATAGCAAAAAAAAAAAAAATCTCAACATTATGAAAGAATAAAAAAACTTCTGGGGGAATCACCATCCCTGACCTCAAGCTATACTATTGAGCAATAGTGATTAAAAACTGCATGGTATTAACATAGAGACAAGTTGATCAATGGAATAGAACTGAAGACCCAGAAATAAATTCACGCACCTATGGTCACCTGATCTTTGACAAACAAGCCAAAACCTTACAAAGAAATAAGGAAAGCATCTTCAACAAATGATGCAGGTCTTAACTGGTGGTCAGTATGTATTTTAATACAAACTGATCCATTTTTTAATCCCCTTACAAAGCTCAAGTCCAAGTGGATCATGGATCTCCACATAAAACCAGATACACTAAATCTAATAGTAGAGAAATCAGAAAAGAGCCACCAACACATTGCCTCAGGGGAAAATTTCCTGAACAGAACACCAGTGGCCCAGGCCCTAAGATCAACAATTGATAAATGGGATATCTTGAAACTGAAAAGCTTCTGTAAGGCAAAGGACACTGTCAGTAGGCCGAGAAGCACATAAAGAAATGTTCAACATCCTTAGTCATCAGGAAAATGCAAATCAAAATGACCCTGAGATTCCACCTCACACTAATGGCTAAGATCAAAAACTAAGGTGACAGCAGATGCTGGAGAGGAAGTGGAGTAAGAGGAATACTCTTCCATTGCTGGTGAGATTACAAGCGGTACAACCACTCTGGAAATCAGTCTGGTGGTTTCTCAGAAAGTTGGACATAGTATTACCTGAGGACCCAGCTATAACACTCCTGGGCATATACTCAAAAGATGCTCCAATATATAACAAGGACATATGCTCTACTACGTTTATAGCAGCCTTATGTATAATAGCCAGAAGCTGGAAACAACGCAATTTTCCCTCAACCGAAGAATGGATACAGAAAGTGTGGTACATCTGCACAATGGAATACTTCTCAGCTATTAAAAATGAGGACATCATACATTTTGGAGGCAAATGGATGAAACTAGAAAATGTCATCCTGAGTAAGGTAACCCAGACACAAAAGAGCATACATGGTATGTACTCATTGATAATTGGATATTAGCCAAAAAGTTCAGAACACCCATGATACAACTCACAGAGCATCTTGAGCTTAACAAGAAGGGAGGCCCAAGTATCTAATTGGGATACTTCAATCCCAATTAGAAGGTGAAACAAAAAATAATCACAGGAGGCAGAGGGAGGGAAGGACCTGGCTGGCAGAAGGGAAGAGGAGGGGAAAGGGAGGGCAGGATCAGATATGGGGCAGGGAGAAAAGAAAGAAGCCCAGAGGGTCAGGAGAATGAATAGATATATATTGCAGTGTGGGGTGGGGAACAGAGGGAACTACTAGAAAGTCCCAGGCACCAGGAATGTTGACAGTCCCCAGAGCCCAGTGGGGATGACATTAGCCTAAATGCGCAAGAGCAAGGAGAAAGAACCTGTAGAGACCACCTCCAACAGATAGACATGGCTCCCAGTTGAGGGATAGAGCCTCCCACCCATCTCAAAATTTTTAACACAGAACTGTCCCTGTCTAAAGGAAATGTAGGGACAAAAAGATTGGAACAGAGACTGAATAAAAGGCCATCCAGAGACCACCTCACCTTGGGATCCATCCCATACACAGACACCAAACCCCGACACTATAGCTGATGCCAAGATGTGCTTGCTGACCTGAGCCTGGCATGGCTGTCCTCTGAAAGACTCTGCCAGCCCCTGACTGAGACAGATGCAGATATTTATAGCTGATCATTGGATTGAGCCCGGGGAAGCCTATGGAAGAGTTAGGAGGAGGTCTGAAGGAGCTAAAGAGGATTGCAGCTCCAAAAGAAGAACAACAGTATCAACTAACCGGATGCCTTGGAGCTCTCAGGGACTAAGCCACCAACCAAAGAGCATACATGGCTGGTCCATGGCCTCTGCTACATATGTAGTAGGGGACGGCCTTGTCTTGGGAGGGGAAACGCTTGGTCCTTTGGAGGCTTTATGCTCCAGAAAAAGGGGCTGCGAGAGTAGTGAGGTAGGCGATGGAGGGAGCACACTCTTAGAAGAAAAGGGGCAGGGAGATGGGGGGCTCATGGGGGGAGTATCGGGAAGGGGGACAAGGACAACACTTGAAATGCAAATAAATAACATAATTTTAAAAAGAAAGAAAACAGTAGAGAACTTGGATATAAAAGTCATGGTAGAGACTGGGAAGCTAGCTCAGTCAGTAAAGTACACAATCATGAGGACACAAGGATTCATAGCACCCATGAAAAATGTCTGGCCTGGTGATGGCATTTATAATACCAGTACTTCAAAGACAAAGAAAGAAGGACCCCTGGGATTCACTTACCAGCCAGTCTTACCTAATTGTTGCACTCCACTTTGATGAAAGACCTATCTGAGGAGTAAGTGGCATTCCTGAGAAGGATGCCCAAGGTTGTCCTCTGATTCCCCACACACATACACACGCATAATGATGTACCCACTCCGACAAACATACACACACATACATATACATAGTTATGCACCCACTCAGACAAACATACACATACATACACGGACACATCACTGAAATTCAAAATAGAAAAAGTGCCATCCATGGAGACTTTCCAATAAGTATTTCTGAATAGACACTTCTTTGCTTATATTTAGTTTTGCAGAGGTACAGGACCAAGTTCTTGTGGGCTGAGGGAATAGGCAAATGTGTAAGCACAAGAGTTGTGAACTATGTTGGTCTTATGTCAGTCTTCTGGGATAGACAGAGAAGTTCCTGTTGAGATTGCAAGAAAGAACATCAAAAAGCCACGACAAAAGAAAAACAGCATGATAGGCAATGTATTATGCTTTTCTTCAAATGGAGTATTTTAAAATCCCAATGAGATCTAAAAAGTAGTTATATAAAGACCAGTGAATTAAAAAAAATTCTTAGTAGCAATAGCAATCAGCATGTGACTCTATGTTCTCAGTATAAACACTATAATAAAGGCTAATGAAACAAAGGGACATCTGACTGTATCCAGGATATGATGTCAAGAAAAGCTTCATTAGAAGACAAAGGCAGACCTTGGAAAAAAACAGGTTTATTCCCACTAGGAATTGCAGATCCAGGGGTCCTTTAGACCTGGGCAAGGAATTGCTTGTGTGGGCAAAGAAGTATTACTTGATATCATGTTTCCATACACTTCAATGTGAGTCATTTCCATCAGTCTATTTAAAAATTAGCATTTACTTCATAAAAATTCATTCACCCAACAATAGCGAGTTTACTACTGGTAGAGGCAATGAGACCTGGGAGAATGGAGGCAAGAAATGAAGCAGACTGAAGTCTCATGCAATAACCCACTTTATTCTGAGCACCCAACAATTTATACCCTGAGGGTTAAAAAGAATCACATGAGGAAAGTGTACCATCACCAGGACAAGCCACATGTGGCAAAAATATGTTCTTCCATAAAGACATATAAACGAATAACAAGAGCCAGTTGTAATGAATTATTTGAATTAACTCACTCCTACCCCCTATACATAAGAGGGCACAACAGCATACACTGAGAACAATTCTGTATATTTTAAGAAACTAAAGTGGCAAGAATCTTTCTTGGTTTCTTGGAGTTTTCTCACGATCTCTCAGAAATTGTCTCATACAACTCCATTCTTAGACTGTGTTTTGAAATCTTTCCTTTTGGGCTGGTGAGATGGCTCAGTGGGTAAGAGCACTGACTGCTCTTCTGAAAGTCCTGGGTTTGGATCCCAACAACCACATGGTGGCTCACAACAGCCCATAATGAGATCTGATGCCCTCTTCTGGTGCGTCTGAAGACAACTACAGTGAATTATGCTGGAGTGAGAGGGGCCGGAGTTCAATTCCCAGCAGCCACACACATGATGGCTCACAGCCATCTGTACAGCTACAGTGTACTCATACACAGAAATAAAATAAAATAAAATAAATCTTTAAAAAAATGTTAAAAAAAGAAATCTTTCCTTTTTTATTTCTAAACATAAGAGTGGTTTTGATTTGAGATGTGGTAATCTAATTGTCATTTGATGCATGAATATCCTATAAGCAAGCAAATTATAAGTATCATGAATGCTATTAGAACAGTGAAAACATCATGTGTAACACTCTGTCACCAAGAACTGGGATTCAAACTATGTCCAATACTATTGGTTACATAATTATACTGATCAAAAAAAAAATGTGGAGAATATCTTGAAAAGCATATGACTGGTAGTTCTGGTGTTCTGTAGAATGTAAGCTCATATTTGCCCTTGAACAAGAACACAAATGTTATAATATCCTATGCAAATAGGAAATTATTCAAATCCCAAGGACAAATTAAATGCAGTCCCTTCTTTAGATGAATGAGTGAGTCTATTAGAGTCCGATGGTCCAGTCATAAACACAAAGTCATCAGTAAAGACAACAGGAACTGGATCCATCTATTCTACAAGGTGAAGCAAAGGAGAATGAGAAACATAAGACCAGTACATGGGCTCAGCTATACACTGAGCTCACCATAGTCAAAAGCACAGGTCAAAGCAGCTAGCACTGCCAGAAAGAAGAATCTCAGGTAACATAGGACTCTGTGTCATTCCTAGAACAACTCCTCCCTTTGTGCATAGGGCCTTACCTTGGATTCTGGTGGCCAGACTTGACTTCATAGGATATGCTCAATATCTCCTTTTACCCTTTAGTTGGAAGCTTGCTATCTTTCTAGTGACTTCCACTGTCTCCTCTCTGATTCCCCTGGATGGCCCTGGGGCCACTGCACTCAGTGAATCCATCTGCAGTGACAGATGCATACTTCTTCCCCTGATAAACATTTTGACTTTGCTAAAATTGCTCTGGAAATACCAAATGAAGTTCATGAGGCCAGGGAGGAATTGGGAAACAAATTCTGTTTCCCTGCCATTTCCTAGCTTGCCTGGGTTGTAAACTAGGGATTTTCATACTGTCTTCTAAATCCTCATCAGAAAATGTAGGGGATTTAAGGTTAGATTAATTATATTCCTTACCCCACACTTCAGGATCATCTTCAAGAAAGAAAGGATACATTTTAAAAGGAGGTTCCAGTGAGGAATCTGAGGTATTTGCCATTTCAATATTTATTAGTACTCTCCCATATTTCTTCATCTAAAGTTCCTTCTTGTGGAAACTCGGGATTATAATCACAAACAACTTGCAAGCAGTCTAATAGTTGTGATTTTGATACTCACATGCTCCTTCTTTCTTTAGAAAATGATGCACAAGCTTGACATAAAGCTAAGCCCTCTCTTGTTCCTGCCATATTATGCTCACCCACCTCCTTCCGTGTGAGTTCCACTCTCTTTCTCATAGCTGACTTTAGGTCCCTGATTTTTGACACCACTTGCTTACCACTCTAGAGGTAGAAGAACCTGAGCGAATAGAGCCAATAAATGAGGTAGACTCATCCAATAGCCAACTTTATTCAGGGCATCAAACAAGTTTATATCCTGAGGGATAAGAGGAACCAATTGAGTAAAGAGTACAATCTCTAGGACAAGATGCTCATGACAGGGGAGCTGAATGTGACTGTCAAGCCACATGTGATGGGCAAGCCAAATTTGGCAAAAACATATTTTTCCATAGAGCCATATTAAAAAGGTAACAAATGAATAAAGAAATGGTAACAATAGCAAGTTGTAATGAGTAGTCTAAATTAAGCACTCCATCTGCTACACCTAGGAGGGACATATGGAATCATAATCCAAGAACCATTTCATATTTTTGAAGAAACTAAAGTCACAAGACTCCTGTCTTGCTTCTTCGAGTTTTCTCACAAGTGCTTGGAAATCCCCTCACAAGACTCTATTCTCAGACCATGTCTCCTCAACAGCTACATTTGTCCACATTGAGTTGTCAGACGTTTTTTGTTTCTTCCTTGGATTTCCTCATGTACTTTTCTCTGACTATAAGTTAGATACTAACTATCCCCTTCAACTTCACTCACAGAGCTCTATCTATAATGGTTCCTCTATTATGGATAGTATCCCACTGATACAGAAGTAGAGGCTCACAGCCATCCATTGGTCTGAGTACAGGGTCCCCAGTGAAGGAGTTAGAGAAAGGACTGAAGGAGCTGAAGGGCTTGCAGCCCCTTAGGATGAACTACAATATGAACTAACTAGAATCCTCAGTGCTCCCAGGGAATAAACCATCAACCTAAGAGTATATATGGTGGGGCTCATGGCTCCAGCAGCATATGTATAGCAGAGGATGGCCTAGTCGATCATCAATGGGAGGAGAGGACCTTGGTCCTGTGAAGGTTCTATGCCCCAGTGTAGGGGAATGCCAGGGCCAAGAAGTGGGAGAAAGTGGACTGTTGATCAGGGGGAGCGGGGAGGGAACAAGGTTTTCTTTTTCCTTTTTTTTTCTTTTTTTTTTTTCAGAAGGGAAACTGGGAAAGAAAATATGTAATAAAAAATAAAAATAAAAAAAGACATATCAAAATATAAAAGAATAAAACAAAACAAAAAACCCACAGATGATAATACAACCTCTGATGGACCTGAAACACATTCTACTCTCGTCTTTTGAGCACACAGCACATTCTTTTGTACTCCTTTCTACAACCAGTATTATTTTTTAGTGTTGTTTTATTTGGGTGCCGGTAGAGATCAACCCAGTCAGTGTCTTACACATACCATACCTCTGAGATCCATTCCAGCTCAAATACTGTTTTGTTACTCTTTTTATCATATGCAATATTAGAACGTTTATGTCACCTGCATTCATTGAAATGAATTCGTAAGATTGTCCCAAGAGATAGGTCAGAGGTGAGGAGGATATAACATCTGTCCCAACACTGGAAGTAACTGGGACTAGCAGGATCCACACATGTATGAACTCTGTCAGACCAGTGGCACAGGTTTCTTCCAGTCTAGGTCTGTGCCTTGAGCAGACCCTGTGGGCAAACTTCACAGCCAGTCCAACAACACCCAGAGGAAGCTCCACTCCCAGGTACTCTAACACACCCAGAATCAAAGGTTTAGTGGTGAGAAGGATACAACATCTGCCCCAACACCTGGAGTTTTTAACTGTGACCAGTCGAACCCACGCAAACAGGAACTCTGCTAGACCAATGAGTGGCACAAGTTCCTTCTGATCTGTCTGTGCCAGTGACCTGAGCAGAACCTAGGCACAAACTCCAAGCTAGTCCCACAAGACACAGAGAAAGTTCCACTCCCAGGTGCTCTAACATGCCCAGGATCCCAAGATCCCAGGAGCTTGGTCACAACAGGATCTCAGGGTACCAAAGAAAGATGACTCCCAGGAGCTCTGACATACCCAGGATCTCAGAATCACAGGATCCCAGAATCACAGGATCACAGGGATAACTTGACTCTGAGGAGTTCTGACATAACCAGGATCACAGGAAGGACATGCCCCAGTCTAATTTAGCCAGGGCAGGGAGCACTAGAGATAACCAGATAGGAGTAGGCAAGCAAAGGAACATAAACAACACAAACCAAGGTAACTTGGCATCATCAGAGCCCAATTCTCCCACTGTAGCAAGTCCTGGACACACCATCACACTGGAAAAGTAAGATTCAGATATAAACTCACTTCTCATGATGATGATACAGGACTTTAAGACATAAATAGCACCCTCAAAGAAATACAGAACACAGGCAAATAACTAGAAGCCCTCAAAGAGGAAACACAAAAACCCTTGAAGAACTATAGGAAAACATAATCAAACAGGGGAAGGAAATGAGCAAAACCATCCAGAATCTAAAAATGGAACGAGAAACAATAAAGAAATGACAAAAAGAGACAACCCTGGATTTAGAAAACCTAGTAAAGAGATCAAGAGTCATAGATGCAAACATCACCAACAGAATACAAGAGAAAGAAGAGAGAATCTCAGAGGCAGAAGACACCATAGAAAACATTGAAACAACAGTCAAAGAAAACTCAAAATGCAAAGAATCCTAACCCAAAGCATCTGGGAAATTCAGGACACAATGAGAAGACGAAACCTAAGGATAATAGATATAGAAGAGAGTGAAGATTCCCAATTTAAAGGGCCAATAAATATCTTCAACAAACTCGTAGCAGAAAACATCCCTAACCTAAAGAAAGAGATGCCCATGAACATGCAAGAAGCCTACAGAACTCCAAATAGACTGGACCAGAAAAGAAATTCCACCCATCACATAATAATCAAAACACCAAATGCACTAAACAAAGAAAGAATTTTAAAAGCAGTAAGGGAAAAAGGTTAAATAACATATAAAGGCAGGCCTATCAGAATTACACCAGACTTCTAGCCAGAGACTATGAAAGCCAGAAGATCCCAGGTTGACGTAATACAGACGCTAAGAGAACACAAATGCCAGCCAAGGCTACTATACCCAGCAAAACTCTCAATTACCATAGACGGAGAAAACAAGATATTCCATGACAAAAACCAAATTTACACAGTATACAGCCCTACAAAGGATAAGAGATAGAAAACACCAACACAAGGAATGAAACTACACCCTAGGAAAAGCAAGAAAGTAATCTTTCAACAAACCCACACAAACATAATTCCACCTCTAACAACAAAAATAATATGAAGTAACAATCACTTTCCCTTAATCTCTCTCTTTTTTTTTAGTACAGAATACAGTTTATTCAGGGCATGGGGAGGGGAGTTGAGAGGATAGTAGAGGCAGAGAAAAGAGAAAAGAGAGAAAGAAAAAGAAAGAGAGAAAGAGAAAGGCTGGTCATGAGCACTTAGGGAGAATAGGAAAAGAAAGGGTAAGGAGAGGGAGCAAGAGAGTAAGAACTCCTTAATATCTCTTAATATGAAAATTAATATTACCAACATATCATAATCAATTGAAATTCAAAAATATCAGGAATTATATATTTGTTGGCTGTTATCCAGTGGTCTGTCTAATTTGGTAATTGTAAAAACAGATCCAATATTGTACAATCTATATATACTTTCTGCTTGTTTGTATGTGACAGTGTCTTACTGTGTACCACATAATGGTCTTGAAATCATGCTTCTCATATCTCAGTCTCTCTATTAGTAGGATTGTTTATTTGATGTTCTTACACTATACTATGGTTTTCAGAACAGCATACATTTTTCATGATTATTTATACAGCCAAAAGGAACATAGACAATTAATTTGGGAGGTGGCTTATAAGAGTAAAACAAAGACTGAGACTGAATGTTTTGCTTGATATCTATAATTATTGAATCAATTCTGAAGAAGAGGAACGTATAAGTTGTTCTTTTTGTGAGATGAATGCTTTTCAAAATCATCACAGCCAATTAACCAGATTCTTACCCTCACCTAATGTTTGTGCCACCCTCCACCATTGTTCATTGAAACAGTTAATGAATGACTTCATGGATAGACCATCTTAATACACATACCATTTCTTAAATGAGTGTAACCTGTTCCATGTGGGCTGAGAATGATTACAATCACTCAAGTAAAATAGCTTTGACCATAGCAGGAAATATGTATCCAAATAATCATGCCTACAATTCATTCCTTGGTGCAGCTTAGCTACAATGGAGGTAAAATCCTTTGATGATATGAGGGTCATTGACATACAGCCTTATTACAATGAAATCCAATGTCTAAAGATTATTCTTATTTTGGGTTTGTACAACAGTGAGAGCCAAGATTTTTAAAGCTCTACTGAAAACAAAACAAACAAACAAAGAATTTATCTATTTATGTTCACTTAATAACATGTCCACCATTTTTATGACTTGTATAAAAATATGTATTGTGTTGAATATAATAAAAATAGACATTAACTGGTCTCTCTGGACCGGTGTCCTGAGCAGATCTTGGGCGCAAGCTCCACAGCCAGTTCCACAGCACCCAGAGGAAGCTCCACTCCCAGGCGCTCTGACATGCCCAGGATCAGAGGTGAGAAGGACACAACATCTGTCTCAACACTGGGAGTAACTGGGACCAGTGACACCAGGCACACAGGAACTCCTCCAGCCCAGTGGTTCTGGTTCATTCTGGTCTCTCTGGGCTGGTGTCCTCAGCAGACCTTGGGCACAAGCTCTGCAGCCAGTCCCACAACACACAGAGGAAGCTCCACTCCCAGGCACTCTAACAAGCCCAGGGTCATAGGATACCCAGAATCACAGAATCACACAGACAGCTTGACTCTGAGGAGTTCTGACACACCAGAATCACAAGAAGGACGGACTCCAGTCAGATTCAGCAAGGGCAGTTAGCACTAGAGATAACTAGATGGTGGGGGGCAAGCATAAGAAAATAAACAACACAAACCAAGGTTACATGGTATCATCAGAACCCAATTCTTCCACCATACCAAGTCCTGGACACACCATTACACCAGAAAAGCAAGATTCAGATCTAAAATCACTTCTCATGGTGATGATACAGGGTTTTAAGAAAGACATAAATAGCACCCTCAAAGAAATACAGAACACAGGCAAATAACTAGAAGCCCTTAAAGAAGAAACACAAAAACCCTTAAAGAACTATAGGAAAACATAATCAAACAGGGGAAGGAAATGAGCAAAACCATCCAGAATCTAAAAATGGAACTAGAAACAATAAAGAAATCAGAAAGAGAGACAACCCTGGAGATACAAAACCTTGGAAATAAATCAGGAGCCATAGATGCAAGCATCACCAACAGAATGCAGGAGATAGAAGAGAGAATCTCAGGGGCAGGAGATACCATAGAAAACATTGACACAACAGTCAAAGAAAACACAAAAAGCAAAAAGCTCCTAACCCAGAATATCCAGGAAATCTAGGATTCAATGAGAAGATCAAACCTAAGGATAATAGATATAGAAGAGAGTAAAGATTTCCAATATTATGGGCCAGTAAATATCTTCAACAAAATTATAGAAGAAAACGTCCCTAACCTAAAGAAAGAGATGCCCATGAACATGCAAGAAGCCTACAGAACTCCAAATAGACTGGACCAGAAAAGAAATTCCTCCCGTCACATAATAATCAAAACACCAAATGCACTAAACAAAGAAAGAATTTTAAAAGCACTAAGGGAAAAAAGGAAAGTAACATATAAAGCCAGGCCTATCAGAATTATGGAAGATTTCTCACCAGAGACTATGAAACCTAGAAGATCCTGGACAGATGTCATACAGACCCTACAAGAAAACAAATGCCAGCCCAGGCTACAATACTCAGCAAAACTCTCAATTACCATAGATGGAGAAAACAAGATATTCCATAAGAAAACCAAATTTACACAGTATCTTTCCACAAATCCAGCCCTACGAAGGATAATAGATGGAAAACATCAACATAAGGAGCAAAACTACACCCTAGAAGAAGCAAGAAAGTAATCTTTCAACAAATCCACACAAACCTAATTCCACTTCTTACAACAAAAACAACAGGAACTGACAATTACTTTTTCTTAATATCTTAATTTGAAAATTAACATTACCAACATATCCTAATGGATTGAAATCCAAAAATATAAGGAATTAGAAATTTGTTGATTGCCCTCCGATGGTCTCTCTAATTTGGTAATTGGAGAAATAAGTCCAACATTGTACAATCTATATACACTTTCAGCT
>NW_022196915.1:87371208-87375813 GCF_008632895.1 Mastomys coucha | reverse complement strand
GATTTTTGAGTTTGCTCTTTAAGTGCTTCTACTTGTTTACTTATGATCTCCTGTAATTCTTTATGGAAATTTTGTTTCCTTTTTAAGGGCTTGTACCTCTTTACCTGTATTCTCCTGTATTTCTTTACAAGTGTTATTCATGTCCTTCTTAAGTTCCTCTATCAGCATTGTGAGATATGATTTAAGATCCAGTTCTTGCTTTTCCGGTGTTTTGGGATATCCAGGACTTGCTGCAGTGGGAGTACTAGGTTCTGATGAAGCCAAGTAGTCTTGGTTTCTGTTGGTAGGATTCTTGCGTTTGCCTTTCGCCATCTCTTGATTTTTGGTGTTAGATGTTCTTAGTGTCTCTGGCTAGAGCTTGTCCTGTCCCTGCCGCTCTGCAAGTCCCCTGAGACTCGTGGGGCCTGTTCCTCCAAGCTGGCTGCTCCAGTCTCAGAAACTCACCAGAGAGAAAAATGGCTTGCCCGAGTCTCTGGCTTAAAGCATTCCCTGGAGGTAGGCCCTCCACTTGCAGGGAAGGGGCAGAGAAGGACGCTGAACCTCCTCTGTCACTGGGAAGCTGAGAGGATCCTGTCCCTGCTGCCCTGCAGCTCCCCTGGGAGTCGTGGGGCCTGTACCTCCGGGCTGGCTGCTCTGGTCTCAGAAACTCACCCGAGAGAAAATGCAAAATCTGTTTTTAAATGTTAACAAATTCAGGTAAATTGAAATCATGTAACTTTTCTCATCATAATGCAATAAAATTTTTAAAAAATAGACATTAATATTAAAAAAAAAAACTAGAAGAGCAAGAGCAGCCAATGAAACTATCTCCACATCCCTATTAAGTAATCACTGAGGAGGAACACGCTTTAAAAGGTCCAGATGCTACGAAGACACTGACAAGTGAAATTCAAAGCTGAACTCCTTCCAAAGCTGTGCGTGGGGAAACTGGACTAAGCTCCAGCTTAGTTTCCAGCTCGGAAGACCCCCTCCCTGGCATGAATCCAGACCAAGTGTGCAATGTGGTCTAGCCTACACCCGAACAGGCTGTATGTTCTTAGAGCACTCCCTAAGGAACTTACCTTCGTGATGACTTCTCTTCCATCCCAGAAATGTGTCTAGCCGCCTCGAAAGCTGTTCTTCGCACTGTAACCACCAGAAGGAGAGGGTCCTCCCCCAGCCACTGAGGGAGGACAGATGCCCTGCTTCACGGCTTGGCCAGAGGAATGCAGCATCTGGTTAGATGCTGACACTGACTGGCTTCTCCTTCTAGCTTCTTCCCCTCTCTAAGGGCTGAGGGCAGGCTCTCCCCTGCCCCTGCCTGCAGTGCTCATAAATCACCTCTTCAGACACTGTGAGGAATTTCAGTTCCCTCTCCTACTTTCAGTAGTTACCAAAAACAAACATGCTTTTTATGTTTTGCTTTCGGCAAATGTTGAATATGAAGGCCAGGGCCCTGTATATACTGTATTCTCAGACCCAAATTCTGTTTTCTTTCCTTGACTAATGTCCAGCTATGTTTGATTTCAACAGTACAATTTACAAAACAGTACAATGTGGGAATCGAATATAATTTTTTTCTGCTTATCTGCATTTTTTGTTTTCTATTAAATAAATGTATTCCACTCATATTACTATAATTACAAAAAAATAGACTTCTGCTAAGTGAAGTTTAGGAAACGTATTTATTAGACATATATAAGTTATGAGTTTAAGAATCTTATCCTTATAGCCTTTTTCTGTTTTCAAGTCTTGCCACTTTTAAACTTTTGCCCACTTCTCAAACTTAGGAAAATTATCTGTCATATTTTGACTATGCAGATAATTTTGTTAATATGAAATAAAGTTCTAGGGAAAAGCTGTTTCCCTGATCATGCATTTGGACATAGCATTATCTTCACACATTCTGAGGGTACAGTCTCCTGAAGGATTGTATCTACAAGACACTGCTCAGAAGTACAACGTCAAACAGTGAATCAGACATTTCTTCACATAGGAATACTCTATCAAGTACTGAATGTCTTTTTTCTTCATTTATTTGATGATTATAATTAACTTATCATACTGTTATGTATTATTATTTGATAGACTGATATATTAGAAACAATCTATCAAAAATAATTATATGGACTGGTTTAAAATAGTAATATTATTAGCTTGCAAATATATTTTAAGTTTGTAAGAGTGTGTTAACACTGTCGGCTGTCCTTGAGTGAACCTGGGAGTAGATAAAGGAATTAGGCGTATTGCTCTGTTTTGAGACATCTTTTATAGAGAATTGTCACCTTTATTTTTCAACATAAAAAATATTACTGTAAAGGGCAGTCACCTTTTTTTTAATCACCAGTAATAATTTAAAATAAAAATACAAATAGCAAGGAAAAGTGAAGCAATGGATCAGAAATCCTTAGGAAATGGCATATACACAATATTTAACTAGTTGCTTTAAAAATCCAGTCAATACATATGTAAAAGTATGATGCATTCTGGTCAAATGGAGATTTTGCTCATAATGCAAGGTGACTTCATATATGAAAATCAATCCATTCAATATAACTTATTAAGACAGTAAAGTTAAAACCAATAAGCTCTTTTCAATATTGTCAAATTTCAATTTGACAATAAGTACTTTGTCAAAAATTTGCTAACCTAAGGATTTTAGGAGAAGAAATTTTTCTTTTGCTTTCGTTTTGCTTTACTATTTTTCTTTGTTTATTTTGTTCGGTTTTTGAAAACAGGACTCCATGTAGTTTAGTTTGGCTTCAAAGTCCCTATTTTGCTGAAGGTGACTTGAATTGTTGACTCCCCCCACTTCCAGCCCCTGCATGCTAGGATTGCAAGCGTACAAGACCGTATCCTGCACACTCACCAACAGAGACTATTATTAGGGAAGACATAGTTCCATAGAAAATCTTTACAAAATAAACATTTGTAGAAGGACTTGTGTCCAGAATATAAAATTAGACAATGAAAGTCAGCAAGTGATTTGAACAAACATTTAATACAGGCACATGTACACACACACACACACACACACACACACACACACACACAGCCATGAATGTCTAAAAGGCATCTGAGGATATATCAATATCACCGATCATTAAAGAAATGCTATTTAGTCGAGCAATGGTAGCGCACGCCTTTAATCCCAGAACTTGGGAGGCAGAGGCAGGTGGATTTCTGAGTTGGAGGCCAGCCTAGTCTACAGAGTGAGTTCCAGGACAGCCAGGGCTACACAGAGAAACCTTGTATTGAAAAACCAAAAAAGAAAGAAAGAAAGAAAGAAAGAAAGAAAGAAAGAAAGAAAGAAAGAAAGAAAGGAAGAAAGAAAGAAAGCAATGTTATTTAAGACCCACAACAAGCTACCATTATGAATCCATTAGAATGGCTAATATAACAAAAACCAGTAATACAAATTGTTGATAAAATGTATGATAACAGAAGTTCTCATTAACTGATGGTATAAAGGCAACCTACATACTTTGAAATATTTAACAGTTTCTTTAAATATTAAACACAGATCCACCATATTCACCAGCAATTTCACTCATAGAGATCCATACAAGAAAAACTAAAATCTTGTACACAGATGTTTATAGTGGTAGTATTGCTAATTAAGAAAAATGTAAACAACCTATCTGATAAGCAGATGAAGTGTTAAATAATATTAAACACTCAAAGTAGGGTTACTACTACATATAAAAGATCAAATGTGAATAGCAATGTACTATTCACATTTGAAAGAATGAGCACACAAATCCCACATGATCCCAATTATATGATGTCTAAGAAAAGGTGAATTTAGAGTGAAAAATACGTGTTGCAGAATTGTGATGGGTACAATGTTTGGCTATATAAACCTAGGACTGGTTTTGATAGGTAGTACACATATTCTAAAATATTACTGCATTAGTAGCTGAATGGTTTATATATTTACCAAAACTCAATGGCTTTTTTAATTAAAATAGATGTGTTTTGCAGTTTGCAACTCAAATGTCAGTAAAGTTCCAAAAGACAGATTAGCTATAATTTTAAAAATCCATCAGCTGCCACCTCCAAGTACTTTCACATGTATATTTCTTTTGGAAAAACAATGGTATCAGTTCATTCTTCTGTTATGTAGGAACACTTCCATCACAAAAATTAAAGTGTTATTAAGTTAGAAACTGTGTAACACTTGTCAATTTTGTTGAATAACTCATATTCCTGACCACAAAATTAAATATAATGTAAGGGGAGATTGTGGACAATCTTCCCAACACCCACATGTCATAAATTAAGTAGAAAACAAGAAGATTGGACTGGAAAGGAATATATGCCAGGAAAGTATTAATGATCCAAGATAAATGAGGTAAAGTCTTGTGGCCAGGCAAGGAGAATATTGATTGCTAGAATTTAAATTACCTTCACATTGATTTTGATTCTGGCTTCCTACATGACAATAAAAGAACACACATCTGAAGGAGTTTATGGACAGAATTAACAGTGGGACCTGGATTCAGTGTGTTAGAGTTACACTTGTGCAAGGGAAGGAAGCCCTGGGCTCCCTGACACTAAGGTCAGATGGGAAGGAAGCCCTGGGCTCCCTGACACTAAGGTCAGATAGTATATATATATATATAT
>NW_022196915.1:87364492-87371198 GCF_008632895.1 Mastomys coucha | reverse complement strand
ATATATATATATATATGGATATATATATATGGATATATGTATATTCTAATATTAATCTCCAGTTGGAATCCTATTTCAAATCTCATTATGAAACATCTCTGTAGTGCGTCTAGTCTGTTATTCAGAAACATTGTAGTGAATATTTTATTTCTACTTAGATCCTAGAATGCCAAGTCCTATCTGGTTTCTTTGGAGCCTGATATGAATTAAGAAGCAGACAAAAAGTCTTCAGGATCAGTTATCCACTTTAAAAGAGCTATCACATGTATATATCATTCTTTAGCGCAAGTCTTCATGGTCTCACTCTCTGTCTGTCTGTCTGTCTGTCTGACTCTCTCCCTCTCCCTCTCCCCCATCTCTACCAGAGAGGTAGAGACAGAGAGTCTCTGTCTCTCCATCTCTGTCTCTCTCTGTTTCTCTGTCTCTGTCTCTCTCTGACTCTGTCTGTCTCTGTCTCTGTCTCTCTGTCTCTGTCTCTCTCTCTCTCTCTCTCTCTCTCTCTCTCTCTCTCTCTCTCTGTGTGTGTGTGTGTGTGTGTGTGTGTGTGTTGAAAGATAGAATAGAGAATTAAACAGCAGCTAATTGGGATAGCAGAGACCATTATTAATTATTGCACTTCTCCATTACTATGTATCATTTATGGTACTTTATGGGGTCATGATGGTGGATAAAGGCGTAGAAGTATATTTTGATTGTGAAGGTGTAAAGTCCAAAGTGAAGCTCCCCAGATTCAGAATAGCTATTCTAACTGTATAAAAGCTATTGAGCTCTTTAGGCTTTGGGCCTGGTTAATTTGGGTGTGTAATGTTTATTTGATTTGCATGTTTCTCCTACAGCAAGATTTAAAATTTCTTAAAGCAAAAAATCAGTTGTTGGATAGGAATTTCGACCCTCCTATCATTGCTTATCCACATTCCTATCCCATTCTGTGACCTCCTTCAGAAAGTCTCAAATAACAAAATGTTATGACACAGCTCTTCTCTCCGCTTGAAATTTACTTTATCATATTGTATTGATTTTAGCTAGCTGGCTTCTGTCAGGTATAAGAAAAAAATCATAGATGAAAGAGATGAGGGTTCACTCTATAGAAGAAAAGAGCCTTGGATTTGAAGTCGCAGTCTTGGTTCAGATTTCTAATTACTTATAGAAAGCATAACCCAGATATCTCCCAGGTCCCTTATCCATGCATTAAGCATAGTTTCAAATGACTGTAATAACCACGTTCAATATGTTCTCCCTGCCAATCAAATTTAAGATCTTTAAAGGCAATGGCTGTGTTACCCCTGAACCCTTCCTCCCCAGGAGAGGCTTGGCGTGAAATAAATTGGAGTAAACAAGCCATGACATTTTCCTATCTGAAGACTTTAAAGGTAGCAAATGCACTCCCAGGTTATTGTAAGCTCTAAATTATATGTGCAAATATAACGAAACATCCATTGTTGGGTGGAAAGTTACACAGCTTATTAATGCTTACATTCATCCAACAATTTAAAAGGCTTGCTCCTTAGCACAAAGGTTCATGTTTACAGCAAGCACCACAAACAAGAGAGAACCTTTAAAGCTCTAGATGGCAGTCTACTCATCAAAGTAATTAGTTAACTATATAGATTAGAAATAACATAGGTTTGGGAAATCTTTTCAAATTTGTAGTAAGAGAAATTACCATGGAGTTAGATACGAACTGAGAAGTTGGCATTTATTTAACCCCCACCCCCACCCCGCTTCAGTCACCTGAGGGTCAAAAAGCGAGTTATAAAGTACATAGCCCAAAACAGTCATGTGTTTTTCCTAACATATTGGTGATCTTACAGTGGATTATATATAAGAATCTGTCATTAATAAATTCAGCCATTCTTCCTTACATCCATTCTTTAACAGTATCAAGCATACATTCAATAAATAAAGCATCAGAGAGACGTGACCTGAGTTCCTCCTAGGTACCAGGATGCCAATGAAACAATGACACATAAGACACAGGTTGTGCCTTAAAGAAGCTCACAAATATGAGGGAATAATTCATGAGTTTATGTGCACAAGAGCAGTGCTGTTTACTTCAGTGGACTATGACATATATACATATATGTGTATATGTGTATATAAATATATATATATGTAATATATATATATATATTGAAGAAAAGAACTTTTAATGCTTATTTTGTGCTTTATATACAAGTAAAGAATTTGTCCTATCCTTTTTTTTTAAATTTGTCCTATCTTTATCTCAAGGATTCTTAGCACAAGTATTCGGTATCGTCTAATAAATTGCTTTCTTGAGAAATATTTCCAGTGAAGAGCATGTGCCTTAGTTTTTTTATCCATTCACTAAGCCATTAGTCAAATACAGATAAAATAGCAATAAGCATATTTTGGAGTGTGTGTGTGTGTGTGTGTGTGTGTGTGTGTGTGTGCGTGTGCAGGCATATGTGTGTACTTGTATGGGTATGTGTGAGTGTATTGTGTGTGTGAGTGTGCCTATGTGTGTGAGTGTGTTTATGACGGTGCATGTGTATTTGTCCTTGTGTGAGTGTATTGTGTGTGTGAGTGTATTATGCATGTGTGTGTACATGAATGCCTATGTATGCATGTGTGTATATGCGTGTGTGTAAGAAATTATTTCCCTTTTATTAGGGATATTAAGTGAGGTGACTGGCTCAGTTAACTAGAATAACTGACCATGTTTTATGTGACAACTAAGGAAGCCTTGGGACTGCCCAGGAATCTGGCAATGAAGAGATGGTTAAAAGTGTGATAGAAGTGTAGGCGGAATGATGGAGCTGTGTTTCTGAGGAGAGTGAAATAAAGACAGGAAATGAGGGAGTTTGGAGTGTAGGAGCTACTCAGATATTTTGAGAAATTTTCCCATGAAGGGGAAGAGAGAAATGAAACATTAAACCATGGTGAGCAGGAGTCATCATTCCTTTTTTGATGATAGGAATGATAGCATTTTCAAGCTAGTAGAACACTTCACTAGTGAGGAAGAAATTGGTGCAAGACAGATGAATAAAAACAGTATATGAGACTCTCCTGGAAATGCAGTGGCCTTGCTGGCCTGAGAATCAATTCATTCTGCTTCCTGTCCTCCACTGCAAATTTTCCAGTCTCATAGCCAGCCCTGCAGCAGGGTCCTGTCCCCATTCCACCTTCAATCCCTGGGGACTGTCAACCTCGCGGTGGAACTAACTTTCCTCCCTCCTGAGAACTCTCTCAATCCCTACCCCTACCCATTCACATCCCATTTAACCCACTCCCATTCCTTTGTGTCAATCTCTGATGCCTAGAAACACTCTCTACCCAGAATCCCCAGTAGCCACACCCGTCTGGACACAGGTAAGCAGTTCCCCTTATCATTCTTGCCCTCCAGTACAATCTCTCCAGTCTCATTCCGAAGCACTGTAGAGGACTGCATGCAGGTGCAGGGGCCTGTCCCCCACCTCCAATTCCAAGAGAGTCATTCAAAACTTAGGGCAGACCCAGCTTCCTCCTTCCCTCCTAAGGACCTTCTCCGTCTCCCTCTTCTCACAACCCCATTCTTTCCTGTCAGCTCCCAATATCCAGAATCTCTTTCTACCCTGGACCTCCAGTGGCCTAACATGGAGGTGACTCAAAAGCACTGCTTTCCAGACAACCCACAGGCACCTCACTTCCCTAAGAAACAGACAGGGCAACAGAAACCAAGGAACAGAACACCCACTCCACAAAGATAAACCCAAATATCAACACGTAGAATCAGTCACCCAAATACAGATGCCTAGGCACCAGTGCATTAACATACAACACAGTATGTCTCCACCAGAACTCAGCCATCCTACTACAGAATGCCCTGAAAAATGCAACGTAGCTGAAAAATAAGACAGGGACTTCAAAACAGCTATCATTAACTTATGTGCTCGAAGACTTTAACCACAGGAAACATCAACTTAAACTGGAGGGAAACTCAAAATATTTTCACTAAAATCAGGAAAAGGATTCCCATTTTCTCCAAACCTGTTCAATAAAATGAACAAGTACAGTAATGAAGTCTATGAATACACAGTGGGATGAAATAAAGGAAGCTGTACAAGATAGGAAAATAGAAATGAAATCACTTAGGAAAACCCCAAACTGAGGAAAAAACTAGAAATGTAAAAATTAGGAAGCCAAACAAAAACCTCAGAGATAAACCTCCCCAACAGAGTACAAGACATGGGAGAGAAGGTCTCAGACACTGGTGACAAGATGGATACATACCTAAGCCAGCGAAAATTTGAAATCTTAAAAAAAAAAAAAATCTAGGTACAAAGCATCCAGGAGATCTAGGACATGTTAAAAATATCCAAATTCACAAATAACAGGAATAGAGGAAGGGAAAAATGCCCAAATCAAAGACACTTGAAGCATTTTTAACAAAATAATGGAAGAAAATTTCCCTAAGAGGAAAAACACCAAATAGCTTGGACCAGAAAAGAAATTCATCTCAGCAAATAATAATCAAAACAATAATCCTACAGAACAAAGAAAGAATATTAAAAACTGTTAAAGAAAGAGACCAAGTAACATGTAAAGGCAGATCCATTAGAACCACATCTGACTTACAGAAATAGACGCAAAAATTTTCAACAATATACTTGTAAATCGAATATAAGAACACATCAAAAACATCATCCACTATGGTCAAGTAGGCTTCACATTAGAGATACAAAGATAGTTCAGCATATGTAAATTAATAAATATAAACCACCACATAAACAGACTGGAAGACAAAAAAAACACATGATCATTTCATTAGATGTAGAAAAAGGCCTTTGAAAAAAATCAAGAACCACTTCATGATAAAAGTCCTGGAGAGATTAGGGACACAAGGAACATACCTCAACAGAGCAAAGACAATTCCCAGCAAGCCTATGGGCAGCATCAACTTAAACCAGAGGAAAACTCAAAACATTTTCACTAAAATCAGGAAAAGGATTCCCATTTTCTCCAAACCAGTTCAATCTAGTACTTGAAGCCTTCAATAGAGCAATAAGACAACTGAGGGAGATCAAGAGGATAAAAAATCAGAAGAGAAGTCAAACTATCTTTATTTTCAGATGGTATGATAGCTTACACAAGTGACCCTAAAATTCCACAACAACAACAAAACCAGCTGACACTTCCAGCAATGTACCAGGAAATAAAATTAATACATAAAAATCAGTAGTCTTCCTATATAAAAATGACAGACCAAGAAATAAATCAAGGAAATAATATCTTTAACAATATGTACTATGTGTGGATATATAAATTCCATATATATGTATACATATTCCATACATATCATATATATACATATATATAATAGGAATGATATCCCTAACCAAGCAAGTGGAAAACTCGTATGATTAAAAACAGGCTGCAGAAGTGACAGAGCAACTGGAACTGGGTCCTTCCTGCCTCCATCTACACCCAGGATGTGCAGATCTTCCACGGCCCTCTGTGCACCTCACCAGTGAGCAGAGAGCTTGTCTCCTGGGAGTGCCCTGACTCCAGGACTCAGATGAGATCACCATTTTCTCTATGGTTTCTAAGGCAGGGCCAGCCAGGAGGCACAGATCTTTCCAGGAGAGAGCTGACACAGGCTTACAGACCAACAGGAAGAACAACCTCCAGCTAGAGACAGTGAGAACATGAACTGAACATCAGAGATTACCAGAGGGTGAAAAGGCAAACATAAGAATCTTACCAACAGAAACCAAGACTACTTGGCATCATCAGAACCCAGTACTCCCACCACAGCAAGTCCTGGATACTCCAACACACCGGACAAACAAGATTCGGATCTAAAATCACATCTCATGATGCTGATAGAGGAATTTAAGGACATAAATAACTCCCTTAGAGGACTTCAGGAGAAGAGGTAAGTAGGTAGAAGCCCTTAGAAACACAAAAATCACTTAAAGAATTACAGGAGAACACAAGTAAACATGTAGAAGCTCTTAAAGAGGAAACACACACACACACACACAAAACAAAAATTCCGTTAAAGGATTATAGGAAAACATAACCAAACAGGTGAAGAAACCCAACAAAACCATCCAGGATCTAAAAATGGAAATATACGCAATAAAGAATTCACAAAGACAGACAACTCTGGAGATAGGAAACCTAGCAAACAAGTCAGGAGACATAGATGCAAGCATCTCCAACAGAATACCAGAGATAGAAGACAGAATCTCAGAGGCAGAAGACACCATAGAAAACATTGAAACAACAGTAAAAGAAAGCACAAAATGTGAAAAGATCCTAACCCTAAACATCCAGGAAATCTAGGACACAATGAGAAGACCAAGAATTGACAAATGGGACCTCAAGAAATTGCAAAGCTTCTGTAAGGCAAAAAGACATTTTGTCAATAGGACAAAATGGCAACCCACAGATTGGGAAAAGATCTTTACCAATCCTATATCTGATAGAGGGCTAATATTGAATATATCCAAAGAACTCAAGAAGTTAGATTCCAGAGAACCAAAAAACCCTATTAAAAAATGGGGTACAGAGCTAAACAAAGAATTCTCAACTGATGAACACCGAATGGCTGAGAAGCACCTAAAGAAATGTTCAACATCCTTAGTCATCAGGGAAGTGCAAATCAAAACAACTCTGAGATCCCACCTCACACAAGTCAGAATGGCTAGGATAAAATACTCAGGTGACAGCAGATGCTGGAGAGGTTGTGGAGAAAGAGGAA
>NW_022196915.1:87347164-87363828 GCF_008632895.1 Mastomys coucha | reverse complement strand
GGGAAACTGGGAATGGAGAAATTCGCATGTAAATAAAGAAAATATCTAAAATAAAAAAAAAAGAATATAGAGTCCCGATGCTTATAAATGGGTAGGATTAATGTAGTAAAGATGGCTATCCTATCAAGTGCAAACTTGCAAACTACAAATTCAATGCAATCTATGTTAAAAATTAAACACAATCCTTCACAGAACTAGAAAGAACTATTTTCAGCTTCAGGTGAAAACTAGTCAGTAGGAATAATTTTGTTTATTTGTGGGATTTTTGTGTGTGCAGGTGTGAGTGTGTGTGTGTGTGTGTGTGTGTGTGTGTGTGTGCATCTGTTTTTCTTTGGTACCTTTCTTTCTGATTGTTTTGTCCTATTCTGGGTTGATTGGTTGTTCGGTTGGTTGGTCGGTTGGTTGGTTTTTCGTTCTCTTTTCAATTGAGTGAGAGAAAGAAGGAGCATGGATTTCGTAGGAGGGGAAGGATCTGGGAGGAGTAGCAGGGACAGGAAAACTGTAATCAGAATAAATTATATAAAGAAAATTTGTTTTCAATAAAGTTATAGCCGGGCAGAGGTGGCACATGCCTTTAATCCCAGCACTTGGGAGGGAGAGGCAGGCGGGTTTCAAGGTCACCTGGTCTACAGAGTGAGTTCCAGGACAGCCAGGGCTACACAGAGAAACCTTGTCTTGAAAAGAAACAACAAAAACAAAAACAAAAACATAAAACAAATTTAAAATTATAAAAAATATGTAGTGTTCAAAAACATGAAGAAATAACAAAATTAAGTTCACCTGATGACCACATATTTGACCCCGAAGCACAAAGGGCCAGCACTCGTGCTTTGAATCACAGTACCACTTTGTATAATGTGCTATTTATTTCATTGCTGTTGGGGCAAACTTTACTTGTTGTGGTTGCCTATCAGAGTCTTATGTGCATATAAATAAGGCATTCCACAGGTTTGGAAATCACAAACATAAAATCAGCGGCTGGTTCATACTTCCCAGGTGTACAGAGGTACTTCGGGAATAACCTGTCAAAATTCAATCCTTCAAATTGACAAACTGATTGCTCCAAAAAGCACGTATAGCAAAAAAAAAAAAAGAAAGAAAGAAAGAAAAAAGTCACACACCATACTTCCCTAGGCAGAATTATCTTCAATAAATTAAATTTTGATGTGATATCTGGAACTTGAACAGATATTCCAGTTTGTAATAATAGAAATGTCATTGAGCTCTTAAAACCCAGTTAGGGTCAACATGAAAAAAGAGTTTAATTTTTATCCTGACAATTCTTAATTTTTTCATATTAAAATGCTATATAAAGTTCTACAGTATGCTGATTTGAAATGTATTTCTCATTTTTCCAATTTCTTCTACCCCTCTCCCAGTTCTTTGAATGTCTTATGCATATGCAAATTTGACTGCTACAGTTTTGCATAAATAACACAGGTTATTTCTAGAATGTATGCTCCTTTCACTATTATGCATAAATACTCTAACAGTTTCTTTTAGGTCTGATGGAAATAAATTGGAAAATTACTAAATGCTATCAAATAT
This sequence comes from Mastomys coucha, assembly GCF_008632895.1. Classification (NCBI taxonomy): domain Eukaryota; kingdom Metazoa; phylum Chordata; class Mammalia; order Rodentia; family Muridae; genus Mastomys; species Mastomys coucha. The sequence goes on along the minus strand of NW_022196915.1, from coordinate 87,362,280 downwards.
GCAAAACGTATGCAAAAAAATTATACAAAAGTGAAAAGAAAAAAAAATTTGAAAATTAATTTATGTTGTATTGCTTTAAAATTTTAGATCATTTGAGATTTTATTTTAAAGTCAATAGCTTAAGAGTTAAAAGTAATGATAAACAGTTTAATTACTATCAATTATTTTCCTAGAAATTGTTAGTTTCATCTAAGGTGCTTCGAAGCTTCTTTCTTTATACAACATACTCTACCCAAGCCAGGAAGTAGAAAAGTATGGTGATTTCAGATATTCTTATTACAAATGTGGCATGATCTTGTCACTGATCTTGTCACTCTGGGAAGCCATAGCAGAACTCAGACTGAGTGGTTTACACAGGATTTCTCTCTTGTATTTCTGAAGGCTGGAAGTGTAAGATCAAAGTCAGAGCAGAGTTGATCCCAGAGAACTCTCTTCCTGGCTTGTGGACACCTTCGAACTTGATGGAGAGAGAAATCTATGATGTTTCCTCTTCTGACAAGGGCACTAATCTCACTGGAGAAGCCTCATCCACATCAACAGGAGTTCCCATGCAAACACACAACTTCCAAATACCATCACATTGAGATTTACAGCTTCAAATGTGAAATTTAGAGGAACAAAAATCTTCAATCCCAAACACCCATTGTCTCATTGCAGAACTAACTTACCATTGATAACACACGTGAGGTGCCAGACACTCCTTTGTAGGGCATTCTTCACATTCCATACATTTCCCTACTCTTCTGTCCAAAGGCCAAACCAAGCACTCCATACATGAGCTCATTCCCAAACAAGCTAGAAATATGCCTTGTTACCATCACTGTAGTGACTTTGCTTATAGCCCAAGCATTTAAACTAAGGTCTAATACTTCAGAAGGTGCTTAAGGAAATGTCTCCATGTGTGTATTATACTCACGCAGTGCTAGAATGTCTTCTATCTGGCAGTGAGTCATGGGGGTTTCTCTTCCTCTACCCTCTTTAGTATCTCATTGGAAGTAAACGAACCAAATGACTAAACATTATTTAGCGGTTTAAATCTCTCTGTCTCTCTGTCTCTCTGTCTGTCTCTCTGTCTCTGTCTCTCTCTGTGCCTCTGTCTCTCTGTCTCTGTCTCTCTCTCTCTCTCTCTCTCTTCTCTCTCTCTCTCTCTCTCTCTCTCTCTCTCTCTCTCTCTCTCTCTCTCTCTCTCTCTTTCTCTCGGGAAGGGTTCTTCCATGTAGAATTGTAAGGTTTGATTTAAGATCAGAAGAAACAGATTTCCACGTACGATGGCTGACTTTTCTTGTCATTCTTTAAAGATGCTTCATTACCTTGGGGATCTAAGGCACACTTTTGCTTTTCACCTCATTTTCCATAGTTCCAATATCTCCAGAGTATGCAGAAGTGAAGGGAAGTAGACTTTAAATATTAATCACTCTGTGCAATATCCAAGCAGAACAAATAACTGACAGGCAATTTCCAGCCTTCATACATCGTTCTTGCAAAGGCTCGAGAGCAGCAGCTCTGCAGGGACCACCTCTCCGTGACATGCATTGTTATTTTCTCTATAGTTATATTGAGATTGAACAACTGAGAATACCACTCATGCTTTTACTTTGATGATAAAAAACATCACAAACTTTGTATATGAATTACCTGCATACATATAGGCAGATAGCAGATCTTTCCTTGCGAAAAAGATGAAAGCTACAAAAACGAGCAAAGACAAAAACAGACAGAATAAGGCTAGGAGATTAAATTAAATTGTAACTGGTACATCAATTGAACCTAAAGTTATTTCCACATACGGTCACACCAAATCACATCTCTATCCATCTCCCTGTCACTCTCTCTGAGTTGGCAAATCAGTGCTGACTGACATTATTAACCCTGGAATGTCTAAGCATTATTGAACTAGATCCTGAGAAGGAAAGAATCTGAAAGGAGACAGAGCCATGTGTATAGCTGAAAATTAAAAGCACATGGTCTGTCTATGGACTACTCCAAGGAAGGAGAATGTGATGTCCAATGCATACATGCACAGTGAAATGTGAAATTACAAAAGCAATAAGCCTTCAAATGAGTTAGTGTATCAAACAAGTGGAGTATCCAGAGTGGAAGCTTCTATATGGAGGAACACAGGAAAGGACTCCATGATCCCTCCTTGAATATCTTAATATCTCCTGACTTCTATTAAATTGGGTCTCAAGTTTGTAAAGGAATTTGTCTTAAGACAACTTTCAGGATTTTGGCCCTAAATATTACTCAAAAACAGCATGAATAAAACTGTCCGGAAAAGACCAGGTCCTGAGCAAAGCTACAAAGAAATTTAGAGAGGCCAAATGAAGTTGGTCATTGAGGAAAAGCTGGGGTCACCTCTTAGGGAGTGACAAGCAGGCTGACTACCAGAATGGTCTCAGTTGTCCAAAATAGCAATTTCTCAACTGAGCCATGCACTCAGAAGGGGATGTTCCAAACCTATCTGTAGAAGTTTCTGAACATCAGAGCGGTTCTACAGGAAGGGAGCTGGGAAAGGATAATCTGAGAATTCCTCTAGAGAGTTCAAAGAAGAAAGGATGCTCTGACCCAGAAAGCTGCTTCTGCTCTTTAGCCACTGAGACTTGGACCATTCTACTCTCCAGGGCGTTTCTCCTCCTGTTATGAATGCCTGGTTCCTCATTCATGTAAAGATCGACATCTGGGTCAGATAGATGAAGGATATTTCTTCTCTCTCCTGTGCAATGAAGCTATTACCACAACTGGGAAAGATATTTAGGAACTAAACAAACAGACAAAACCAGTAAGAACACAAGAAGTCAAAGATGATGATGTGAGGTTGATGGTGAGCAAACTACATAGATAAAAATGTGTGAGAATGTCACAATTAAATCTATTGTTTTTATAATTTTGAGGAGGGATTTAAAACTCTACCACACTTGTAGTAAGCTTGTCTCATTGTCATTTTCTCCTTTGGTCTTCAAAAGATTTCCTAAACATAGAAATAAGATAAGTTGTTCTTTCTGTCTTATCTTCTTTATCCTTCTTTATCCTTTTTCTTTCTCTGTTCTCTAGTTTTTATCAGTATAGAGAAATACTGTACCACTTCAGTTTTTCATTCCTTGACTTTACAGATTAGAATACCCAAAACCATTTTCAGAAATTGTCCAGTTGATGCAGTGCATGAGCTAGCTAAGTATCAAGGAATGAGCTATCTATGTATGTATCAGTGGATTGAGGTAGCTTTGTATCAGCAGGCTGAGCTCTGACTTGGGGTATCAGACAAATTACATTTCAAATGATGACTATGCCAGCCATGATTTCCAGAATAATTGTTTCACTTCTCTGAGAAAAGATCTTCATAAACACCATAGGAAAACAATGTTGCAGTACAGTTTTGCACATCACACCTCTGCATGTACCAAGGTTACAGTCCAGGAAAATTCAGTGTTCCTGAATTTTTATATAAAATAGAATGTATCTTCTTTTATAACTTCCTAATTTAATCTAAGCATTATGCCAATTTTTCAGTAAAATTTCTCATACTTCAAAGATCAGGAAAATGTTCAGATTTAACTCTCACTCATGTTATTCTAAGCTTAATTCTCTTGTTTCTTTTCCCATAAGAAAATAAGAGAGAAATCTCTGCTTGTAGTTGATGTCCAAACTAACCTAAATTTCTTAAAATTTTTTCAGAATTGCTATATGAAATCAGCTAAAATCCTAGAGAACTTGATTTTTTTCCCTTTCATAAAATATGCTGAAATTTTCCTTTGTGGTGTCTAAATAGAATTATTGCCCCCACTGGCAGACAGAAGAATAAACGGAAATGATTCTTAATGCCCTTTCCTGTTCTGTGTGATTTGTAAGGTTTTAAGAATAAAGAACTATTGAAGTTCATTCTTCTCCAGCAAACCCTAACTAGATAATTAAATCCTGCTTCAAGGACAGCTCAAGAGCATGTGGACACAGGGATGAGACAAACTGTATCAATATCTGATCTTCAACTTCCTGACAATGAAGACCATATCTACCACTCCTTTTCTGCCTTCTGTGGCAGATGCAACATAACTGGATTCCCAAATAATCATTGTCAGTTCCAACTCCCAGGTGACAAATACTGGACATGCTGCAGATGACATTCCCTGGACATGCCGCAGATAATACCAGACTGGACATGTTGCAGATGACATAGAGTGCACATGGTTACATAGGATGAATCCTAAACATTTTATGGGTAATGCAGCCTGGGTGTGTTATGATGACACAGCCTGAACATGCTACAGATGGCATGGCCTAGACATGCTATAGATGACAAATCTTAGACATGCTACATGAAATCATGCTACAGATGAAATGCCCTAGACAGGCTACATATGACAGGGGCCTGGACAAGCTAGAGATAGCACCACATTGACACTCTACAGAGAGCACAGCATTGACATGCTACAGACCCTGGGGATATGGTTAAAACTCAAATGATAGATCTGTGCATCTCAGAATTGTTTACATGATATTAGACAGTATATAAATGCTCGCTTCTTAAGCTATGTGAAAACCTAGTATTTTATGTTTCTTAAGTGCACATGCACATACAGGAAATATGTATATAATGTATATGTATATATGTATATAATACACACATAATATATATTTACCATGTTTGAAGTATAAGTATATAGATAGATAGAGATAGGATAGAGATAGAGATAGTTGAAAAAGAGTTTAACTGAAGTTATCCAATAGTGGATTGTGTGTTGCATAAACAATAGGTTCCAAATAAATAACCCAGCTCCAGGTTTGAGGTGCTTCTCCCTCTGGTTATTGTCAAGTATGTCCTGGAAACCACCATATATATATTTACTTTTGATTTTAGTTGCCCACCAGAACTTGATGATAAGTCTTCATTGCAGAAGACACCACACATTTTGGTTACAGAGCATGGGAGAAATCAAGTTGGCACTGGCCAGAAAGTTTCCTCCATTTTTGTCATGCTTTCACAGTACTGAAAATAATTTACAGGCATCTTGAGGCTATTCATCATTAGTCCTACTCAGCTATGAATTTTGGGAGCTACAGTAGCATCTGACATGACAAAATATATTCATGTGTATAATAGTAGTATGAACACACACAGACATACACATGCGCACGCGCGCATGCACATACACACACACACACACACAAACACACACACACACACACAAACACACAGAGTAAATGACAGTCTGCAAAGACAACTGTAAAAGTAACTTTTCTTTCTTCAGATGTGCTGGTCATCTCAGAGGATTACTGCTGAATGAGCCCACCCTTTCTACCTCTTTCTGAACTCTGGTTGGCTGGTTCAGCTTAGCTTTTCTGGATCAAACACTTCTCCAAGCTGAGTGGTTCAATCTGGCTTCTCTCAGCTTCTGACTGAATTGCTCTGCTTAGCCTCAAACTCATTCTAGCAATCTGTTCTAATCATTTAGCTCCTTCTCATACTCTGGATCATTGTGTCTTAATCTGTGTCTAGCTTATACTCTCGGGTTTCCCTCTGTAAAACTGTCCTGGTACAAACTGCCTGTGAACTTCATGAATTGAACTACTACCAACAGAAGTGTCGCACTCAACATCACTGCATTACCTCCTGTGCTGACTGACTGACTAGACTCAACTGGCTGGACAGAACTGATTGAACTCCATGGAACTCCATTCATTGAACTGTCTTCCAATTATTTCAAATATGGCTGACCCCTCTAGAAACTAAGCTTACCTACATTGGTTGGGATTGGAGGTGTGTGCTAAGTAAGGATGTGTCTGTATTCCAGGCAGAACAGCCATGTTGCTAGATTAAAATTCTTCTGCATTGGTCGTGATGACATCTGCATGCAAGCAGCAAACACTCTATAAACTTTATCAAACCTTCTATTCGTATTTATTTAATTGAATGCAAAGGGCTAAAAGAATAGATTATCAAGAGCGTTCCTCATCCATTCATATAGGGCATCTTTAGATGCTAAAACTATTCAACATACAGACTTTTTCATGATTGTTATTAAGAAAGTGTACTGTAAAAACATGAAACAAATCACAGTTTTCTTTTTGAAAAGAATTCACTTGAACAGTGATAAAATTGTCTCAATTTTACATACATTTCCTGCCTAGATACTTCTCTCAATATGGGTTCCAAATGTTGGAACTCTATAATCCTTTTCTGAGATTCAAAAAAAGATGACAGGCTAAACTAGAGAGTTGGAAATAATTGTGACAAGAAAAATATAGGAAAACAACTGACTAAGATTGTTATGTTTGGTTCTAACTAATGTTTTGATGTATCAGCCAAACAAAAGTCCTATTGTTTTGTTGAACAACACTTCACCCATTATCCCTGTAAACCCTTCATGAGTAGGCTCGAGGAAGAATTGAATTTTCAGAAATATACTTCTATTACCTCATGCATACACTGTATTTTGATCATATTCACCAGTAACTCCTCCAAGATTGATATCTCTGCCCCCTCAATTTCATGTTCCCTTTTTCTTCTTTTTTTTCCAAAATAACCCACTTAGTTCAATTTGTACTGCTTGATATACTCACCTGGATGAGCATGGTTGACCTATGAGAGACCAGACTTTTAAAAGATTGATTCTCCCTATCCTAGAAACTAACAACTGTCCATAGATCCTCAGTTAAGGGTAGGGGTTCATGAACCATTCCACATGCCACTCTAGAATGTGAACTTTATTTGTCTTGTACTACTTTTATGTGGGCATCAAAGCAGCTGTAAGTTCATGAGAACAGAAGTCCTGTCACTTCCAGAGGACACAACAGGTTTGGCTCCTGTCCTTCCTAATTGCTGGCTCTTATGAACTTTCTACCACCATCTCCACATTGGTCCTTGAGCCTTGAGCCAGGGAGTGGATATGACAGAGGGTCCCATCTATAGCTGAGCACCTCATAGAAACAATATATTCTCTATACTCTGCATAGTTGTGAGCTTCTGTACTAATGATCACCTGTTGCACAAAATCCTTCTCTCAGGACTGGCAGCTGCTCTAATCTAGGGTGTGAATATATAGAGCTGCTTGATACCACATCCAGCTAGCAAAACTAACATGGTGGAGCTAATCCATCATGTTCTCTTGGGCATATTCAGAGTACCAGGAATGGGTTCCTTCCGTGGAGTGGCCCTTAAATCCAATCCAAAGTAGTTGTTAAAGTAGCGACACTATGCAGAGATAATAATTTCAAAAATGTCATGTACATAAAAAAAGTAGAAAGATTAGAAATTTTCTATTTTGCTTTTAGACAACTATTGAAGGAATGTTAGCTTCTTTCCTAAGAATCTAACTTTTATAAGCTTTTCAAGTTCTTATCTAAGTGGTTGAGTTTATTCCTCACAGTCATGGGCATCTGATTATAAAAATCTTCTCTTTTAACAGCTGCTGAACTTTTCTCAATAGTAAAAAAAATGTATTGTATTAGTCAAGATGCTATGTGTATTCATACACACACACACACACACACACACACACACACACACGGGCACACATATATTATATGTGTGTTCCATATATAAGTTCCATATATATATGTATGGAACTTATATATATAAGTTCCATATGTGTATACATATATATGGAACATATATATATATATATATATATATATATACAGACACATATACACATATATTATATATGAATTATATTTATATATATGAATCATATTTATATGTAAATTATATTTATATATATAAATTCTCTGTATATGGAATATATAGTATTATATTCCTTGTTTAATATATGTATACCTATGGAATTCATAAGAATGGCTTATAGGCGGTCATCCAGCTACTCCAACAATGGCTGTCTTAGTACTAATGGAAGGCCCAAGAATGCAGTAATTGTTCCACAATATTGGATGTCTCAGCAGGTCTTCAGTATACACAAGAATCCCAAAGAAGTAGGATCTAATGCCAGTAAAAGAAAGGACTTGCCAGGGAGAGTGAGAGCAAGAAAGCAAAGAGCTCACTATCTTCCTTCTTTCACATCCTTTATATAGGCTGCTAAGAGGAGATGTGGCCCAGAGTAAAGGGAGATATATTCCCACCTCAAAAGACCTGGATTCACGCTGTATCTTTCAACCTCAAAGATCTGAATTAGAGGTGGGTCTTCCCACCTTAGATGATTTAATTAAGCAAAAGAGTTCCTCAGAGGTGTGCCCAGCCATTTGGGTTTTATTGAACTCCAGATCCAGTCACGTTTACAACCAAGAATACCAGCACAAGAATCTCCTAAAGTTCTTGATGATGTATGCTGTACTCTCTTAACCGAGGTTGCTCATGCACTCTTGAAGACTTTCACGTAAGCTCAAGAAACTCAAAGGTTCCCTTAGAGAAGTCATAGGGGCCATCGTAATGCTGGAGATCCAACTTTAGGCATCATGCTCTTCTTTCATTGTGGTAGCTTAAATGAGAAATGTCCTCCCACAGGCTCTGCCAGTTGAATACTTGGTCCCCAGTGGGAACTATTTGGAGAAGCTTAGGATGGAGGAAAATATGTCACTGTGGGAAAGAATTTGGGACTTTGAAACCTTGCCCTACCATCAAGTTTGTTCTCTCTGTTCTGTGTTTGCGGTAAAGGATGTGAGCTCGCAGGACCCCGTGGCTGCCACCATTCCTGCATTTGTTTGCCTCCAAGCTTGCCCTTCGTGATGAACTCCTAACCCCCTGGAAGCATATGCCTAAAGAAACTCTTACTTCTAAGAGTTTATTTGCTCCAAGAATTTTCCAGTCCACAATACGAGTTGCCTTGGTCATGGTGCTTTATTGTAGCAACAACAAAAAAAAAATTAATTGATATAATCTTAGATATACAACTGAGAGCAGTCAGCGATAATCTGAGATATGCTGACAGGTTAAATTATAGTGTTCCACAAGAACATAAGGGAAATGTCAAAACTCAAAGCCACCTAACACCTGGAGCTCTATGCATCAGGACAAAGAAAAACAGTTTTTAACATATTTTAACAAATATTCCTCTTCCTAACAGGAGGAGACTATTATTCTGGGTTGGTATAACTCAGTTTTAGCTTAAACTTTGAATGTATCTCATGACCGCCATTTCTAGATAATTTTTGTTCCTCTTTGTTCATATGGATTATAGAGTGACGGAACGAAGTTAGCTCTTCTGCCTACCCAGCTCCTAAGACACCCTCTAGGTTAAGTTCTGGCATCTATGAAAAGGACCACAGACTCATATGTGAGATACAGAGTAGGGAAGCCCTGACAAATAAGGCCTTCCCATTGCTTTACCAATGAAAAGTAAGGCTGCAAGAAAAACCGTACATATACTTCAAACAGTAAAGGCATATGAAAATATATAAAATGAAACTATATATACCATATAGCACATATATATAAATGATATATATTATCATGAGTAATGAAGTGAAAAACAAAGAGTTCCTGTATCTAATCAACAATAAGTCAGCTACGTTTCCTCCAAAGTACTTCCCCACTTCTGCAGTAACACCTGCATGGTGCAGGAAATTATTCAGGTTATTTGTGTTTCCTTTCCAATGGTTCCTATCACTATGGGGCACTCTTAAATCAAATTCAGAGTCAGCAAGACCACAGACTCAACTGGGAAAAAAAAAAAGACTGTTCAGGACATGCTGAAACTACAGGTCTTCCTCTTGTTCCTCATTGCCTTGATTCTATCCTACATAACTCAAGAGAACAAGTGTTTGCATTAATGTATGCACACTTAGTACTAGGATACTCTACCTAGCAACACAAACATATTTGTTTGGTAGTTTAACAACAAATACTTCTAATTGTATTGAGTTAAAAGCATAACCTACTTATGGTTACAAAGTAAAGTGTCACAAGAAAGTCAGTCAAAGTATAATTGAAATACATGTGTACATACATATAATGTTATATTGTGTAGCTGCCGCTCAGTGGTGTAGAATTTTCATATGCTTACATTGCATGCATAATATATACATATGCACATAGTATATACACACATGTATTTCCTCCACGTACTCTTATGTCACTTTTATATTATACATAATATAGAATGTGAGCTATGTGAATATCCTATACTATGTCACTTAGGAGATAATAGCAAAATAATTTCATACAGATAAAACTCTTTCTATCCTCTAGTTAGTTAAGTCTACATCAGCAAAATCTATGAGTATAGAACAATTATTGTATAGATGATCAAATAACTAAATTATGGTTGATGAAAAATCTCTCTAAGGAAGTTTGAAAGAGATTTGTCTATGTGGAATTTTTTAAATAGAAAAGAAAGAAAGAAAGAAAGAAAGAAAGAAAGAAAGAAAGGAACAAACAAACAAACGAACAAACAAAAGAGAAAATATTTCAGATGTTATCATAGGAAAAGTGAAAGACTGATGCAGCTGGGACTAAGAAGATGGAGAGCACATAGCTCAGGGACAACGGGCTTGACCCAGAGGTACAGCAGATCTCTCTGATGACCACATTAACTTCTCCCCATGGCTTAAGAAAGGACCAACAGGCTTAAGCAAAGGAATGGCAGCACCTTGTTTATTCTGCAATAGACTGATATGTACTTGACTGCAATGTGGAGAATGAACAGTAGAGGGCACAAGAGTAGAAACGAGGAAACCAGTTAAGATGCTATAGGAGCCTAAGATAGTAGCACATACCCAGAAAGAATCACAGGCACATATGTCTTTGTGGCCTTAAGAAGACAAATTGGCTTTAAGTCCACTTTGGTCTACATAAGCGGGTTTCAGGCCAGCCAGGGCTATGTAGTGAGACTTTGTTTCTAAATCAATATATCAATCAATCAATCAATCAGACTGGTTCCAGGGAGAGAGAGTCACAGTCTAGACTGTGACAACCACATAGATGGCAGTGATAAGGAGAGACAATCAAACTGACATTGAATCTCTAGATTAATCTTTGTTTCACGTGGAATAGATAACACACACATCCCACTGATTTACTGGCACATATTACAAAAATCTATGCAGCTGCCATCACTGTGATTCATTAGTATCAGGATGTAAAATCTGAGATAGGGTTTCTATGGTTATGAAGAGACACCATGACACAGGCAACTCTTATAAAGGACAACATCTAATTAGGGCTAGCTTACAGGTTCAGTCCATTATCATCAAGGAAGGAAGCAAGGCAGCATCCAGGCAGGCATTGCCCTGGAGGAGCTGAGAGTTTGACATCCAAAGGAAGCACAGAGCAGACTGACTGTCTCCTAGGAAGCTGGGAGAAGTCTCAAAGACGAGCCCCAAAGTGACACACTTCCTCCAACAAGGCCACACCTACTCCAGTAAGGCCACACCTTCTAATAGTGACACTCCCTGGGTCATACATATTCAAACCACTACAACACGTAAGTTTGAATATTGGTCTGTGTGATCTTGAGCACAATTCTGAACCATGAGGTTCTCAGACACTATGTAGAACTACTTTTAAGATTTTTTTTCAGATTAAGTAGGATTTCTGAGATGAAGATGGACTATATATCTCTTAGAAAATGATCTCTAGATCAGATCTAGATCTGATCTTACAACAACTGATATCTAAAGGAGTTCAAATTTTATTTAAAAAAATGATTTTCAGTTAGTAGGGTCACAAAATTGCACTGACACGTGAGGGTAAAAGAGCATTTCAGAAATAACTTCTTGAGTGAGCATGATCACAGCGGTCATCAACCACTTCTTTGCAGAAGAAAAACATCATTCTAGTGAAGTTTGTGCACTTGGGTATCCATAAAATAATAGGTAGATTGGACTGGATTAAGAGTAGGAATGCAGCCAAGAGGTAGTGGCGCACACCTTTAATCCCAGCACTTGGGAGGCAGAGGCAAGCAGATTTCTGAGTTCAAGGCCAGCCTGGTCTACAAAGTGAGTTCCAGGACTGCCAGGGCTACACAGAGAAACCCTGTCTCAAAAAATCAAAAAAAAAAAAAAAAAAAAAAAAAAAAAAAAAAAAAAAAAAAAAAAAAAAAAAAAAAAAAAAGAGTAGAATGCAAATATTCCAGTGTAATTGCCACACCACAGGTAGCCACTTAGCCACAGAGTCAGAACCACAAAGTGTTGTAGAAAAACTTTAGTCACTTAAAAAGAAAGGACCTGATTTCTCCAGGTCATCAGATACTCACTGGCAGCCTTGTTACCATATGTCAAGTTTTGTTTTGTTTTTCAATCTTGGAATCAGTACTTTCCTAAAAACTCTCATTACACTTAAAGGTTGGATCAATTTTTAAAATACTTATACATCGGTCATATTAAACTGATATGCATGCCACAGGGAGTTCCTGTCCTCCAGTGTGACCCCTGTAGTTTACAGTAACACACTGGACTTGGAGAATGGGACACAGAACAGGAAATGAATGAGCTGTAGAAAAATTACATGACAATGGAGTGGCACGATGCTCACACAAAACCTCTGTCCTCTTACAGAAAGAGCAATGGTACTTTCACGTGAACCGTCAAAGAAGAGAAATGAAGGAAAAGAAATGGACACGTGAAACTAAGAGACAGTTCAAGCATATGTTTGCTCCTTCACAAGGTGCAAGCCGATGTTTTGATTCAAGCATACACTGGGTAATGATCAAATCAGAGTAATTACCTCATCCATCACTCTGCATGTTCATCACTACTTTATAGAGCATATAGTCAAATTCTTCTCTTCTATTCGATCATTAATCATGTCTGTTGCTCTCCTGTGTGTCTAGGACATCAGGACCTACTCCTCCTAGGTAGTTATACAACATTGTACCTATTAATCAATCATATTTTTTATAATTAATTACAAATTTCTAAAGAGGAAGGTTTGTGCCTCTTGTGCATATGGTGAACATATCTAACATGACATGTATGTTGAACTGAAAATCAATTTCATTTCTTTGATCTGAAGAATGAAACTCTTTGTAAGAAATAAAACCAATTTTCTCACACACTAAAAATACACTCCTGACACTGCTTCTTCTATTTAGTTTAGAGGAGAAACAAGTTTCTCTGGCTAAAAATAACTCTAAATACTTACATCACCACTTAAAGGTTTTAGAGTGGAACTGATAACCTCTCTTTACCCAGATTTCCTTGCCTTTTAAATAAAAATGTTCATCTTGTATGTTTGTGGTATAAAAAGAAAATACAAATGTAACTTTTAATCACTTGACACAATTGTCATCTCAGAGGCTTATTTCTGAATAAAGTCACCTTTTCTAGCTCTTTCTGAACTCTGGCTGGCTGGTTCAACACAAATGTTCTAGCTCAAACTCCTCTTCAAGCTGACTGACTTAAGTTGGCTTCTGTTGGCTTCTGACTGAATTGCTTTGTTTGACCTCAAACTGATTCTGAAAATCTGTTCTAATCTTCTGGCTCCTTCTCATTTTCTGATTCATTTTGTCTTTACTTGAGACCTGGATCTGTAAAATTGTTCTGGTAAAATCTCTCCTCTCTCTCTCTCTCTCTCTCTCTCTCTCTCTCTCTCTCCCTCTCTCTCTCTCCCTCTCTCTCCCTCTCTCTTCCTTTCTCTCTTTCTCTCTCTCTCCTGCTGCTGCTGCTATTGTTCTCTTAAGTCACATTTCTTTGCTGTCTGTTCTCATGAGAGTTAGACATATCTTATCTCTGTCAAATTTTTCTGATTCCTCACTTGTTCTGCCACTCAATTAGATGTCACTTTCAAACATGGCTGCATCCTTTACCTTCATTGTTTGGAATTGAAAGCATGTACTAAGGGAATGTTTATATTCTAGCCAGAGTGGTTAAATGTGTGTGGTTTTTTGCATTCCAGCTGGATCATATAGACATAGACCTAGATATGTGCATGTGATCCCTTGCCAAAGCAGCCATGTTGCTGCATTAAAATTCTTCTACAATCATCATATGCAATAGGAGTATGGCAAGATTTAAAGTCTGTGTTGGGACTGACTATACAATATTCTTGGCAATTAAACCATATTCTTGTTTCATAGTACTAGAAATCTTTCAAGCTTAAGAAATGAAAGAAAGACATTAGGAAGTATGAACCCATGTGTCAGCCAGGATATAAGAAGACTGGAAATTTGGGGGAGATATGTAGAAGAGAATAGGAGAAGGGTTTTGAATAACCACTGAAGAAGAATTTCTCATATAAGAACTCTTTGGATTGCAGAGATGAAATAGAATGTTGTTATACACAACACAGATTAGACACAGCATATCCACATATTTTACCATGCAACAATTGTATCTTGAACCCTATAGATATGACAGGGAGGATCTGAGACCAGGAGAACACCTACCAAAATGGTGGCACTCTAAGTTCTTCTGTCCTGTCTCAAAACAAGCTCAACCAGGGGCTTTAACTTCTAGTTTATGTAGCTAATGTTAAAAGCAAGACTACATGGTCTTGCTTTTCACTCCAAGTCCTAAAATCATTGAACAGATTATAAACAGTCAAAGGTTCTAGGGATCAAAGCTAGGGCCCTACACATACTAGAAAAGTTTTCTCTAACTGAGCTACACATCCACATTCTTTCTTAATTAATTCACAGACCACATGAAGCTCAAGAAGAAGGAAGACCAAAGTGTGGATGCTTCAGTCCTTCTTAGAAGGGGGAACAAAATACTCATGAGAGGAAATACAGAGACAAAGTGTGGAGCAGAAACTGAAGGAAAGGCCATCCTGAGACTGTCCCATCTAGGGATCCATCCCATATACAGACACCAAACCCAGACACTATTGCAGATGCCAAGAAGTGTTTGCTGACTGGAGCCTGTTACAGCTGTCTCCTGAGAGGCTCTGTCAGAGCCTTATGAATACAGATGTGGATGCTTGCAGCCAAACCACAGACTGAGAACAGGCACCTCAATGGGGGAGTTGAGGGGAAGAACTGAAGGAGCTGAAAGGGTTTACAACCCCAAAGGAAGAACAACAATATCAACCAACCATTACCCCTAGAGCTCCCAGGGACTAAACTACCAACCAAAGAGTATACATAGAGCATGGAGCAACACATAGCTCCAGCCACATATGTGTCAGAGGATAGCATTTTTGGGCAACAATGAGAGGAGAGATCCTTGGTCCTGTGAAGGCTCGATGCTCCAGTGTAGGGAAATGTCAGGGCAGGAAGGTTGGGGGGGGGGGG
>NW_022196915.1:87332070-87347146 GCF_008632895.1 Mastomys coucha | reverse complement strand
GGGGGGGAAGCACCCTCATAGAAGCAGGGGGAGGGCAGATGGGGTAGGGGGGTTGTGGAGGGGAAACCTGGAAAGGGGATAACATTTGAAATGTAAATAAATGGGGGCTGGAGAAATGACTCAGCAGTTAAGAGCACTGACTGCTCTCCAAGAGGTCCTGAGTTCAATTCCCACATGTTGACTCACAACCATCTGCAATAAAAGCTTATGCCCTCTTCTGGTGTGTCTGAAAAGAACTACAGTGTACTTATATAAATATAATAAATAGATCTTTAAAAACAAAACAAAAGAAATGTAAATAAATAAAATATCCACTAAGAAAAAAAAGTAAAAGCTGTATTTTTAGCACAATTTAGCAATACCCTCCCCACCAAAATAAAGAAAGAGAGAGAGAGAGAGAGAGAGAGAGAGAAAGAGAGAGAGAGAGAGAGAGAAAGAGAGAGAGAGACATGTCTTTTGTTGCTATCTTAGGACACTCAGTGCTGCTATGGCAGAGTACCACGGAGCTGACAATTTATTAAACAGAAAATTATTTCTAACAACTCGGGAGGGCAGAAGTCTGAATGCACGACTCTCCCATCTGATATATGCTCACATGGTAGAGAACAAAGGGCAGGAGAGAGAATCCTCCCCCGTGAGCAATTTCTATGCTCTCACTAACCTGCCTCTAAGAGCAGAGCTAAAAGGTTCCACCTCCCGAATTTTCATAAAAGCAATGGCTTCGAGAAAACATGAGATACTGATTACAAATAACAAAAAGTTGAAATGATACAAAAAAAAAAAATGGGATCAACACACTCATTCATACTAACCAGAAAGTGATAGATTGCAGAGTGGAGCAGATGTAAGGCACCCGCGAGTGTCCTTAAAGAAGTAGAGAGCTTCCCTTGTGGAGAGAAGGTTGTATTTTACAGTCATACTGAGGTAGGAAGAGAAGTTTGAGATGTTTTCTCAAACTCTGACTTTCTCTGCTTCATGATTTTGCACAGGGCTTTCCTGCTTGCCTTGCACTGGAGAGAGGAACAGATGTTCCCTCCGAGGGTTCTTTATATTTCATGAGCACAGGGGCAGCAGAGAAGCAGCCAAGGAAGCACAGGCAACTCCTGTCCAGATACAGTGGGATCTATAAGAGAACCCTTCAAGAATTCTCATTTCTGAAAGAGTAAAGGAAGAATTTTTTTTTTAATTGATTGATTGATTTGCCTTACAGGTGTTGAAAATGAAATCCAGTTCACAGAGACTGTTTTGGGTTTTTTCATGGGTGTTTGTTTGCTTGCTTGTTTTAATCCTCTCCACAGAAAACTAAGAAGAATCCTGACTTATTTTTAGCTTTGCTTCTATTTTAGATGTTATTCTACATCCCTGACGAATCTTTTCAAATCTATGAAACTAGGTTTTCTCACCTCACAGACACAATGGCTGTCTCCATCCCCGCCTGAACTGACCCAGTCGAACTCTGAGGACTACAATGGTATTAGCTAGCAAAGCCTGGGGTACCTGGAAGTTTCCATTCCAGTTCACACATAGTTCTTCCAACATTTCACTTATCCACTTTATCTTTTCTGGTCCAGAGTTGAGGAGGCAATCTTTAGCAACCAACATTTCCCATGAGGTGTTCCAGCAAGTCGTTCACAGTTGCCATGGCCTTCCCTTATCAGTTCACTCTGGAGTACCTCAGGAAGGACAGAGACTCAAGGGACATCACAAACTTAAGTGCCGAGAAGCTCTGTGATCCCCAGTACCCATGCTAAGATTAGGAGGAATGTGTGGCCCTGAGAGCCTTATCTTACATCTAAGCATCTCCCAGCTTCTTCAGATAAAGGCCAAACTACTCACTCAGATGCCACATGTTCAGTTTAGAGTAAAATTTTATCTGGCAAACACAAGTTAATGGTCTTAAAAACAGCTCTGAGTCCTTCTTCCAACCATTCATGTAAGGCTGGACGAGGTTTGGTTTAAGTGGAAATGCACAAAACAAATGCAAAGCTAGTCACTTGGCTGTAAGCAGATGTTATAATCAGGAGTTTGGTTTAGGAGTACCTCGTTAGCATCATTTTTAGGAGTATCTAGTTGGCATTGCTTCTAAGTACATGGCCTTATTTGTTCTGAGTCTTTTTTATAAGTAAGTGGATGTAGTTCATTGTCTTCCTTTTGAATAAAGTGTCTGGATTTTCCAAACATTACTTGAAAGAAATCATCTCAGCTTTTCAAGTTATTAAAAATTTATTCCCTTGAATAAAATCTGTTCTATTGTTCCATCTTTCAGTATATAAATCACCAAGAACAGCTGTTGACAGTGGCAGGAATCACATTAAGGTCCTACCCAAGCAGTAACTCTGTTAGCCAGGACCCATTAGGCCACACAGAAACTTCCTGAGTGATCACATAAATACTCTTCCATATATAACATATCTTGATGAGGATGCTTTATCTCCAGGTGGTCTTACCCCAAAACCCTTACTTCATAGATGAGGAGATTAGGAGTGAATATTTGAATTAATTGTTTGGTGTGTTAAATAATAAGCTTTGGATCTAATCCTCCTGATTTCAAGTTATCTCTTTTCTTAGAGAACAGGTTCTTCATGGTTAAAGGAACAGTCAATAGGTTCTTACCAGATAACAGTTTATCATAAAGAATATGATTGGTTAATCTATCTGACTCTTAAAATATGTTTACAAATTATTTTGAAATGGCTTTTAGGGGATTGGGAGATAGATTTGCATGTAAATCTCTTGCCATGCAAGAGTGGAGACCTGAGTTTGAATGCTTAGAGCCCACTGAAAACCAAATGTAGTAGCATGCATATGGGATTTATCATATGGGAATGCATATATTCGTTCTATTAGTTTTGTTCCCTTAGAGAACACTGACTAATACAACCATATCTGAAAGCCTTTTGCCTAATCTGTTTAATGGAAATGAAAATAAAAATACCTAACTAAAATTCTTAAAGAAGATTGAGCCAACATACCTACATTATACTAATACTATTTAAATTTAGTCATATGTGCATTACATTCTAAGACTAAACTAAAACTTCATTAATGTAGCAGGGTTATTTATGTACTACAAATAAAAATTGGGTGTCCTTTGATTTCAGGAGCAGGATAAAATTAGAGCTTCAACCCTGATTTTTACATTAATAGTGATGGAAAGTAACTTACATTCATAAACTACTTTATAAGAAATACAACCTTCAGTTTACACTATTTTTTGAAAATTAAGTCAGTAGGACAAACACCCATGTAAGTATTTAAGTATTAAAGTTAAAAATGCAAAGCATATTATTTACATGTATAAAGTTCTTTAAGACTAAAAATGTGATTTTTTTTAATTATACAATAATATAAAGCTATTGAAGAACTTGAGTAGGTCCACAATTTATAAGAATCTGGATTGCATGATATATGCTCCCTCCATCACTTAAATCCTACAAATTGAGGTACAAAAAACCATTTGGCCAAGATTATATACTTAAGCATAGCATTTGATACTTGGGGAATGAAATTGGTCAGACACAGTCTTTGCAAATAGACTCTTCTAGAACTTCACAACTTTTATCCAAACTCAGCATAAACATTGTAGAAGATACAGTTCTAACTCCCTAAAACAACACATCAAGAATGTAACTTTTAAAAAATCCTCAACAAGATGGCCAGACTTCCCTGTTGTTGGAGTGGCAGTAACAGCAGTGGCTACATGCTTAACAACCTGTGTGTCTTCAAAAACAGGACCACCTTCAGCCATTATCCCTGCCCAGGTCAGAACAGCTCTGCCCTGCCAGGAGCATCTAAGAAATCATAAGATCGTAAACTCACACGGAGGAAGATCTGGACAGGGCTTTGTTAGCCAAATACGCACCCAAGTGTCGATATACAAAGACAAGAAACAAAAATTCGGAAGATTGGCAGAAATTAGGTCAATTTTCTTCACAGTAGAAAAATCTCAAAGACTTTTGCACTGACACAGAAACCAGAATATAATGAGACCGTGAAGAACCTTTAAAAACTGCTTCGTGGGTCCCTAGTAATTATGAAAAATAACTCTTGGATTTCCAAGCTACCATTGAGGTCCACAACTAAAACTTCATTCAGCTCTCACTCATCTCCCCACAGGCCAAAACTTCTTAACAAGGTAACTAAAATGTGTGCTAAGAATAAATAACGAGATTGTACCACCCTTCTTTTTCCTATTTTTTGTTTACTGAACTATTTATTCAAATAACCCTAGTTGAACTTTAGATGGTTCCCAGTCTCTCAGAGAACACTTTTATTTACTCGATTCAGTTTGAAATTCGTAGTTTACATTCATGATCACAGTGACTGAAGAAAAGAAATAGAATTATAAGAATAGACACCTTGGCAGTTTAGGGTAAACCGATCTTAGTACAAATAAGTTCCATCATTTTTAATCATTAATTGAACTTTCACAGAAAGTTCACATAAATAGATATGTCTTTGCTTTTTTTGATTTTCAAAGAGATACTTCGTACCTACTGTACACTAAGCAGCAGCGTGTTCAAAGCAAGACACCCGCAGGGAATCTGAGGATGAGTGGCCTAGGTGACTTCAGGGACAGGACGCGCCATTGCAGTCAGCACGAGCAGGTCTTTAGTGACAGACACAAAACTGCACACATTCATTATAAGGAATCACAAGGGAGAGCAGGGCCTTAGCACGGCAGAAGAATGCTGGCTTACCCTGCACAAGGCCAGTGTTCAAATCCCTAGAACCTGGAGAGAAGTGAGGGAAGGGCGGGGAGAGGGCAGATCAGTGAAGGAAGGAAGAAAGGAACGAGAAAGAAAAGTAGAAAGGAAGGCAGGGAGGAGGGAAAAGGGAGAAGGAAGAGGGAAGGAGGGAGGAAGGAAAAGGAAGAAGGAAGAGGGAGGGAGAGAAGGAAGAAAGGCAGGCAGGCAGTGTCCAGGTCTCAAAACTCACAAACGGTGGAGCAGTGGTGGCCCACGCCTTTAATCCCAGCACTTGGGAGGCAGAGGCAGGCGGATTTCTGAGTTCGAGACCAACCAGGACAGCCAGGACTACACAGAGAAACCCTGTCTCGAAAGGAAAAAAAAAAACTGTCACAAACCTCTGAAGTGCCTATCAACATATCAAAGCAAACACAGACCAAGAGGTTCTCCCAGCATTCCTCAGTCTAGTCCCTACCTGTTACTAGGTCCTCCTGGATGGCACATTCAGGCCCCTACACTAAACTCTGGAGCAGAGCCTGGGCTGGATTGACCTTCCCCCAACTGCTTCTCCCTGTGTAACCCAGCCTTCTGTTTGCTTGTTTTCTTTTGTTTTGCCTCTTAGCCGCACGCAGTTCCGTTCTCTCCCCTCCCCCTCTCCTCCCAGGCCCAGGCTCAGTCTGGCCCTGTTCACCCTGGACTCTCCCAGGTATCTCTGCCTCTAGCTCTTTTCTCCCTCAGAGCTCCAATAAGCCTGCCCCTCCAATCATACCTAGGAGCGCTCATGCCTTCCCCTTTACTTCTTTTCTCCCCCATTCATTCCGGAAGAAATAAATGAAGAACAATACAAACAGCTCTCAGATACAATAAAGGAGAAAGCGCACCGCACCCTTCAGAGCCTTCGGCGCCTGTAAGTTGATCACTGAGAAACATTTTCAAATATCAGATCTGAGGTACCATTTCTCATACATGGTGTTTGCAGAAAATAAGAGTCAGAACAATCATTGCTAATGAAATTCTTTTCTGAGAATTTCATTTGCCGAGAATAAAATACTTTTGTGTTCCCAATAAATATGGAGCATTCTAGAGGGGAGGGGCGAAAAGAGAGCACACTGGCTTCTACAAACTAGCAGAATGAACAAGGGTCCTGTAAAAGGCAAGGGAAAAAATTAGGAATTAATCTAAGACATTAATATTGAACAAAAATTATGATAAGAGTAAAGTAACCTGAAAGTACATGTGAAGATACCACATCATGAGCCAAATGAGTTTATGCTAGCATATGAACATCTATCTGGTTAATTACAGGAAAGTCTTTTGATGTAATTGTAGTGTAATTTAGTCAAATTGTTAAAGAGTTATCTCAATTATTGCAATGAAGCTCTCTAACACCGTGTGTGTGTGTGTGTGTGTGTGTGTGTGTGTGTGTGTGTGTTTGACTACTGTTTTACAGAACATATTTTGAATTTTGATGGTGGTCCTAAGAGGCATTTTTTAATTTCCATATGTATATATATATATATATATACATATATATATACATATATACTAAAATTTATAAACATTAAATAATGCATCTACAGTCACACAGACAGATGTATTAGAGGGTTAAATTTTAATATAGATCGGACTCCAGCTCCTGTGTCCTATCACTTATCCGCATATACAGTTCTCACAGTAAACACAAAAGATCTGAGGAAAGCCAAGTAATATAAAACAAATTTTCAGCAATAAATAGAAAGAGAGCAGTTTCAAGCCAATGCTACATCTCTCGGGAGCACCACTGCTTGCGTTTATGTTGTTCCCTGCCCCCCTCCCCGAGGTCTGATCATTTACTTATTACTCCTCATGACTGTGCTCAGGCATAGAAGTGCCCATCGAGGAGCCCACCCCTCTGAGCAGTCTGCTCCTGGCAGTTGTCTTTGGCTTCCTTTGTTCTCTTGGCCAAAAGTTTAGCACCTTTTGAAGCTGCTTCCTTGTTTTTCTTAGCGCATTGTTTCTTTAGAGCAAAACATCAATTTGTGTTGCAAGACACATAGAGTAATAAGATGCTGAATCCTGCGTTGCAGGTGCTTTGGTCCTGGGCTGCTTTTCTTCTGTGTTGAAGGGCTTTCTCACAACATATTGGTGGACACTGGCTTCTTTAAAGAGACTGGAGAGTTTGTGCATTCAACTGGCTCTTTTGGAACCCAACTATGAAGTGCAGTTGTATCTGTCAGCCCAGGGGTCTTCTCCTCTCCTTTTTAAAAAAGTAACCAAGTTGAGAGCACTCAGATCGGCAGCCTCAGTGCATCCCAACAGGCTTGGGTGAGCTTCCCATCTCCACTTCTCCTTAGTTTAGAACTAAGGTGCCCCTTATTCAACAGCAGGTGCATTCTGCCATGGGTCCAGACATTTTTCCTCATGGAAATGTCATAAATGTGACCCATCAGGACCACACAACCTTTTTACTCTTCAGCCAGAGCATCTGCAACAACTTCTGTGGCCATGCGTTTCTCATAGACAGCATGAAGCTTGCACAATTGTCTACTTCAATGAGTTTCTGCCAGCCTGTGGCTGGGAGGAAGATACTCAGCTTCATGTTGATGCACCCCACTTCTGAGGAAGTACCATAAAATGACCATTCCTTTTAGCTTTTATCAAATCTGAATTAGATTTAAAACTTACTGACTTCAATAGGATTTACCTCAATGGTTATTTACCACATTATCAAAGTATTTTTTTCTATTCTCTCCACAGAACTCAGTCTGCCCTCAGTGTCATTACAGTCTCCTAGTTTCTATTCTCTTGCTGTGACAAATACTCTGACCAAATGCAGTCTAGGCAGGGAAAGACTTTGTTTGATGTAAACCCATAGGTTATAGTCCATCTGTGAGGGAAGTCAGTGCAGGTACTCAAACAGGAGATGAAACAGAAACCGTAGAGGAATTCTTCTAACTGGCTCAATATGGCTGATGCTCAGCTCTCTGGACTACTTGCCTCTGTTTAGTGCCACTCACAGTGGACTGGGCCTTCCTATGTCAGTTGGCAGTCAAGAAAATGCCTGACAGACTTGCAGTACTTCAACTGAGGTTCCCTCTTCCCAGGTAACTTTTAGTTGTGTCAATTTGACAATAAAACTAATCAGTACAACCTCTGACAGAATAAAATTTAAGTTTCAGACATCAGAGAGCATTTTCCATAAATTTACTTTAGGGGAAAAATGAAATGCAAATCAGAGAGAGAAAAGCAGAGAAGACCATTGGCCCTCCCTCCTCAGATCAGCTTATCTCTCCATAACTCCTACTTCGCAGAGTGGCAAATGATGATTTTTACAGAATATGTTCTGTGGTAAGTTTTAGCCAAATATCACAGCCTCTTTCTTTTCATTTAAATCATTCTACCAGTCTAATTAGGCTGATCAAAAATCTAGAAGTAGAAATGAATTGCCTTCAACCAGCAGAAAATAACACTGTGTGATTTAAAAGAAATATCAGAGGTTAACTGGAGTCGATGATTTGCTGTGTCTCACAATAGTCAGCTATACAAAGCTGTCAGCATCACTAGAACCCTAAAGTCTTTCTAATTGATAGGACCCTCGAAAGGTCAAGTAGATGCAAGAATGAAATGTAATCCTTTCGCATACAATCCAGTTTTCAAGTCTATAATAATCACCCCTATTATAATCCTGATATAATAGAACTATCCAGGCACAAATTAGAATGCATTTTTATTTTTTAAAATTAAGTTAAAAACAAAATATATGTGTAATCACTGTTGTTGATGAAAAATATATTCTTTTCCATACAACTATGTTAAATAAAACATCTTTTAAAAGTTGAGTTGTGAAAAAAAATTAAATGTTCCTTCATTCAATAAATACGAGCAAATCTAACTGTTCACATTAATAGTAATTATGGGTCTTATTCACTATTAGCAATGTACAGCTATCCAGAGTACAAATTTAGCTAAGCTCAGCCTGTCAAATTAGGGCAATAAGTCTGCTGCGTAGTTCTCTTCCCCCACAGCTCAGCGGCTTCTCTGCTGTTCTCTGCTTTGCAATGCAGTGATTGCACAAATGGTAAATTATGTTCGAGTGCTAGTCTATCTTTATAAAATGTATTCCTGGGTTCAAATGGATATCTCCTTTCACGCCTAGAAAAGTGACAAGATTTTATATAATGCAATCATGTGCTTTAAGGGCTCTTTCAGAAAACTATAGAAAACGAGTATTTATGTGCAACATTACATTATCACTGCTAAGTTTCTCAGAGAGCAATTACAACAATAATAAATACCTCTTCCAGTTCAGCAGTATCACCATCTGCATAGTCAAATCTTTCTTTGAATATCAAACAGTACTTGCATGTCTTAGTTCAACTCCTACATGAAAACAAGGCTAGAGTGTGGGCAACATACTCTATAGGTGATCCCATGAAGAAGATGCAATAGATAAGGCAAAGTAGAAGTGATTTTAATATGTCAACTCACATAGACCAAAGGATACCCAGATATTTGATACAAAATTGCTCTTTATTTTTTATGAGTCTTAGAGGAAATTGGAAGACTAAATAGGAAATGTTACCTTCCCTACTATAGAGAGCTCTCACCCAATCAGGTAAGCCTTCCCAAAGTAAGGGGAAATCTCTCCTGCCTAGCTGTTCTCAAACTAGAATGCAGCCTTTTCCTGTCTTTGAGTGCTAATTAGAACATCAGTTCTCATTGTGTTTCTGCTCTCTAGCCTTCAGGATGAATCTATGCCATTGGTTTTCTTGGATCTCCAGCTAAGTTGACTCAATCTGTAGACTGTGGGATTTGTTGAATTATTAGCCAGTGTAGGTAACTGGTACTCAACCAACTGTGGAGCCATAGAATGCACCTCAAAGTTTCCTCCATCAGTTCTGACTTAACTATTGTGCCCTGGTGAGTTCACAGATCCTCCCATTGTATTGGTCTGTAGAAATCTCAATGGAAAAAACAAAAGACTAGAAATAGGCAGCATTAGGATGAAAGTGGCCTAACCTGCACAGAGCTTTTGGTTAGAACGAGAGATAAGGTGGAAAGCATGTGGTCGGTGCAAAAGAAAACTCCAGAGCAAGCTATACTTTGAGCCATTTAGAACAATACAATCCTTTCATTTAGTCCGTTGGTCACTAAGCCTTCAAAAGCATGGCCAGTTATAGTATATTCAAAGATACAATACATAAGGGTTTAAAAAAACAGAATGCATACCTGTGTTCTAAATACCACAGTAATCTAGTTTAAAATGAAATTTAAAACAGAATACTCAATGTTGCAGTAAAATCTGTAATCAATCTAGAAAATTTAACAAAAATCTATTAGCCAAGAATGACAGTTCATACCTCTCCCAACACACAGCAGGCTGAGTCAGGAGTATTGCTGAGAGAACAAGAGAAATCTGAGAAGCAAAGCAAGTATTGGGCCAAGCCAGCATGCAGAGTAAGAAGAAAAATAAACACACACACACACACACACACACAGAGGGAGAGAGAGAGGGGAGGAGAGAGAGAGAGAGAGAGAGAGAGAGAGAGTTGATAGAATAGCTGCTCTAATCTGCATGTTTGTGTCATGCTCTCTGCATTTCCTTCCCTACCACTCTGATAACACTGACCCCCGCATCCGGAACAATTCAACTCAGGGAGAAATAGTTTATTTTGAGTCATAGTTTGAGGGTATAGTTCATCTATGCAAGGAAACCACAGCAGCATGAGCTTGATGAAGTTGGTCGCATTTGCATCTGATGTCAAGAAGCAAAAAACAACATCCATAACCAAAACTGTCTGTGCAGGTTTTAAGAACCCTAATAAATGAACCTCACATTTTATTTGGAAGACTAATTGTGTCTTAGTTTTAGGGTCTCAATTGCTGCAGTGAAACACCAGGACCAAAAAGCCAGTTGCGGAGGAAGAAAAGGTTTATATGGTTTACACTTCCATTCCATTGTTCATCCACAAAGAAAGTCAGGACAGGAACTTAAGCAGGGCAGAAACCTGGAGGCAGGGACTGATGCAGAGAGGTCCTGGAGGAGTCTTGTTTACTGGCTTGCTCCTCATGGCTTGTTTGGCCCGCTTTCTTATAGAACACGGGGATGGGAACCTATCAATGCAAAAATGGTACCACCCACAAGGGACTGGTCAATTACTAACTAAGAAAATCCTTACAGCTGGATCTTCCGGAAGCACCTTCTCAATTGGGGTTCCCTCCTTTCAGATTACTCTAGTTTGTGTGTCAAGTTAGTATAAGACTAGCCAAAACAAACGGCGAAGCTATTCACTTTAAGACAGGGTAGTTTTGGTGCAGAAATACATGCACAAACCAATGGAACAAAATGTAATTTAGACATAAAAAGAACTTATGGAGGAAGCCCTACAAGGAGTAGAAGAGGACTTGCTTAGTGGGTAGGCGAACTGGCTCTTATTCGAAAAGAAACCCTGCAGAACACCACCCATAATATATGAAAATTAACTCCAGATTAAATAGAATAATTAGGACACACCTTTGTAAAAATATTAGCTGTAGTTTAATCTTTTATTAGAGAGGGTGGGGCACAAAACAATATATGTGACTGAAGAGGGGCATCTTTATATAACTATATAACCAGTAAGACAAAATATATAAAGATTGATTTTTTTATTAAATTTAAATATTCTTAGATAAGGGTAGTAAATGATATGGTCCTCGGAAAGGTATGCAACAAGCCAGTCACAGAAATAGAAATGATCTACAAATCTAATGCTGTAAGGTAGCACATAGCTACAGAGATACACAGTAGAATGGTGGCTGCCAGAGAGGTGCCAAGCCCCCTGGTAGCCAGCGTCCCTTGTACCAGGTGGGAGGTGGTGATTCTGCATGACTACATCTCACAGACAAAGCGAACATAGTATACATGTCTCAAGAATTTCACCCATCAGACTGGTTGGCAATATCACTACAATTCTCTATAGGAATGAGACATGAGGCATGTAAAAAATTTAACATATGGATGGCACATTCACTTCTAGTAATTAAAAACTTCTAAAGCACACTGAAAGCGTTTGAAATGCATTGAAACTTTTGCTAAAATGAGATTTCTTCTAAGAATAACTTTTTTAAAATCCTAGTAAATGGCTCCGAGATTTAAATAGTAAGGAAATCATACATATGGCACAATTTTCTTTCAAGTATATGTGTATCACATTTAAATATGTAGAAATTTAAGGTTTTTCTTGCAATCAATCTAGCTGTATGAGGATGAAAGAAGAAGCCAGTAGAAGGATTGGAATGTGACCCATGTGGTCATATAACTGTCCCAATACTGCAAGACTGTGGACAGAAACTTGCAAGTTTATGAAGAGAAGAGGAGCATTTTCTTCTTGTCATCCAGCCTCATATCACTTTCTATCAGAAGGCACAGGGAGATCAGTAATGGATGAAATGCATAGAAGACTATGGAATGAACTTTTCCTTACCAGGAGGGTGGAGAGTAACTATGGCCCTGGGCTGCTCCTTACTGTGTTTGTTTCTTTGTTTTTAAATTA
The DNA here is from genome assembly GCF_008632895.1 of Mastomys coucha. Taxonomy (NCBI): domain Eukaryota; kingdom Metazoa; phylum Chordata; class Mammalia; order Rodentia; family Muridae; genus Mastomys; species Mastomys coucha. Next base: position 87,334,944 of record NW_022196915.1, on the reverse strand, counting down.
AAAGACCTTTAATTCTCCTGAATTGGCAAAACAAATATCATGAAAATGAGTATATTACCAAAAGTAATCCACATATTTAGTGTAATTCCCATTAAATTTACAACGTCCATCTTCACAGAACTAGAAAACCATCCAAGAATACATATTGAACCACAAAAGACCACAAATACACAAAGCTATCTTAATGATTAGAACATAGGTAGAAATTTCACAATACCTAACCTAAAATTACAAAGCAACTGGCACACAAAAACAAATAGGCAGGTGTAGCCCGCGGTCGTCTTGCCAGCAAGAAGACACGTGGACACACTAGGTTCCTTCTGCAGCAACGTTTATTTGTCTCCATCCATAGGGAAAAAGGGGGTCGAGCCCAAAATCCGCACTGCTTATATACACCACAGTGCGGAGTATCTGCCCACAGCACGGCGTGTCTGCTCAGGATTGGCTGTTCGCTCATTACCCTACGTAACGCCCCGGGATGGGCCGTGACATGGCGTCCTTTTCACTCCATGCACATGCGCAAACAGTTGTCCACTAGGAGTTAACAGCGGAAGTAGGTGCCATCCTGCCATGGCGAATGCCTCTCAAGATTCACGGCTCCCCACAGGCAGGCAAACAGAATCCAGGACCTCCAAATAAATTAACAAAGATACAGCTACCTGCCTTTGGTCCTAGCACTCAGGAGGCAGAGGCAGGCAGATCTCCGTGAGTTTGAGGCCCTCCTGTTCTACAGAATCAGTTCCAGGACAGCCAGAGCTGCAACAATAAACTCTGTGTCACCAAATCAAAAAAGAAAAGGAAGGAGGAGGAGGAGGAGGAGAAGAAGAAAGGGAAGAAGAAAGGAAACAAAAAGAAAAAACCTCAGGGCATGTTTAGTTATAGTAAATAAGTTTTAGTTAGTAAAAAAAGAGAGAGATACAGCTATCTAGTTATTGATAAATGTGTCAAAAACACACAACTTATTCAACAAAGGATTCTCCCAAAGCTGGATCTACATCTGCAGAATGAAAATAGGTCCATTTCATTTACCCTATAGAAAAGTCAACTCAAAGTTGGTTGAAGAAATATAGTTATTAAAACATGAAATTCTGGTCGGGGAGTGGTGGCGCATGCCTTTAATCCCAGCACTTCGGAGGCAGAGGCAGGCTGATTTCTGAGTTCAAGGCCAGCCTGGTCTACAGAGTGAGTTCCAGGACAGCCAGGGCTACACAGAAAAACCCTGTCTCGAAAAACCAAAAAAAAAAAAGAAATTCTGAAACTGTTAGAAAAAGACAGAAATGGATATTGAATGAACTCCAAGGTCTAGATTTATAGAAGAATTTTTTGAAGCAAACCCCAGTAGCAAAAAAAAAAAAAAAAAAAAAAAAAAAATGGCCCGCAAGAATTATGAAATGAGAATATATAAAATTAAAATTTTTCTTTTTTTACTGGATATTTTCTTTATTTACATTTCAAATGTTTTCCCCTTTCCAGGTCTCCCTTCAGATCCTCCCTCCCCCTGCCTCTATGAGGTGCTTCCCCACCCACCTATTCCTGTCTTGCTGCCCTGGAATTCCCCTACACTAGGACATTAAACACCCTCTGGCCTAAGGGCCACTCCCCCAACTGATTTCCAACAAGGTCATCCTCTGCCACATATGCAGCTGGAGCCATGAGTCCCTCCTTGTATATTCTTTTGGGAGCTGGGGTGGGGAGAAGGGTCTGGCCCACTGACACTGTTGCTCCCTGCCCATAGGGCTGCAAATCCCCTCAGTTCCTTTAGTCCCTTCCTTCTCCAACTCCTTCATCAGGGACTTTCCCCTCCCCTCCAACCCCCCTCTCTATTTGTCAGGCTCTGGCAGAGCCTCTCTGGAGACAATTATATCAGGCTCTGGTCAGCAAGCACTTCTGGGCATCCACAGTAGCTTCAGGGTTTCTTACAAGTCAAACCTTGAAACCTATGTGGCAAGATCTACTTCACTCTGCTGTAAGGTAAACCTTAGCTGCACTCTCTGTTGTTCTCCTTATGTTTTTTAGCATTACTTCTTAGCATGCACTCTCCTGACATTACTCCTTAAAAGATAATAAGTTAAAGATGAGTGTTGGTTTGTCAAGATGGTTCAGTGTATGAGGTGCTCCCAGTACAAGTCTGCAATCTGAGTTCAGTTCCTGGATGCTCCCATCCCAACTCCTAAAAGTTATCATTTCTCCTCCACATGTACCCATACTTACACACACACACACACACACACACACACACACACACACACACACGGGGGGGGCGGGCAACAGACACAGGCAGAGACAAACAGAAAATGAGAGACATATACATACACATAGATACACATACAAAGAGAGACACAAAAACACATGTACACACACACAAATTATTTTTAAACAGGTCAATACTCCTCATGAAAATATTTCTTTTTTTACCAAAAGATTACTGGTGAAAAATAATAATCACATTGTAAAGACATCACAAACAAGTAGAATTTCATTCACTATCTTAAATCAATTATAATTAACTCATTAATAAAACAAAAGTCTATTGTCATCTCTATTAGATGCTAAAAACAAAACTGATAAAATTAAGTTCTCATTGTTGGTAAGTAATACTTAACAAAATAATGCAGTTACAAAATACTAAGCAAAAGTCTTTTTTTTAACTTTTATTACATTATGATGAGAAAAATTACATGATTTCAATTTACCTGAATTTGGTAACATTTAAAAACATATTTTAAGTAAATAGAATTGAATCACATTCTTGTTTCCCTTTTGTACCCCCAACTCCTCCCAGAGACCCCCCCTTCAATACCTACACTATCTTTTTTTGTCATACTCCTTAAAATTTATAAAATATTATAACAATAAAAATAAGTATTATAAAAG
>NW_022196915.1:87288275-87330925 GCF_008632895.1 Mastomys coucha | reverse complement strand
AGAGACCATTGGGTGACAATCAACAAATTTCTAATTCCTCATATTTTTGGATTTCAATCGATTAGGATGTTAATATTAATTTTCATATTAAGATATTAAGAAAAAGTAATTGTTACTGCCTGTTGCTTTTGTTATAAGAGGTGGAATTAGGTTTGTGTGGATTTGTTGAAAGATTACTTTCTTGCTTCTTCTAGGATGTAGTTTTGCTCCTTATGTTGGTGTTTTCCATCCATTATCCTTTGTAGGGCTGGATTTGTGGAAAGATATTGGGTAAATTTTGTTTTGTCATGGAATATCTTGTTTTCTCCATCTATGGTAATTGAGAGTTTTGCTGGGTATAGTAGCCTGAGCTGGTATTTGTGTTCTTGTAGGGTCTGTATGACATCTGCCCAGGATCTTCTAGCTTTCATAGTCTCTGGTAAGAAGTCTGGTGTAATTCTGATAGGCCTGCCTTTATATGTTATGTGACCTTTTTCCCTTACTGCTTTTAAAATACTGTCTTTGTTTAGTGCATTTGGTGTTTTGATTATTATGTATTATTGCTAAATCTGACTGGAGCCTGTCCTTCCTGTGATTCTGGTTGTGTCAGAACTCCTCAGAATCAAGGTGTCTCTGTGATCCTGTTATTCTGGGATCCTGTGACCCTGGGCTTGTTAGAGTGCCTGGGAGTGCAGCTTCCTCTGGGTGTTGTGGGACTGGCTGCAGAGCTTGCACCCAAGGTCTGCGCCTAAGCAAAGGTCTTGTGATGGAAGGCATCTGCAGAAAATCAAAATTAATCAAATAAGCACACCATCTCCACCTCTTTTCAACACTGTGCTAAAAATGCTAGCTAATACAATAAGCCAAAGTGGAATATAAAGATAACAGGATTAGTAAAAGAAAATGCATGTTATGGTCTCTACAGTCTTTTCCAGTTCTTTTCTGAGGGTTGAACAGTATTTAACTCAATGGCCATGTTTACTCTACCAAGAATATTTAAACAATGCATGCACATAGTTTGAAATATTCAGCAGTGTCGAATTACTACAAACTCCAAGCCAAAAAAAAAAAAAAAGATGCACATAGACATGATAGAAAATGAGTACTTTAAAACAACAGAACAACTAAGAATATATATTTCAAATTTTTACAGGATGTCTTGAATTTTCACATATTGGTCTATCATCATTAGGTATATATTTCTGATAAAATTCCACCTCTAAAAAGTATCATAAAACAGAAAGTGTGAACATTGAGTTTGTTTCTAAAATAGGAACACATTTTTCCCTCAACTCTGCTCTTTGGTGTAAGCCCTTCTCACATGAGCACTGTGCCAGTGTCCTTACTTATAATGGGTTAATGACAACAGTCTCCTGAGATTGTTGCAAGGTGCTTACATTATGGCAAACAGAATTCTACACTATATGTATTCATTATATGCACTTTAGCACATATGTTCATACAATCAATTAATTTGGAAATGATACTGATAGTATTTCAACCTAGTTAGAGTCACTCTAGAGCACATATTACTAACTACTAAGCACAATATTCATTTATTCAATTCATCATTTTTTTATTTAATTAATACTTAAGTGCTTAACAAGCACAAGGTACTACTGTTTTAGATGCTGGAATACTTGAATGAACAAGAGAAATATTCCTACTCTCTTTTAGTATTATACTTATAATATAAGGAGTATAAATTCTATCCAGGGTAAAGAGTCAATATATATATATATAATCTCCATAAGTGATGAACCTATAATGAAATAGTATCCTAAAGGAAAGAAAATTACTTGTTGAAAATAGACTTAGTTTTGAGTCATGTTTTATTGAATGCTTAAAAATTACTTATAATGATATCAAAAATACCTAAGAATAAATAAAACAAAAGTTTGATGAGATTTCTTTTCTTTCTTTTTGTTTTGTGTTTTTTTAATCAGTGTCTCCCTAAATAGCTCTAGTGATCCTAGAACCTACTGTGTAGACCAGGCTGGCCTCGAACTCATAGAGATCTGCTTATCTCTGAACACCAAGGGCTGGAATTAAAGGCCAAAAGTCTATAAAGAAAATATAAGAGATGTATTCTGGCTTGCACTTATAATCTCGGCACTCAGTAGGCCAAGACAGAAGAACTGCCTTGAAAGTGAGGCTGATATGTGCTGGATCTCTATATAAGGTCAGCCTGGGCTACATACAAAGTAAGACCTCATCTCAAATAAGAGATAGGGAGATAGCTCAGGAGTAAAGCAGTAGAATTGTATGCACAGGGTTCTAAATTCTGATTCCCAGACTCATTAGAAGCCAGGTGTGGAAATATAGCAAGATGGAGAAAAGAGACAGGAAAATCTCTGAAGCTCATATGCCAGCTTTATAGTCGCAAGGCAGGAGGCAAGGAGTAACACCTGTGGAGGTTGTCCTCTGATCTTCACAGGCATATACAACACGTGTGTGTTCTCACTCTCACAAATGCACAAACCATATAGTCACAGAAGAAATGAAAAGTGTAACTAAATATACACAAGAAAAATTAAAACTAGCCATTGCCCAAAGTCTTGCTTTTATAAAAGAGGTATTTTTCACAAATTGGTCTACTGATTCTATTCAGTACCAATAATTCTTTTACATTGTTGGTTGAAATTTTTAAACTGCTACTACAATTTCTGTAGAAACGTCATGAGCCAGTAATAGTCAAGACTATTGAACAGAAGGGAGAATAGAAAGCAGAGAAAGGAGAAGTGAGAGAAAGCAGGAAAGGAGAAGGAGAATGGGAAGGAAACTGAACTAACATTACAAACTAATGAGGCTTATAAAAGCCGCAGTAGTTAAAATATTATGTGATCGATACAAGAGTAGACAGATGGTTGTAAAAAATCCCCATCGATACTATCATCTGATAGTGCACAAGGAAAGTAGGATCTTTTTTAAAATGGCAAGCTCAACCATACCTCTAAGATATGTATTTTTTAAGGGTTCCCTACCCTTAGCTCTCATTGAAATGGAAATTAAAACTACTTTGAGATTTCCTCTTTCCTTACTCAGAATTATTAAGGCAAAACATAAGAACAACAAATGCTGTCAGAGCTTTCACACAGTTAGTCGGAGTGCAAACTGGTACAGCCGCTATAGAAATCAATGTCAGTGTTCCTCAGAATGCTATAAACAGACTCAACCATACCACCTGTGCGCATATAACCAAATAGATCCTACTACTGAGAAACATAGGCATTCATGTCCACAGCTGCTCTGGGGACAACAGCAGAACATGGAAACAGACGAGATGTCCATCAGCTGATGAATGCATAATGAAAATATGCCACCTATGTAAAATGGAATGTTATCCAGATGTGAAGAAAAATAAAACTTGCAAGTAAATGGATGGAGCTGGAAAACATTCTACTGAGTGAGGTAACTCAGACCCAGACAGACAACAGTCACATGTTCTTACTCATATGTGCATCTCAACAATGAATCTTTAGATTTGTATGCTGAATTTGGAATACCTGTAGACTCCAAGAAACTAGATAGGAACTATTGGTGGGAAGAGAGAACAGAGGTAGTAATGCACAGATGGTGTGAAGGGGTGAGTGGGGAGAGAGATGGGAGTACAGGGCTGAGGAACTCTTACAGGGAGCTCAAATGGTGTCTGAAAATCCATATGGAAACACTTTGGTTTATAAGCTTTCTAATACATATTGATGTGTGTCTGTTTGGGTCCTAATAGATAGTCATTTTAATACTCAATAAAACACACATGTATTTTCCCATAAAAGAGTTTAATGGGAGTTATCTTACACAGGGGATTGTGTACATCCCAGATGAGCACTATACACTGGCAATGTTTGTACACTTCAGTAAGCACATTATAAATCAATGGAAAGGTATTTTTCAAATTTTTCTTAAAACTCCATATTTCGATATTAAAATTCAAGCATGCAAACTCCGTGAATATTTCTGCTAAAAGTTGGTAGAATTAAGACTCAGAGCAAACATGGCTTTCTCTGTAGCTACAGTATAAATTAGAACTTCATTTTATTATTTGTAGGTAGCTTGATAAATTAAGTAACCACATTATAAACCCTATTGTCATAAGGTTTTTTGCTTGTTTGTTTGTTTTGTTTCATTTTGTTTTTGCTCAATATGTAATTACAGCATCCAAAAGCAAACTAAGATAATGGTAACAGTCAGTTGGCTTTAATAATAAATTGGCTGACAGCTGAGGAAGTAGCAATGTGGTAAAAAGTGCTTGCCTCACAGCATGAGGACCTATTTGGTTCCCAGAACCAATGTAAAAATGGGCATCATGGTGTCATGGACTTGTAATTGCAGTGTCAAGCAGCACAGATGGGACAATACCTAATGTTCATTGATCAGTCAGTCTATCCCAAATGATGAGCTCCAGGCCATAAGAGACACTGTCTCAGAGGAAGTATATGGCATTTCTCCGGAAGACTCCTGAGGTTGCTCTCTGGTTTGCACATGCACACATGTGCACCCACACACATGGCTGGCTGGTTCTACTCAGCTGTTCTAGCTCAAACTCCTCTCTAAGCTAACTGATTCAAACTGGCTTCTTCCAGCTTCTTGCTGAGTTTTTCTACTTTGAAAACTACTTCTGAATTCTACAAACTGAACTGCACTGACCACACTGACAGTTAAAACGGCACAAACTCAACTGCACCAAACTGAACTCAACTGAATTGTACTCCCTGAACTGCCCTCCCTCTCCCTTTCCTCCTTCTCCTTTTCCCTCTCCCTCTCCTTCTCTCTCTTGCTCCTCCTTCCCTCCCTTCCCCTCCTCCTCTCTCTGATGCTGGATTAGAACTTCCACATCCCCCCTAGAAGCAACATTCTCAACTCCTAGGTGTTTCTCCTGGTTATACTGCCATATTTATTAATTATAAACCCTCTGCTGTTTCTTGGTTTGTTAAATTTAGATGGTAACCATTATTTTCTATTGTGGTAGGTGAGAATTTGTTTATTTTTTAAAAATCTGTCTTTAGACAGATTTAGAAGAGAATAAGGTCAGTTCTTTGATAAAAGACAAAGTAGTCAAACAAAGCAATAAACAAAGTAGTCAAGCCAGGCAAAAAAACACAGTACTGTGATCACTGTGTCTTGGATGACCATGCATTCCTCAACTGTATTTACTTCAAGCCTACTTCTTTGTCCTAACCCAATCAAATTCTTGCCCAATTCCTAGAAGCTCCAAAAGCTCTCTACAACCCTCCTGGCACCATCATATGCATGTGCTGTGCAGGAGTTAGGGGTTATGAGTGTGGTTAAATAGCAGCTGGTGTTTATGTCATGTTCCATATTCTCTCTCTCTCTCTCTTTCTCTTTCTTTCTCTCTCTCTCTCTCCAGTAGTTATTACTTCATATTCTTTCCTTCCCTTGGTTTCCAACCCATTCTACACCTAATAGAGAAATATCAACTAATAAGGTTTTTAATTTTAAAACACTATACATAAAGTTAATTTGAAGTTAATGGTTTACAAAAAAAAATTCCAAAAATCATATATAGCTACATGCCACCTCATAGAGGGCATTCATAAATTACGTGATAACATGAGGGCAATAATTTTATTTATAAAATTAAGGTTATAGCATTTCAAGTGTGTTCCTGGAATTCTAATTAACACTAGCTAATGAATTGAGAAGAAGAGTCATGGTAACCATTAGAGAAAGCTAATGAAAGGCCAACAGAATGTAATTATCCTTCAAAACAAGAGCAATCAAGAGGACTAATACAACTTTGAAGCATGTGATCGTGTGACACAGAACACAGAGAAAATGGCTTCAACCGTATAAACCAGTAACACTGAATGAAAGCTTTCTGAGAGTAGAGACATTCCGTGTGTCCCTGTCTGCTCTCCCCTCTGCTTTGAACAGCAGCTGGCATAGCAGCTGGCATTTAGCACATGGCATGTGCTAAATGTATATGTTTTTTGATTTGTAAATAAAAAGTTAATATTATCATAATCAATTAATAAAGAATTTATACAAATAACTACAGTACTTATATTCTAGAAGATCACTAAAAACGGGAACAGAATTGTTTGTCAAGAACCAGACATAGCACTCAAGTGTCTTCTCAGGAAAAACAAGCTGTCCTTCCCATTATATTGCAATTAATACGTGCCAAGCACAGCTTTCCAGTGCTTTAATTAGTAGCTAAAAACACTTTGGTTCTATTACAGTGAAGTGACAGCATGACCATGGCAACTCTTATAAAAGGAAGACTGAGCCTGGCTTTCAGTTCAGAGGTTCCATCCATTATTAACATGGCTGGGAGCATGATGGCACACAGGCAGACGTGGTGCTGGAGAAGTAGCTGAGAGTTCTACATCTGGATCTGCAGGCCCCCAAAAGAGAAAGAAACCTCAAAGCCCACCCTCCAGGGACAAACTTTGTCCAACAAGCCTCTATCTCCTCATGCATTCAAACAGTACCACTCTCTACTGACTATGCATTCAAATATTGAGCCTAGGGGACATTCTAATTCAGACCAGCACACATAGGCAGACCCACATAACAGATCTTGACATTTTTCTCAGACATTTATTTGTGCACTTGTTTTGAAACAGGTCACAATTTTATGTTCCTCAAGTTACACAGAGTTAAACATATTTTGTTGCATCTTTGCAACAAAAAAATCAATGGTCAAAATTTACAAACCAAGCACTTAGAAATAAAAGTTTAGAATGATGAATTCTGTTGAAAAGAATAGAGCACACAGCATCACTGTTGCTGGACTCCTGCATTTCCAAGGCACTGTCTGTAAAAAGAACACACACTCTGTGCTCCCTGTGCTTTCCATGGCTCTCTTTTATCCTCCCAAGCTGATGGTATTTAGGATACTGCTGCAGCATTTGTTGTTGTTGTTTGTTTGTGTGTTTATTCATTTTAAACTCCAGACTTTATTCCACTCCTGGTCCAACCTCTGACTGTTCCACATCCCATACCTCCTCCCCATGCCCCTGTCTCTACAAGGATGTCCCCCTACCCCACCAGACCTCTAAACTGTCTCTTGAGGATTAGGTGCATCTTCTCTGACTAAACCCAGACCCTGCAGTCCTCCACTGTATGTGTGTTGGGGGTCTCATATCAGCTAGTATATGCTGCCTAGTTGGTAGTCCAGTGTCTGACAGATCTTGGGGGTCCAGGCTAATTGAGACTGCTGGTCCACCTACAGGGTTGCCCTCCTCCTCAGCTTCTCCCAGCTTTCTCCTAATTCAACCACAGGCCTCAGCAGCTTCTATCCATTGGTTGGGTGCAAATATCTGCATCTGACTTTCACCTGCTTGTTGGGTCTTTAAGAGGACAGTCATGATAGGTACTTTTGTGAGTGCTCCATAGCCTCAGTAATAGTGTCATGTCTCGGGACCTCCCCTTGAGCTGGATCCACTTTGGGCCAGTCGCTGGACCTTCTTTTCCTCAGGCTCTTCTCCATTTTCATCCCTGTAATACTTTCAGATAGGAACAATTATGGGTCAGAGTTGTGGCTGTGGGATGGCAACCCCATCCCTCACTTGATGCCCTGTCTTTCCCAATGTAGGACATTTCATCTAAGGTCCCTTTGAGTCCTGAGAGTCTCTCACCTCCGAGGCCACTGCTACATTCTGGAGGATCCCCCCACGTCCTACCTCCCCAAGGTTGCCAGTTTCCATTCTTTTCTGTTGGCCCTCAATGAAATCCTTCACCTGTGCACTACACTTCAGCTTCCACATGGCACCTCATCATCTGCCTCAACTGAACATTTTCTTTCTGATTTTCCTCCATGAGCCTCCAAACAGTTTATTTTGCACCAAGCTCGCTCCCTGTGGGGCCATTAGCATGCATTCCAGCCAGTCTTTGCAATATCTAATTCCTCTGATTATAATATGTTTGACCCCTCCCCTGCCACTGAAATTCTGCTAATTTTCTCTGAGAAGCAGTAACTGTGTAATTGCCTCATGGCAAGCACTTCACTAGATTCCCCAGGACACAGAAAGAAATGACGTATGCACACCCTCTCACAATATACCTTATATTCTATGATGTACAGCAGAAAAGATTAATTTTAGTTAGGAAACAGCTCAGTAGTGTCCACTACTACATCTAGTGTGTGTAAGAACCTGCTTGATTGTTATCACTAAAAATAACATGTGTTTCAAAGAATAATATGTTTTGCTCATTACATTGAGATAAATGTGTGAGTTTTATAATAGGAAAGCTAAAGCATTCCATAGAAGCATGAGAGAGAAAGAGCTGGCAAGCCTCAGGGGTAGGTAGACTTCCAAAAGTTAGCGACCTGGTAAAAGAAGAGCAGATTTAACTGGGCAGAGGATAATAAGAAGGGCCTCATAGGCTTTTCTTCCTAAGGCAAAACAATGCAACAGTGTAGAAATGACTTCCACTCATTTCTCTGAACTGTGGTAACAAATGCCCACAGACTTGCTGATTTAGAAGTCATAGAAGCACGGCATGGTTCTAGGTGTGAGAACTGTTAAATCAAGTTGTCAGTGTAGGAAGATCCTCTAGAGATGCTGAGGAACATCCTTCATACCTCTGTCCAAGCTCATTGTGCATACCAGTAGACCAGGACCTTCTTCTCTTGTAAATGCTTCCATTCAATACAGTCTCCCTACATCTTCATAGCAAGCCTCCCTTTCCGTGGCTTCTCCACTCTTCTTAAAGACAGTTGTCTCTGAGTTTAGGGTCCACATGAGAATGGTTTCATATAGATATTAGTAACTTCATTTATTATTTTTTTAAACAGATGAGATCATAGTTGCAGCTTGACAGTGAACTTGCACTCTAGTGGGTGGGAGTTCATATTCTAGAACTAAAGACAAGAAGTACAGTTAAAGCACATCTGGATGAGGAACAGGAGTCTCATGAAGAAGAATACAGGATCAGATCACGGAAAGTATCATCCAAATGGAAGCCATTCTCAATATTTGATCAGAAATAGCTAAAAGTTTAACACATTAATGACATCACATTTTCCATTTTTGAAAGATCACTCCATTTCCTATGGTCTAAACCCAAAGCATACAATGGTGGCCAAATGAAAGACAAGTATAGTCTGCATCAACAGAAAGAGACTGACAAGAGGAATTTTGATTTAAATCTGCTGGTCAGAGTTGGGTGCAATCTCAGATCCCCTGGGACTCACCAGGGACAGGAGCACCTCACGACCTCTGCACCCACTCTCTTTCACTCAATACTGGATTTCGTTCTCTTGAACTTATCAAACCCTGGACTCAGGGTGCTTGACACATCACCCATCTGGCTAAGCTATTCAATGACACTATCACATGTGGCATATCCATTGCTGACCAGCGGGTGCAGGTTCCTCTCCAGAAAATCCTACCTACATAGAATTCCTGTTGTCTTCCATCATTTGACCTGATTGCCTCTTTTAATTAGTAATTATGTACTTTTCAACTCATTCTAAATGTTTCATTGTTCCTCTCAGAACAAAACAAGGATATTGTCTAAGATACATTCAGTACACTTGTCAAATCAAAAATGAGCATCACAATACTATCTAATTAATGATTGTCAATCTAATTTCTCAGTGTAGGTGCCAAGATCAGCAAGTGAAAGCTTGATGTCATATGGGATATTTACATAGACACAATGTATTCTCCAAAATACACAGAGCAAAATAGTAATTTTACAATAGAACAACCTGGCAGATAGCACCTTAACAGGGAGATTAACATCCTCATAGAGAAGCCAATTAGCATCCTATACCTGCTCACTTAGACCCCATGCTGCTATAACATCCTTTCCCAACCCCCAGGAAAAAATGGGTAACTGAAATCTGGTCACAAAGACACATCTGACACACCTAATTTGAGGTGCATGCTACAAAATAACTTATCTGTAACTGTTTAAAATGTCATGATCATTTAAAAAAAAAAACAACATTAAGGAACTGATGCAAATTATAGAGACTAAGGAAACAAGGTTGCTAAAATGCAGTGAGTGATCTTGAATTGGACCCTAGTCCAGATGTCCAGATCTTCTATTCTTATCTCAGGTTAAATCTCTTGCATTCTCTGTCTCTGTCTGTCTCTGTCTCTGTCTCTGTCTCTGTCTCTGTCTCTCTCTCTCTCTCTCTCTCTCTCTCTCTCTCTCTCTCTCTCTCTCTCTCTCTCTCTCTCTCTCTTTCTCTCTCTCTTTCTCCTTGCCTCCCCACTGGTGAGTGGTCTGCAGAGGGTGATAAGCACATAAAACAACTGGAGGCTTTTCTATTAGAGTACCATGTGCTGAGTGCTTGGAAAGATCCCTCACAAACACTTTTCTGGGAAAATATGCATTGAAAACATGAAAGCAAATTGAAATTTAGATGAGCAACTGAATGCCAGGTGAATACAATAATCTTGAAACAGCAGCTTAAAGACCAACAGAAGATTAAAAAGTGTCACTGTAGCTGCTTGCCAAGGTCTCATCATCTCTAGATTGGAATGAGAAAGTAATATGGGAAAATAGAGATATAGAGGTTAAATTTTGCTGAACCCAGTAAGGGGGATTTGAGCCAGCAGGATTCTCTCTCTCTCTCTCTCTCTCTCTCTCTCTCTCTCTCTCTCTCTCTCTCTCTCTCTCTCTCTCTGTCTGCCTGTCTCTCTCTGTGTTTCTCTCTGTCTCTGTCCCTCTCTCTCTGTTTCTCTGGAGAAAACAAATATGGCTATTTATAAAAAATGTGGAGAAGGAAGCAGATGTCAAAAGTCTAAGCTGGTCTTAGGTAGCTGTGAAATCTGGAACTGTGCCCAGGCATATAACCCTTGCTCCAGTTCAGCAACCTCCTCAGCTCTTCATTCCGCTGACAAGGCTAGAATCTTCATTCCTCATTCCAAGTTGTCAGAAAACAGAGAAGAGTGGCATGCAGGATTCGGAGATTCAGGTGATGCCTTCAAATTATGCTGTATTTCTCTTGGGACTCTCTCAATGCTAATATTTTCAGCCTGTCAGTCAAAAAGTTGAAGGTGTAGAATTTAAAATTCAAGGATGAAGAAGAGAAAGGATGCTGACAGATACTGCCTGGGTCTTCCCAGTCAGGATGTCTTTCCTTACATCCCCTCCAGAAGAAGACATTTTAAAATGCCAATAATTGTAGTACTTTTCTTCTAATAGAAAGGGCAACAGAGTATGTGTTAAGGAGAACAAAATTACATGTATTGAAAGCACTTTGAAATAAAACTCCAATTAACAGTGTTGGCATAACAAGAAGTTATCAGCAGCCACATTGGTACTTACAGAACAACACAGACACAGAGTAAACAAGGGAAAGAGACAGAACATGGAGTCCAAAGTTTGTGCACACAGATTTGGCACAGTGTCGACTCCAGTATGCTCTGCTCATACACTCAAAATACAAAGGCATGAGTGTAATCGAAGAGAAGCAAATTCGTGTATCAACAGAGTTCTTAGCATCATGTACAAATGTATGAATGTGTTAAAACAAGAAAATCATATGTTGATATAGTATTATGTATATTTGTGTATTTTTATGTGCATATATAGTTATATAAAGGAAACTTCAAAAAACAATCCTTACAATGCTGTTTGGGTTTTTTTTAAATTGAAAATAACTTCTTTTCAGGCAATAGATTCTAATACATTTTTCCTCTCCCAACTTCCTTCCAGATCCTCTCCACACTCTAACTCTGTGCCCTTCCTTTCTCTCTCTAGAAAACACATAGGCAAACAAACCAAAAAGTAGAATAAAAAGCTTAATAAAGAAAAAGAATACAACACAACATATACACACTTGCAACCAATAAAAACATGAAGAAAATCCTACAAGACTGAACACATATAAAAAGAAAGACAACTCTGTGTTTGCTCCAATTAAACATACACATGGGGGGACAATTGACTTACACACCACCTCACTGGCTTCATCAGCTTCTGCACTGTAAACATAAAAAAGAAAAGAAAAAGAAAGAAAATAAGAAAGAAAAAGAGAGACAGAGAAAGACAGAGAGAGGGGGAGACAGAGACAGAGACACAGACAGACAGAGAGAGAATAAGAAATGGCCATGAACTGGAGGCAGCACCCTCATCTCTCTAGACTAGCTGGGGATTGATCAGATCCAATGCAGCCAAATTGAACTGACCCTAATCGATCTGAGTCATCACCCCCAGCAATTAAACATTGTTCTGACCCGTGCACATAGGAGAAAGCATGACAAACAAGATGAATTGAGACAGGGCTACAAATCCAGGGAAAGAGAACATCCGTTACGTTAGACTTAACTGGAACTTTAGTTCACCGTTCTGTCTGGAACATTTCAAAAAAGTTCTGTACCTTACTATTAAAATCAGCTATTAATTCAAAATTCATCTAATGCATATGAATAATTTACCTTGATAGCCTCCCTTTCATAAATGAAATTTGTTAGTATTGGTATTAAAAATAGTTTTATTTTATTGGTATTTTATCAAAATATTTGATTATTGTTTATTGAAATTTTTTTGTTTTTATCTTAATTGGATAGTATAAGCCCATAAATCATCTTAAAATATAGAAAAGATATTTATTTTTAATGAGCACTGGACTCTGCTTATGAATTTACACACACACACACACACACACACACACCACAAGATAGAGAGACAGAGACAAGGAGAATATAAAAACCTGAACAATGGTAATTGCTAAACTAGACATATCTTTAGGCGTTCATTTAGAGAACTATGCTGATAGCACAGTATGATGGGTTTTTTTATTACAATCTGACTGTGACCTAAAAAATCTTTTGATATGAATTATAGACAAGTATCACTATCTAAATTCTTCCCTATGGCTGCTGTGATAATAACTCTAATGTTAACTTAAATGATTCCCCCAAAATACTTGCTCAGTACACAAATCCTGCCACTCAAGGCTGAAGTGAATAGTCAAAATATATTTTGGCATTTAATCAAATTATTCATGCAGAAAACTGATGCAGGCTATTTAGGACCTCATTTGGGAGACAGCAGGTAATAATGTTTCACTTCTGTGTAGAAAGTCCATGCTACCCAACAAGTCAGCAGAAATCATTAGGCCAAAGCTGTTCACTTTATTATGCATTCCATTTGAACTATAGCTGGAGCTAGAGAGCCAATAGGAATGTGCCACTATAACACATAAGCATTTCAGAACCCGAGAAGGAGATGCAAAGTTAGTGTTCCACAGTGTGGCAGGATTCCTATTTGAGACACCACATTCAAAGAATAAGATCTTCACCTCAGGTTCTGTATGACTCGTGGAGGCCCCAACATAAATAAGTATGTTGGGTTAAATTACCTAACTCACAACAGGATTGTGAGAAGAGATTCTTCAAAAACATTTCTCAAGACTCAATTATATTTTTTCCTCAATCTATTTAGATTTTCTTTTAGTTAAATTAAAAATAATCAAAAACATTTTTAAATCTCCACTTGTAACCTTTATCTCCCAAACGTGAACAAATACACTTATACATATATGTAATACTTAGAGTTTTACTATCAATCAAATGTAAATGTATCCAATATCAAGTGGATTAAATGTAAGTCTAAATGACAGAAGAGAGTTGGGCTCCTTCTGTCTGACTAAACTGCACACGCATGGACCCACTGGAACATGTTCTATGTGTTAGTGCTGAAATTCTTCTCTGCAGAGGAACACATGAGAAGTTAGTGTGCACCTATTCTTTGCTAACTATCATGGGTTTCAGAGTATCCAAGAACTATACAAACTCTACTTTCATTAGCAATTTCTGGTAAGAATAAAATCTCAATGTTCTCCTGGACCAAGACACATAGATGGCTCTTGTAAATTCAGAGGATCACACAACAAAACTAACAGAAATGAATGTGAGCTAGATTTGTAGGAACAAGCAAGATGCTAAGAATACAGGAGAGGATGAGGAGGAAGAGTGGCCAGGATGCATATGCACATGTGTGAAAGTGTCTAAGAAAAGATTTATTTCGTGATGAAAGTGTAAAGTGCCCTTACAAAAATTCAATCAAGAAGAAGTCCTATATTTAAAACACAGAGAAAATAAGTCAAGTTTTTTTTTCTTTTCAGTGTTGGTTGTATGACCTCATCAGAATTAAATATTCACACTTCAGTGTTCTCTTTCCTCTCATCTGTGCCCCAAATAAAAAATTGGATTGGGGGGAGGGGTGATCACATTTCTGCTTATTCTCCAAGATAAGAAGCAGGAAGGGGAGCAGGGGGCCAGGCATATCATGTTTCCTCTCAGTCTCTTTGTCTGTGCTCAACTCCTGCCCAGGCTCATTTGATTGCACAGTCCTGCCACGGTAGCTCTTCTTCAAAACTGCACACTGACTCGGTTGAGGGTGGAGCTGAGAAAACAGTGACAAAATGGCAGACATGAAGCTAAAGGAAATGTGATGCTCTTCCTTGTTTTCAGTTCCTTTCTCTTTTTTAAGCCTTTTTTTAAAAATTAACTTTCTATATACTAAAATAAAATGCAGGAAATATCAATATGTCTAACAGGAATGTATTGCAATTTGATGCAAGAAACACAAATAGCACCAGGTTCCAAGAACACCCCACCGTGTCTAGGATAATATGGAAGTTCAAAGCCACCCAGTGTTTGAAGTCATACCCGGCCTGTGCACTGCAAGACAACCACAATGTGAAGCTTGTGTTAAACTGGGGAAATTAAAAAGAAAAAAGGCTGAGACATTATTTTGGTGGTAATTGACATACAAACTGCCCAATTTCAGTGCTAATTTAGTTGATCACTTAGAGGATTTTTTTTTTTTTGTATTTTGGGGGTGTTTTTACATCAAACTTGGATATTCTCCAAAACATGTCAAAACAAAACTGATCCTAAAATAATTTTTGCTTGGATTGGCACATACCCCAGATAACCCTCCAAACTGATTCGCTGCATTGTCAGAGATTCCTAGTTCTTGTAAAGATTTAAATATATGAAAGCGGAGAGTGTTTCTTCTATAATCTGTTAGAAGATGAACTTTTATAGTATTGTACCCAGCACTGAAGAAAGCCTCCACCATGCCCCAAAAAGTACCACTTCTCTTGACTAAAGATGGGTGCCATCTTGTCTGGTTTACAGGGGATATTCAAGGTAGAACTTTTTAAGTCCTACAGAGATTTTGCTTTCTTTGTTCAGAATTGCTTAGTTATTACAGATCCAAACATTCTTGTTATTTTTATTTTATGTTGCAAATATTCCTTTGATATGTTTAAACAATAATAAAATCTCTCTCACACAGACACACACACACACACATACAAACAAAAGAAGAAACTCACACTGTATAGTAATTTAAGTAGAAACCTACTCTGCTAACAAAGAGTTCTTTAATTCTTTGCCAGTTCATGCAAGAAGCTACAGCAAAGCTTTCACCTCATCCTGTGTCTGAATCCAAGGCTTTTAACCCTCTGCTGCAGGATTCAGATTAATAGACAGGTAGCTCAAGTAACTAACAGAGGGCATTTAAACTAGTCCATCCCCCAAAGTTCTGTTTGACTCAACACACCAGCCTGGGACCTGGAAACATGAAACTTAAGAAAGTGAAACTTCAAGTGCAGTGAGAAGGCTAGGGTTCTGCTTACACTGACCCAACCCATTCACCGTGAACCTACGGCTCGGATTATTCATGCATTCAAGATTCTGAGTATCTACTACACATGAAATACTGCAATGTTTATTTTCTGTCTCCAGGTTTTGCTTTTCTCCTTCCTCTCCTGCAAGGGATGGGAGTCGGGGTGTGGGAGTAAAAATACCATTTCTTTTTCCAATCTCTTTGTCTATTTACGTGTTCAAGCTCTTTTACAGGCTTCTTTGCTGGCACAACTGTCAGTTCTTTCCATGGAGAACAAAGCAGGTATGTAGAAGTAGAAGCAATTGCATGTAAGCTACTCTCCCAGTAGTGAAGAGAACGCAGCGTTAGACATGTAATCCAGTTCATAAAATACTTGTCACTCACACACACACGCACAATACCCTGGATTAAGTCCTCAGAACCACATACAACTGGACATGGTGACACACAACTCTATCCCCAGCACCTTGAGATGTAGAGCTAGGAATGTCAGGAGTTGAAAATAATCCTTAGCCACGTAGTAGGAGCGAGGCCAATCAGGGCTACCTGAGATCCTGTCTTTAAAATATATTAAGATAATTCATCTATAAGGTAAGGATTGATCATCAAGCAGTACACAGTGTAACTGGAAAGAATATGAAATTACTAAGTAAACATGAGTGAACTTTTGTTACTCTGGTAGTTTTCTGCCTCTGCAAGATATATTGGATTTCATTGTTGTTGTGGTATCGGGCGGAGTGGCTGGATTTGCGCATATCTTCACAGCAGTAGCACCAAGCATTCTCAGTCATTTTATGAACTATTTAGAAGACTAGCCAGACCTCTACAACTCAAAGTAGCTTGCATCCAAGAGAATACTTAGAAATATAAATAAAGCCACTTCTACAAAGAGGCTTTTAGAAATTTCATTTGTGTTCTTTAAAAAGCTTGTTGACTAAGAAATGAATGAAGTTTGATGTATTGCCCTTGCTATCATACTCTTATATTACATTGAAATGAAATATGTAAGACTGTATGGAAAACATTTGAGAATCAAGACAGATGTTAATCAAAACAGAAATTATTGCATGCTGATTATATTTGTGCAAAAATTCATCTCTCTACAGTAAAAAGTAGGGGGAGACATATAATTTCAGGTTGTATTTTACTTCTTTACTCTGTAAACTGTTTATATGTACAAAAAAAAGTAGAAAATTAAAAACAAAAGAAGAAACTAGGTTTGTAATTTATGCTTTCCTTGGGGCTCTTGCAGAACTGAATTAGCTACCTCAGGGGTGACTTCAGGTGCTGGAACATGGCTCAGTGCTTAGTGTACCTACCCCAGGCAGCTCAGAACCAACAACTCAAGCTCCACAGACTCCACCACTCTCTTCCGGCCTATGCCGGCACCTGTGCCCACATAGCATACATTCACACCGACTTACACATATATGCCTCAATAAAAAAAAATACAAATGAATCTTTAAAACGTGTGCGTTATTACAAAATGATTCTCCCCTTTGGGTTCCACTTCACTCACATGTGCCAGCTTGCCTTGCAGTTCACCAGCAGGAGTTGAAGCAGCAGACCAGGAAATAACTAGGCATCCTCACCCAGTTCTGGACTTCCCAGCTGTAGCCCGCGCAGTCTTCTCGCCGGGAAGAAGACACGCGGACACTAGGTTCCTTCTGCAGCAACTGTTTATTTGTCTCCATCCATAGGGAAAAAGGGTCGAGCCCAAAATCCGCACTGCTTATATACACCACAGTGCGCGTATCTGCCCACAGCGTGACGTGTCTGCTCATGATTGGCTGTTCGCTCATTACCCTACGTAAAGCCCCAGAATGGGCCGTGACATGGCGTCTTTTCACTCTACGCACATGTGCAAACAGTTGTCCACTAGGAGTTAACAGCGGAAGTAGGCACCATCTTGCCATGGCGAATGCCTCTCAAGATTCACGGCTCCCCACACCCAGCTTCCAAAACTATGAACCAAAATGGACTTCTTCCTTTTACAAAGTACTCTGCCTCAGCCTCTTTGGTATAACAGCAGAAAATGAACTCAGCAGGGGAGTGTCCCTGCTGCAGAAGCAAGAGAATCAGAGTCCCAATCCACAGAGTCCAGAAAAAGCTAAGTGTGTCCCTACATGATGTAATTCCATGCCAGGGAGGCAGGGCAGGAAGGCTACTAGGGTTTCCTAGTTGATGAGCCAGCTTCAGATTCAGGAAAAGACCCTGTCTCAAAGAAGTATGACATCCTTCTCTGGTTTCTGTATGTGTATGAATGCATATAGTAGCCACATTCACATATGTACACATACACACACACGAAAGTAAACTGGGCTAAGACATCTCATTACTCCATATTTAGTTTCTCCTTTAAAATAGTTGTCCAAAATATGAGTATTTTTATTCCTATATTATTACGATCAGTTTTTATAGTTTGTCTTTCTAATGTGTGTCTGTGTATGTGTGTGTGTGTGTGCATGTATACAAATTCATCTAAAGAATGTTATAGTCCTAAATATTTATGCAGCAAACATAAGGGCACTAAGTTCATAGAAAGAAATATTACTTCAGTTAAAATCAAATCTTGACCCTAACGCAGTGATGATGTGTAGGCTCAGATTTTTCTAAACCTACTTTATTTATGGTTCTTGAATGCTTCAACTTCCCTTCTAACCTACCAACTAGAGGTTGGGGAATTAGAAGGATAATAGGAAAGAGGGTTTGTGGGCCTGTTAATAAGTAATTCTTTGGGGTAATTCCATTCTTTGTTAACAGAATACCAGCAGTCCAATTCAGTAGCAAACACGAAACACGAATCAGTAGCAGCTACTTGATCCAGCAGAAACTGCAAAGTTCATTGAATTGGCACGTCAACAAAAGCAGTAAGAATCAGCTGCAATATCATAAGTTCTTGGATGTGTTTCTCTCTCTGAAGTGAAGCCCAGTGAAGCCCAGCAAAGAAGTGAAACCAGTGAAGAGTTGCATGGCCAGCCAAGACCAGTGAAGCATTGTATGACCAGTGAAGACCAGCAAGCACCAGCAAAGACCAGCAAAAAGCAGTGAAGTGTTGCACAGCTTCACAATGCAAGAGCAACCTTTCACTGTTTGTGTGGTTCCATTTACACTCTCTCCAAACATCATGTGCCTTCTCAAGTATCCACTCCAGCAAAATATTATATGCCCTCTCACATGTTTGTTTCAGCAAAATATTCTATCACAAGACAGCTTCCAGAAAAACATCACGGAACACAACTGAGTTTCCCAAGAAACCAGAAATTTCCACTTTGGTGATGAGTAATCTCACTAATAGACATATCATGGATACAAAAGCTAAGCAGAGATATGCTGGAGTTAAAAGAACATCACAAATCAAATGGACTTAATGGACATCTACACTCACTCAAACACCAAAGAATATACTTACTTCTCAATAGCTCATGAAATAGTCTACAAAATTGATCACATATCAATGTAATTTGTTGACCCTTTTCAAACAGTCAGTCCCTAAGAGAACATTTTGCAGACTCAACAGATTATATTTAGGAGTATGTGTGTGTGTGTGTGTGTGTGTGTGTGTGTGTGTGTGTGTATGTGTGTGTGTGTGTCTACATGCATGCTATAGTAATCAGTGAAAAAAGAGGCAACAAACTTAAAGGAGATCAGAAAAGGGAGGGTTTGGAGGAAGAAAAAGAGAAATAAAATGTATTATAATCTGGAAAAGCATTTTTAAAGAAGGTGGGCAGTGCCTGAAAAATGGGGCATATGTCATCTATAGAAATCTTGATCTTTAGCTCTGGACTAAATCAAGACTAAAATTCTATCACCATTATTTCATTTGCTATGTGGCCTAAAAGACCTTGAACAAGACATTCACTCCCTATAATACACTATCCCAGCTGTCTGTTGAGATATATTTTCCTATAACTACTGCATAATTAAAAAGAATCCAAGGGCAAAATATGAGTGCATTTCACTATATTCAACAGAAATCAGCCCAGGTAAATGGTTGCCACACCTTATAAACTCCCAAGGCAGATATTCAGAAGCTTTCCGCAATTCGGCACTGCATGAATCTGTGCCTCTTCTCCACAAGACAGATTAAATCAGAGACTCATGGTGTGCTGAGAAGCATGGCCACTAATCAAGCAGGCAACACTGGGGCCTGCCAGCTCCTCTGTGTCAGAGGACACCACAGTGTTTGTCAGATGGAAACAAGCTTTTGTGAAAGAGAGGCACATTTGCCTGAAATGGCCACTTCATCATCCTAAAGTACCAGTGACTCCTTGCAGCAGCCTGTGCTCCTGGGGAATCTGGCACAGAACCAGTTGGTCAGTGATATTAACTAGTTCTAAGAAATCACATATTCGACTGGAAAAGACACACTGGTCACAGGATAAGGCCTTAATTTAAGAATTGGTGAGAATAAATCTTCAAAATGCCAAAGGGCACTTGAGAGGAATTGGTTATCCCATCATCTGCATGTTATTCCCAGGTCACTAATAATGGTTCTTTGGTTATCATCAACAAAAAGCACACTGGTTTCTGGCAGATGATCCATGCATGAGCATCCTCCAGAAGAATGATTTTACTTCTCAAGATGTTGCAGAAGGAACTGAACAAAAGAGGATTTAAGAAAGAAAATAATTAAGGAGATTTTGAGAATCCCAGTGAAGGCTTTCAGAAGTGTGTTTGTGGCTCACTAACATGACTCATCTCTGAAGAACAGTAATTATTCCTAGCTCACCATTTTCACATTTCAGGGTTTTTTTTTTTTTTTGAAGCAGTACTGGAGGTTGAACCTACAATGTTATGCATGTGAAGTGAGCCCCAGTCATATATTTCTGTCTTTTAAAAGAGATTGTGGAACACCAGAAGTAACTGGGACCAGCAGGACTCAGGCACACAGGAACTCTGGCAGCCCAGCACTGGGTTGCTTCCAGTCTATTTGGGATGGTTACCCTAAGCAGATCTTGAGTGCAAATTCTGCAGCTAGTCCTACAACACTGAGAGGAAGCTCCACTCCCAGGTGCTTTGACAGTCCCAGGATCCTAGGATCAGAGGCCTGTACCCTGAGCAGACCTTAGGCACAAACTCTGTAGCAAGACCCATATTTCCCAAAGGAAGCTGTACTCCCAGGCACTCTAATAAGCCCAGGATGGCAGGATATGAGAATCACAGGATCACAGAGACAGTTTGACTCTGAGGAGTTCTGACAGAACCAGGATCACAGGAAGGACAGGCTCCAGTCAGATTTAGCCAGGGCAGGTAGCACTAAAGATAACCAGATGGCAGGAGACAAGCATAAGAAAATAAGCAACAGAAACCAAGGTTACTTGGCATTATCAGAACCCAATTATTCCACCATAGCAAGTCCTGGACACCATCACACTAAAAAGTAAGATTCGGATCCAAAATCACTTCTCATGATGATGTTGGAGGACATTAAGAAGAACATTAAATAATGCCCTTAAAGAAATACAGAACACAGGTAAACAGCTAAAAGCCCTTTAAGAGGAAACACAAATCCCTTAAAGAACTATAGGAAAACACAATCAAACAATTGAAGAAAATGAAAAAAAAAATCTGGGATCTAAAGATGGAAAGAGAAACAATAAAGAAATCACAAAGGGAGACAACCCTGGAGTTAGAAAACCTAGGAAAGAGATCAGGAGTCATAGATGCAAGCATCACCAACAGAATACAAGAGATAAAAGAGAGAATCTCAGGTGCAGAAGATACCATAGAACATTGACACAACAGTCAAGGAAAATGCAAATAGCAAAAAGCTCCTAACCCAAAACATCCAGGAAATCCAGGACACAATGAGAAGACTAAACCTAAGGATAATAGGTATAGAAGAAAGTGAAGACTCCCAATGTAACAGGCCAGTAAATATCTTCAACAAAATTATTGAAGAAAACTTCCCTAACCTAAAGAAAGAGATGCCCATGAACATACAAGAAGTCTATAGAACTCCAAATAGACGGGACCAGAAAAGAAATTCCTCCCATCACATAATAATAAAAACACCAAATGCACTAAACAAAGAAAGAATTTTAAAAGCAGTAAGGGAAAAAAGGCAAGTAACATATAAAGGCAGGCCTATCAGAATTACACCAGACTCCTCACCAGAGACTATGAAAGCTAGAAGATCTTGGGCAGATGTCATACAGACCCTACAAGAACACAAATGCCAGCCCAGGCTACTATACCCAGCAAAACTCTCAATTACCATAAATGGAGAAAACAAGATATTTCATGACAAAACAAAATTTATACAATTTCCTTCCACAAATACAGCCCTATGAAGGATAATAGATGGAAAACAATCTAGATCCCAGAAAGACTAGTCCAATCGGCCCTGCCTCTCCTGCTCATAAAGACTCACTGAGAAGAGAAAGGAGAAGAACAAGGGAAGCAGACATCCACCACAGACTACAACAATGAGAATCGCTAACAATGCTGCTGTTCAGCTAATATGAATTTTTCTTGTGTCTCTTATCCATATGCTATGTTGTTTGTAAGTTAGACAATCTACTAAGTGTCATACCTCATTTCAGTATATTTGTGTCACACCATTTACCCTATAACTCATCTATGGATTGGGAAAAAACTAAGGCCCATTTGCAGGGAGTGTGGAAGGATACAGATATTTCCCACAATATGGAACAACTGAAGGCAGAAATTTCAGATATTAGCAAAAGTCATTTGGATACTTGGAACATTGATATATTGGCCAGTGATTTAAAAAACAATCTAAGTGCATTGAATCCCTTGGACTGGGTTCAGTATGTAGTTTTGCTGGCTGTTGTTATTGGCATTATTTTAATAGTGATTATTGTGCTTCCATTTGTCTTTAGAGCTCTTCTGAGATCCCTAGCCATGATGAGGAAGGACCTTCTGGAACTTCTTTTGAAAAATAATGCAAAAGCAGGAGATGCCAACACCCACTCCTTTACTCCAGTAAAATCCGAAATATCGGGGGTAAAAGCTTGATAAGAGGCGTTATGACTTCAAAGGGAGTCTGTGCCTTCAGGATATTCAGACAGTCATTGACGTCTCCTAACTCAGACATGTTCCAGATTAGTCTTTCCATTCGTCAACATGCCCTCTTATTCAGGCATAAAGGTACCCCAAGAGATAATTTGTAAATGGCTAAGATTGGGCATTGTTTCCTGGCCAGCACAGTGTTCCAATATATCCTAATTTAATTCCAAGCTGTCCTTAGTTTGGAATTTCTCTCAAGGAATCTGCCTTATCAGATAGAATGTTCTCAGAGTTAGCAACAGAGTTCAGGCACCATTGCTTACTGTTAACATAGTTAGAATTCTCAGGGCAGTCCCACAGAAGACAGAACTGTTTTACATACTAGAGAGTAATCAAAGGGCTTCCCTCACTTAAGGGCATTAGCAAGAATTGTTAGATCTGAACTTCCTGGTGCTTGCCTCCAGCAGACCCAGTGAATTAGCATGGGAATATCAAAATAGCCCCAGCAGGGAGGGCACCACTACTCATCTGCCTGCTTCACACCTGGATACCTGATCTTATTGACCTTGATGTAACCATCCCTTGCCTACCTGATCTTACTGATCTTGATGTGACTATTACCTGCCTATGTGACTTTTGTCATTCATCCTGTTTTCTTTTTTTCTTTTTCTTTTTTTTAGATTTATTTTTATTTATTTTATGTGTATGAGTACACTGTAGCTGTACAGATGGCCATGAGCCATCATGTGTGTGGCTGCTGGGAGTTAAACTCAGGACCTCTGCCGGCCTGGCTCGCTCCAGCCCCAATCGCTCCAGCATAATACACTGTAGCTGTCTTCAGACCCACCAGAAAAGGGTGTCAGATCTCTTTAAGGGTGGTTGTGAGCCACCATGTGGTTGCTGGGATCTGAACTCAGGACCTTTGGAAGAGCAGTCAGTGCTCTTACCCGCTGAGCCATCTCACCAGCCCCCCATCCTGTTTTCTGTATACCATATAAGCCTGGTTTTAACTTTGTGCGTTGGCACAGACACTCACTCTGACTAGAACTAGAACTTAGATGGACTAGGACTTAGATTCATGCAGTCTGCAGTCCCCCGGGGCCAGAGCACTTGGGCCCAGGGGGTGCAGTGCCTGTCCAGAAGAGGTGGCTGCTTTAGACCCAGTGTGTCCAGAAGAGATGGCTGCTGTTTTAGACTCAGTTTGTTTCAGGTGGCCTCAGATGTACCTTAACTGCTGAGCTGCTGATTTATCATTTCTCTTTTGCAATGATTGTAAAAGTCTGATGCCATTTTTAAGAAATACATTCGGATCCTGTACTTCCATATGTCATCTCTGCCAACATTCACCTACCTACGCTTTGTTGACCTGACTAGGACGCCGGGATAAGGGAGGCCCAGATCAGCCGGCCTACAGTATTTTGGATTTTATCAAATGCTTTCTCAGCATCTAATGAGATGATCATATGGTTTTTTTTTTCCTTTGAGTTTGTTTATATAGTGAATTATGTTGATGGATTTCTGAATATTGAACCATCCTTGCATCCCTGGGATGACACCTACTTGATCATGGTTGATGATCATTTTGATGTGTTCTTTGATTCAGTTTGCAAGAATTTTCTTGAGTATTTTTGCATCGATATTCATAAAGGAAATTGGTCTGAAGTTTTCTTTCTTTGTTAAGTCTTTGTGTGGTTTAGATATAAGTGTAATTGTGACTTCATAGAACGAATTGGGTAGAGTACCTTCTGTTGCTGTTTTGTGAAATAGTTTGAAGAGTATTGGTATTAGGTCTTCTTTGAAGGTTTGATAAAACTCTGCACTAAACCCAACTGGTCCTGGGCTTTTTTTGGTTGGAAGACTATTAATGACTGTTTCTGTATCATTAGCAGATATGGGACTGTTTAGATCATTGATCTGATCTTGATTTAACTTTGGTACCTGGTATCTGTAGCACCCTCAAATATTTGAAGAGGACTTCTTTTTAGCAAAATGAAAGTGGCCAGAAATATGGACAAAGTATGGTGGTGAAACCATTCCCACTTCAGGTGTGCCCGTGGAAGATAATAGACAAGGAAGAGGTGCCAATAGCCAAACAGAAAAATGAATGAGAAAGTCATCCCTTGCAGAGTTAAGATCTAGTACCTAAACAAGTTTTTCGTCTAGCTGAACCCTATTCACCGAGATTCCATTGTTGTTCCAGATAAATAATCACCAATGTTTGACAGCTTATTGTCTTCCAAATTACTCAACCACTGCATTTTGTATATGTGAGTGCACAGAGGAGCATTGAGAGACAAGGTACCTTGTTGTCTGGTCTATTACCCTCGTTTCCATCTAGTCTTCATCTAGATCAGATGGCAGTAAATGATACTGCCCAGAATCGTTTAGACACAGACAAAAGAGTAACATCAGAAATGTAAGTCATCTTCCGGGTGTAGAGAGTGAATCTCTTCTATACACGGAAATGAGATGTAATAGTTTGAGTTGTCAACTTAACACAATATAGGATCATTGGGGAAGAGAGTCTCTCTGAGATACTGTTGGCTAGATCAAGTTAGTCTTTAGCATGTCTGTGAGGAATTGTCTTGATCATATTGAGGTGGGAAGACCATTGCCTCGTTCCCTAGGCAAGTGATTCTGGCCTACATAAAAGTGGAAAGTAGAGTATGGGCATTTGTTTGTTTGTTGGCTTGCTTATTATTGCTTTTTACTATAAATTCGACTAACTGCATCAAGTTCCTGCTTCCTTGACTTCCCTACAATGATGGAATGTAACCTATGATTGTAAGCTGAAGTAATCCTTTCTTAACTGAGTTACTTTTGCTAGAGTAATTTATCTCAGCAACTGGGAACAAACCTAAGAAGGATACAAATGGCCATTGGAGAGCTTGGAGAGTCCTGACAGAGATGGCTACTGGCGAGCAAACCATTGTGCTTTGCCATCTGTCACCAGCTCCCTTTAGTCCATATGAACGGGATGAAAGAAGAAATAATACTTTTGACTTGTCCAGCAAGATTTAGAAGGACCAGAAGTATTTTCTTAATGTTTTGCTTTCTTTCATCCAGCTTTAAGCAAAAACCAGAGATTTCTCAAGGATGTATCTAGCTGCTCTGTCTCTGTATTATCGCATAAATCAAGGGCATAAATAACCGGAAAACTCCACTTGGGTAAAGACACAGAAGAAAAATCATCTTCCATTGTGCTCCTTATCTGAAGGAAGAGGGAGTTGTTTTATCATGTATAATTTACTAAATGTAATCTATGCTTCACCACGAACGAAAAGAAACATAAATTTATTCCGTTGCCTAGAAAAAAATTAATGCTAAAATTATATAAAGAAGAAAATAAACATAAATACCAAGGAACATCATCAAAAATGATGGAAGTGAAGTAATAATATTTAGAAAATTAAAAAATAAATGACTTTAAAAAGCAGTTAGCAAAAAAATAAATAAAATGTAATAAAGCATTCAGGGCTGAGGCGATGGCTAACGTTCAGGGCTGAGGCCATGGCTAAGTCAGTAAAGCACTGATCGTAGAATGGGGAGAACCTGAGTTTCATGCACTCTGCCACAAAGGTGGAATCGGACAAATTGTTGGGACTTACTGGCCAGCCAATCTCTCCTAATCAGCAAACTCCTGGAACAAATGAAAGACCTTGTCTCAAACCGGGTGGATGGCTTCTGAGTAAGCCCTAACCTCTGACATTTACACACACAAGCACATATATGTACATGAACTTTCAAACACAAACACTCATAAATCTATATATATACATAACACATTAGATGTATTTAGGAATAAGGGATGTTTTGGTGTCTGAAGATACATATGGAAAAGATCAGAGACAGAAAACATTGGAAATCTATAGAAAGAGCAGTCACATAATCTAATCAGCTCTCTTATTTCAGCAGAGGCTAGGATCAACCATAGGCACACCCAAGACTGAGAGTTGAAACTCCTTCTTGAAACAGAATTGAACATTAAAAGCCAGTCTGCTTCTTTTGATTGAAGACACAAGACAGCCAAGCTTGCCTAAGTGTCCTCTTATCCCACATCAATCAACAACTGGAGAGATATTGCCTTGAGGAACTGGTACCTAGCAAAGGGGTTATGTTCATATACATTAATAATTATACAGCTCTGAGATAAATTGCTGATGTTCCAAGCAGACACAAGTCAACCTTGCTAAATTCCACTAATAGAGGAAGGATTGAAACCTATTCTTTAGGGCCTCTGTTTAAACATGGATGAATAATCAAGATTCTTTGGATGGTTGAGATTGGTGTCTTAGGTGAATGAGAAAGACTATGACACACAAATGGCAACAAGAAACTGCAAAGGAAAGAAATCCAGTAAAAAAGGCTGAGGTCTTTGCATTTGTTCCCTCTCATGCCAGTGTGACAAAATGTCAGACAGACACAACTTAAGGGAGGAAAAGCTCACTTTGCCTCCTGGTTTCAGAGGGTTGCTCAGTGCTGAAGTGTTGGGTGAGACATGGGGAAGTTCTGCCAATTGGAACATAGGTTGGAGACTCCTCATATAACTAAGAGAGAAAGCAGAAAGACTTGACGGGACTCCAGGTGGGTATAACCTTCGAAGGCCGAAAGTAGTCACCTACCCCTGCCAACCAGGCCCTACTTCCTAATAGTCCAAATAGTCACAAACTAAGGACCAATGTTCAAAACATGAACACATGGGAAATGTATTCAAATTATGAGAGAAGACTGTGTGTGGGTATAAATATATATATTTATTTTAATATGTACACATATATACATACATATACACATATGCACATATATACACATGCAAATTATACACATACACACACACATATACAAAATATGGGGTAGTCTGGAATGAAGAATATAATCACATAAATAAAGAATACAATGCCAAAGCTAGAAAATAAAGTTGAGGAGATTTAAAAAGTAAAATAAAGAACAGAGGTTGGAAACAGAAGACAAGGACAAAAAAAAAAATTCACACACTCGGTCCAGGAGGTCAGTCCCATGACTAGTACCTATTTCAGGAAAAGAGAGAGGAAAACTTGGAGAAAGTTGTGAGCTACATAATAAAAGCCTCAGTGGGCTGAAAAGAACAGGTGCGATAAATACTAAGCAAATAAAACTTCAAAACAAAAATGTTCATCATGTTTTCAGCACTCTAGGAATAAAGAGATCTTAAAACTTCAGAGAGGAAAATCTCACACAGAGATGAAAGAAGTAGTAGAGTTTCCCAGGTACCACAAGACCAAGGAGAATTCCTTTAAAATTCACAGGACAAATGAGTGCATTCTAAACTAGAAATGAGTGGATCGGCCAACTAAGAGGGATGGCGTGGGACTACAGGATGCCTCGCACAGCGGCCAGTAGGTCAGTCCCTGCCTCCCGTGTTTATTCCATGGTTGACTAAGAGTCTAAACCCTAGCAAAACCAGGAGTTTGGCCAAGAAAAGAAGGAAGGTAGTGACATAAACACAGAGAACATTGAACACATAAGTAAAAGTTTATGTCTTGAAAGGTAATAAATAGTGCTGGAAAACAACCAACCAGTAAGACATCATTAACAGCCAGACCCACTATTAGGAGGGAATCCGTCAAAAATCCGGCCCCATAAGTGCTGGAAATCAGAAATGTAGTTTTGGATTTGCAAAGGACTTTAGAAGACTTTGATTTTTCACATTATATAGACAGAACCAGGATTCGCTTTCGTCCTTGGCAGATCCACTGGGTTTGCTTCTCCTCAGAAGCCACAGTGGAAAGGCTGGGTCAGCATAACTAAGGAGGGGTCTGCAGTCTGGAGTTGGGGGAGAGACGCTTCTTAACACCGCGATCGCCTCTTCTTTCTCTCAGTTCGGTTTGGCTCTGGGCCCAAATCCATTCCCATTGTCCGATTATTTCTGTCACTGATCTGGAATGGGATGGTCTGTTTTTAGAGAGACTACTGTATAATCGCATTGCTTTTATTGTGAAGATTTGCAGCCATAGCTGTAAACTTGGTGCAAATTTTCTTTGTCCTTTCAAAAATAATAATTGGCTTCTCTCAGTCTACAATGCATTCTATTTCTGTCCCGGTGAATGCCACCACCCATAGCATTGAAGCAGAGTTAGAGAGAGTGGAAATTTGTTGCAGACCAATAGACCCTTTCATTTGTCTTTTGTGATTCTTAAATATGTTCTGCTGAAATATGCTTCTTCAGGA
Source organism: Mastomys coucha (assembly GCF_008632895.1). Taxonomy (NCBI): domain Eukaryota; kingdom Metazoa; phylum Chordata; class Mammalia; order Rodentia; family Muridae; genus Mastomys; species Mastomys coucha. The sequence goes on along the minus strand of NW_022196915.1, from coordinate 87,302,194 downwards.
GAGTCATAATTTACCGATTTTAACTTTAAATATGATGTTTTCTTCACTCCACAGGTCTATGTGACTACAGCCTTCATGAATCTTCCTCTTCAAGAAAGTGGTAATGTTTAAGAGTTTGCAGTCCCTTTTCTGTACAGAATTCTATGACTCTAGCTGAGTGAATTATCTTTGATTAATAAACTAATCCTGTATTTCAACCCCCCGCCAAAACACCTATTCAAAAAGCAAGGAGTATAGTTCTGAAAAGCCTGCTGCTTCGTTTTTTGGAGCTTAAAACTTGGGTTTAACTTTCCCTGTGTGCCCTTCTCCAGCGTGAATGGCTAAGACTGCAGATAAGAAGATTATACGATGAATTAGTTGGTTATTTTTAATCTTTTACTAATCTTTATGAGATAAACATATGATTTATTAGCATCCATTAATTTTTCTCCTGTTGGGGAAAAGACGTATTTGGATTTTCACTTGGTTTTTAGCAATAATCACTGGCATTCGAAAGCAAGTGTGGTACCTGGGACCAGATGATACTAAAGGTGTGAAGTGTAATCTTCGGGGTGAAGCAGAAATAATATAAGCCTAAATTACCATGAGCCTCGAGGTTCTGTAGTGATTTCAAGACAGTTCCAGGTTTGTAATCACGTCTGAGCTTCACCACTACCCCTGGCACAGGTAGAAGAGTCAGGAAACTGTATCCTGCAAACGCAAAACGGAGCCTCAAGTTACTGAGGTCAGCTGCTGTCACATAGCTACTCAGAACAAAGTGGGGCTTTCACACCAAACCTCTCCATCACTCTTCCGTCAGGTATTAGGTCTCTGAGTATGCGTGTCAGTTTTTTCATGAATGTGACGAATTTTGCAGAAACAGCTTTGGGGACTATGTGTGTTAGTGCAGTTTTTAGGGGATTCTACCCATGTTCCGCAGTTTCTAGAAGTAGCGATGTGGATATCATGGCAGATGACTGAGGAGAAGCAAACTGTTCATTTCATGTAGCTATAGAGAGAGAAGGGAAAAAAGTGCCAGCATCGATGTCCTTAAAAGGCAAACTCTTGGTGAGCTCTTTCCTCTAACCAAGTGCCACCTCCTAAAGTCTTCACTATCTCTCAATGATACTGCATCTGGGAATTCTCCAAGCTTTCACTGTGAATCCCAGATTCAAACAATAACACTGGGGAAAAACAAAACTCTTGAGGTAGACACCTAAAGGATTTCACTTATACCTATTCACAAACCCATCAAAAACAATTTGGCAAATCTAGATAAATTGTTAACTATGTTATTATTTGACAGAAGCAAATGCTTTGCAAGAAGAGCTACATAAAGGAATACATCTGTTTTCTGGAGTAGATATGACACCTAATTATATTTCCAACATAATTCCTTCTTATGAATATAAAAATATGACAAACACTGTATAACATTTTAATTTATTAAGTTAAGCATCTCCCTTCACACTGACTTTTCATAATGGGTTTTATTTTTAAACATTTTACTTTTGACTTTCCCACTTTCATTAATATTTTATGTTTTTGTAATTTTACAGAACATATTATTGCATGTTTTCATTTAATACTATATTAAACATAGTTTCCATAATACTGTCTTAGAAAACACTATAATGATTATGTATGTATATAGCTTTTTCATTTTATTTAAAAAAACTAGGACAATGATTAAAACTATGAATACTTAAACTCATGATCCAAGTTTCTATATTACATCTCAAAATACTTGTAACATTTACAGGCTTAGTAATGTGAGATCCCACCTCCACCAGTAGATCTCCATAAGTCTAGTTTCTTGGGTCAAAAACATTGCTAGCAACCTTGACTCTTCTGTTTTTCTTATCAGAAAATTATATTATATCTATCTTTAAGATGTATCCTGAATTGAACTCCTACTTGATGTGTTACGACGGCAGCTCGCGTCAGGACATACCACACACTAGGCCCAAGCAGTTCCACGTGTAAGAGGTTTAATTGAGAGGGAGAGAGAAGGCAATAGCAGAGAGAGAGAGGAGAGAGAGAATGAGAGAGAGAGAGAAATAGAAAGAGAGAGAAAGAGGGACGTTACCCATATATGTATATGGGTTCTGACGTAGTGGCTACAGGTAAAGGTGGGAGGTGAGCCCAATGGATTCTGGGAATATGGCAGCTATTGCCCTTGCAACAGATCTGCGAGTCCCACCCATGTGACATCACGGGCTTTGGAGGCCCTGATGCCAACACTACTCAGTGCTCTTTAGGTCACATCTATTCAAATATTTCATGTTGCCTGTTATCAATTATGATACGTTTGTGTGCACACACACACACACACTTTTGAAAAAAGTGAAATCTATGCTCATGTTGAAGTCATTTGTCTTCTGTGATTCATCCTCTTTCTCATCTACAACACTCTTTTCCCATCTCACTAAACTTCTCGAGAACTGAGTGCAGTGTTGCCCCATGCTTGCTTTGTATATCTTGCTGGTGATTTCTTTGCCATTTGATTATAGTGTTAAACTTTAATAGTTTGGGATGAGAAATGTGTGTCTTATTCATAAGAATATATGCTGCTCACCTTGAAATCACTATGCTATATGAAATAAAACAGATACTGAAGTACAAATCTTGCAGGACTCCACTGTGTATGAGAACCTACATGTTGAAATGGGTGAGACTCAGCAGAATGCAGGTCAGTGAGGTGAGAAGCAAGTGCCTAGTAGAATGGACGTTATTTAATGGTACCAAATTTGTGTTTGGGGAATGAGTAGGAACTGAATAGGGCTATTAATATGTTCAGTATACTGAACTCTATGTGCGAACATGAATTTAACTGTAAAATAAAATAGTTAAAAACTGAAAATAATCAAAATATATATTTAAGAATAACTTTTTTGGCTATACTAATAACAAACTGAGTGATGATGGTGACTACAGCTTAAGGTGATAATAAGAAATTGGATTTTCAGTCAAAGTATATCCTAGCAGTTGGAAGTAAGGTGGGAATAGAAAGTCTGTGCTAAAGATGGGGTTTGGGTATTGGTAACATATAAAGAGTGGATAAATGCATGAGATTAAATGAAGTCTAAAAAAGTGAATGTCAACAAAAAGCTGTGATGTAAACTTCAGGAAGCTTTACCGTTAGCCACAAAGAAGAGGGGGAATCCACCAAACCCTGAGAAGGAGCTCCATGAAGAAAAGAGACCCCAGGATTCTGGTAACCTGGAAGCCAAAGAAGGGAGTAAGCATCCAAGGGTCAACATATGTTGTTGCTATGAAGCCGAGATCTGAGCAGTGGATTTAATAACATGACCTTGAGATCTCAACAAGAACATTTTTAAGTGCTGTAGCCAACATAAAACCCTATGTATCATCACTGCAAGAGAGATCGAAAAGCAAAGTGTATAACCAATGAATAGAGAAAATGTTTTCTCAGAATTGTATTGCAAAGTAGAGTACAAAAATTATTGGAGAAAGAAGACATTGGTAATTTTAGTATCTGTTTCTCTCTCTCTTTCTCTCTTTCTCTCTCTCTCTCTCTCTCTCTCTCTCTCTCTCTCTCTCTCTCTGTGTGTGTGTGTGTGTGTGTGTGTGTGTATGTGTAACTTAGGAGTTTTAATTCTTTTTATTTTGAGCATTATGATACAATTCCAATTCCATTAGTTTCTGCTTCTCTTTCTTCTCTCAATGCTCTTCCATGTATCTCTCTTTACCCTCTTTCAAGTTCATGGCCATTTAAAACAAAACAAATACCCAAACCACTAATTGTTACATACAAGAGAGAAAGAAAGAAAGAGAGAGAGAGAGAGAGAGAGAGAGAGAGAGAAAGAAAGAAAGAAAGAAAAAAAAAGAAAGTAAGAGAAAGAAAGAATGTGGTGTTAGATGGGTATCATCTTAGGGTTACAATTGCTATGATGAAACACCATGACCAAAAGGACCTTGGGGAGGTCAGGGTTTATTTCACTCACAGTTCCATATAATCATTCATCATCAAAAGCAGTGAAGGCAGGAACACATGTAGGACAGAAACTCAGAGGCAAGAGCTTTTGTAGAGGCCACGGTGGAATGCTGGTTATCAACTTGCTCTTCATGGCTTGCTCAGCCTGCTTTCTTGTAGATCCCAGAATTACCAATACAGGTATGGCACCACTCACAATAGGCTGGGTCCTCCTCCATCAATCATTAATTAATAAGATGCCCACCCAGTAGATCTCAGAAAATGGAGAGATCTTCCAATGCTCATGGATTGGCAGAATTAACAAAGTAAAAATGGGCATCCTACCAAAGGCAATCTACAGATTCAATGCAATCCCTTTCAAAATCCCAACACAATTCTTCAAAGACATGGAAAAAGCAATTCTCAAATTCATCTTGAAATGCAAAAAACAAAACAAAACAAAACAAAAGGAAAAAAAACAGAATAGCGAAAATAGTTCTTAACAAAAGAACAGTGGGTGGAAATCACCATCTCTGCCCTCAAGCTTTACTACAGATCAATAGTGATTAAAAACTACATGGTATTGGTACATAGACAGACAGGTTGATCAATAGAATAGAATTGAAGACCCACAAATAAAGCCACACATTACACACACTTAATCTTTGACAAAGAAGCCAAAAATATACAATGGAAAAAAGAAAGCATCTTCAATAAATAGTGCTGGTCTAACTGGCTATCTGTATATAGAAAAATGAAAATAGATCCATATTTGCCACCTTGCACAAAGCTGAAATCCAAGTGAATCAAGGACATCAACATAAAACCAGATACACTAAATCTAATAGAAGAGAAAGTGGGAAAGAGCCTTGAACTCATTGGCACAGGGGGAAATTTCCTAAACAGAACTCCAACGGCTCATGCTCTAAGATCAAGAATTGATAAATGGGACCTCAAGAAACTGCAAAGCTTCTGTAAGGCAATTGACATAGTCAATAAGTCAAATCGGCAACCTATAGATTTAGAAAAAAAAAAAAACTTCACTAATCCCACATCTGATAGAGGACTAATATACAAAATATATAAAGAACTCAAGAAGCTAACCACCAAAAAAACAAATAACCCAATCAAAAAATGAGCATAGAACTAAACATAATTCACAAGAGAGGAATCTCAAATGGCTGAGAAGCACCTAAAGAAATGTTCAAAGTCCTTAGTGATCAGAGAAATGCAAATCAAAATGACTCTGAGATTTCACCTTACACCAATCAGAATGGCTAAGATCAAAACCTCAGGTGACAACACATGTTGCCAAGGATGTAGAGAAAGAGGAACACTCCTCAATTGCTGGTGGGATCATTGGTAAAACCACTCTGGAAATCATTCTGGAGGTTCCTCAGAAAATTGGAAATAGATCTACCTTAAGACTACCTTAAGCAATACTATTCTTGGGAATATACCCAAAAGATGCCCCACCATGCCACAGGGGCACTTGCTCCACTATGTTCATAGCAGCCTTATTTGTGATAGCCAGAAGCTGGAAACAACCTAGATGTCCCATGACAGAATGGATAAAGAAAATGTGGTTCATTTACCCAAGGGAAATTTACTCAGCTATTAAGAATGAGGCTGTCCTGAGTTTTGTAAGCAAATGGATAGAACTAAAAAATATCATCCCGAGTGAGGTAACTCAGACCCAAAAGGACATGCATGGCATATAAGTGGATATTAGCCAATAATAATAATAATAATAATAATAATAATAATAACAACAAAAATAATAATACAGAATATCCAAGATACAGTACACAGAACTCAAAAAGGTGAACAAGTTGAAGGGCCCAAGTGAGGACACCTCAGTCCCACTTGGGAGGGAGAAGAAAGCAACCACAAAGGGGGAGGGAGGGATGGACTTGGGAGGGAAAGGGTATGGAGGGCAATGAGGAGGGGGACACATGATCTGGTATTGGATAGGGGGAAAAAGACTGAAGCCCTGAGGGCCAGCAGAAAGAATGGAAACAGGCGACCTTAGGAGGTAAGAGGTTGGGGGAACCCTCCAGAATCTACCAGATATCTGGTAGGTAAAAGACTCTCAGAACTCAAAAAGAAGGACCTTAGATGAAATGCCCTACAGTGTGGAGAGAGAACTTATAGATCTCACCTCCAGCAGAAAGACAGGGCATCAAGTGAGGGATGGGGTTGCCATTCCACAGTCAAAATTCTGACCCATAATTGTTCCTGTCTGAAAGAACTGCAGGGATGGAAATGGAGAGGAACTTGAGGAAAAGAAGGTCCAGCAACAGGCCCAAAGTGGGATCCAGCTCAAGGGGAGGTCCCAAGGCCTGACACTATTACTGAGGCTATAGAGGGGTCACAAAAAGGGACCTATCATGACTGCTCTCAGAAAGACCCAACAAGCAGCTGAAAGAGTCAGAGGCAGATATTTGCACCCAACCAATGGACAGAACCTGCTGCCCCCTGTGGTTAAATTAGGGAAAATCTGGAAAATGCTGAGAATGAAGGCATCCCTGTAGTAGGACCAGCAGTCTCAAATAGCCTGAACCCCCAAGATCTCTCAGACACTGGACCACCAACCAGGCAGCATACAACAGCTGATATGAAGCCCCCAACACATATACAGCAGAGGACTGCTGAGTAGGGTCAGTCAGAGAAGATGCACCAAACCCTCAAGAGACTGGAGGTCCCAAGGAGTTTAAAGGTCTGGGGGGGAGGGGTAGTTGTTTGGGGGACATCCTCTTGGAGACAGGGGGCAGGAAGAAGGTATGAGATATGGAACAGCATGAGGGGAATACAATCTGGACTGTTAAAAAAAAGAAAAAATAATAAAAAAAGTAAATGTTAGTATGATCAAAAAGAAAAAGAAAGAAAAGAAAAAGAAAGAAGATGCCCTATAGCCAGATCTTGTAGAGACATTTTCTTAATTGAGTTTCCCTCCTTTCAGATAACTCTAGTTTGTGTCAAATTGACACAAAATTGGCCGGCACAAGTGAAAATGTGGGGAGGATTTGAGAAGAGTAAGGTGAGTAGAAATGGTAATCAGAATTATTGTATAGGAATTTACTTCAATTAAAAATATGTAATATTAATTAAAATATATATAGATGATAGATGTAGATAGATGATTGATAGATAAAAGACAGATGGTAAATAGGCAATGAAAAATTTTGAATAGATAAAAGGTAGATAGATAATAGGTGATAAGTGATTGATGATAGATAGGATAGATAGATTATAGATAGATGATAAATAGATAATAGATAAATGAGAGAGAGAAAAATCATGAATCCAGCTCATAGCTTAGAAGGATGGCCTTTAACTGGAACATTAAAATTTATTTCTGGCTATGGTCAAGAAAACTCAAGATGCTTTGTTAAATACTAATGATATATAGATGGTTGTGAGAGTCTGTGGATAGTCTCTTCTAATTTTCTAATTATTTTAATTAGAATAAAATCAAAACTATACAACCAAGAAGATACACTGCAGGTATAAGACAAAAACAATAATTATTACTATTATTGTGGATAGTAACTTATAGGAATATCATGGCCTGGTGACATTAAATATATATTTAGGGTTCATTTTAATTGAAGTAGAACAAGTCTGTGAACATGTACTTTTTACCTCAAGAACATTAGTTGCAGGATGGAAGATATGAAATATGAGAAGATGAACTGAATGAAGGTTACTAGGTGCTACAAAAGAAAAGGAGTGACATGGGACTTTTGAGTCAAGAAAGTGACCACAGCCAAATGTGATGGCTATCACCGCACTCCCAGCACTCTGGAGGCACAGGTGGTGTGCAGGTCTCTTGCGTTCAAGGTCAACTTGTCTTGTTCTCCACAGAGAGTTCCAGGACAGCCGAAACTATATAGGCAGAAACACACAGACACAGGCACATAAATAAATAAGAACAATTTTTTTAATTAGGCCTTAACCACATCTAGCAATTGATTAAGTGGCTTGCCTTTGCAAGTTATTAAAACATCAAAGCTTTTAACAGGTAGTCTGTGTGATATCCACCTTCATCATGACTGTGGTTGCTCTGATCACATCTTACTACCTTCCTTAAGCTTATTCCAATCTAGCCGCTGCGACCCAGAAGAAGCCCCCTTCCTGAGGTGCAATCCTACCTTAAGGCCCAGATGCTATTGTGTACTCAGATTTCTCATGATTTCTTCCCCTCACCTCCTTCAGAGAGTTTGCTGAGCAGGCACATTTACACTGATACCTCTGCTGACAATCCTAGTGAAATGTATGATGCACCCCAGCTCCTAATCTTCCTTATTTTCTATTCTCATATCCTCTTTATTGTCTTATAATCATACAATATACTTATTGTGCATTTAATTTATCCATTTTCTTCCCTCTATTATAACATAAATTCCATAAAATGGAGACTTTTATGTTTTCATGACAGCTGCTTTTCCAGCTCTTAGCTCATAGTTCTAACATAATTAATACACACTATGAATGAATTGCCTTTATTTTTGTCTCTATTTAACCCCTGTCCTCTTGACAGGTAGATATGCCATTATCTTGTTTTAGTATATGACATTTTTTAAAATTTTCTGTGTCTTCATTGAGTTTGCAAAAACTACCACTTTGAAAAGAGTTCATAACCAAGTGCAATAGCATGTCTCTTTCGTCCCAACATTCAGGAGGCCTATTGTGGAGGTAAGATCATCCTGGGTAGGACCCCAGTGAGAGAAAGAATCGGTCTCAGTTGTTATAAGTTATACAAACAAGTTTTAGGAAGGCATCACAAAATACAGATATAGAGATATGATACAGATTGCCATAGATATAAGTTATTATCTACTATTTTGAAACCCTACAAAGAGATGAATTCTATCTAAAGGGGCTATAGAAGAAAACATCAGGTCATCTTGATTTATAAACTCTGTAACTATAAACTAAAATGTCTGTGGAAGGTATAAGATTCCTGACCACATTTGGTATGGTATTCTAAAACTTCACAGAAATAATTGATTTTTGAGGTGATACTGGGGGGCATAGGGAATGAAGAAGTTATACCAAAATGGATGCTTTCAATTATGAAGTAAGTAAACTTTGGTGAACTTTTTTTCCTCTCAGAATACGAGTATCTTTGTTATCTGCAGTCAGTTTGCACATTGCTGCATTCCAGTAATAGCCTACACCTTCAAAAAAGCCATTCAAGTGATAATGACCTCACTCCAGCTGATGCAGAGGGAAGGCACCTTGAAAATGAAATTTGAGGGGAAATAAATATATTGTCAAAATATGCCTATATACAAAGACAGAAAAGAAAGAGAGAAGAAGGAAGGGAGGGAGGGAGGGAGGGAGGAAGGAAGGAAGGAAGGGAGGGAGGGAGGGAGAAAGAAATGTGAAACCCATGTACAAATTCTCCAGCCTAATTAGTAATGTGTGTTTCACACAGAAGCCTGGGTTAGCATTGCTGAAATCACCTTATGTATAAACCAGCATTGAACAAATAAATAAACAAAGTGCCCAGCAGGGGGTCAGACTCTTTATTGTCAGGGAAGGAAATTCTAAAGAGACTAAGAACTGGACTGGAGTGAGGAGTGTCAAAATAAAGTTATGGATTTTAAGACATATATGCAAATTGATACAGATGCATGTCACATATACACACACATACATTTTTCTAGTTTTGTTTACTGAAAGAGCCTAGAAGCAACAGTGCTTTAGCATCCATGATGATCTTCGTTTCTAAGCACCATTTTCCACTGAGGATACCTTAGAGAAATGTTTAATTCCGATACTGGGGTAGGGGAGCGATAAAAATGAGCCTAGACACAGGAAGCAATTACAGTGACCTCTTAATGGCCAAAACAAGAAAACTAGAACAACAAAACAAACAATAACATTGAGCTAAAACCCATAATAAAGGCCTCTACGGCCACTGTCTACTCTCAGTCCTTGAGAGCACTCCACTTTATCTACAGTAGACTCTATTTAGTTTCTATACTAAATATAATGGTAATTGAAAATTTAAAAAACATAAATAATAAGCATAGAATGCTCATCAATCTGTGCCTATATATAAAATACAGTAAAAGCATGAATGGGAGAGGGGACATATCTCTTTTCTAGTTCACACACAGTACTTCAATAGCATGGACTGCTCTCTCTGTCAGCACTACAATGCCCCACACCTAGCATTTCATAGAATACTATGACAGAATTCTAGGGAGCCAGCAGAAAAACCCAACCAGTGCGACTCAGCCTCTGCTCTCAGTCCTCTGCCTTTTCTCCTTGGTGCTTACTATCCACCTATACCAGGTTGTACAGGGCCTCCAGAGACAATGGAATTTCTTTCTTTCTTTCTTCCTTTCAAGACAGGGTTTCTCTGTGTAGCCCTGGCTGTCCTGGAACTCACTCTGTAGACCAGGCTGGCCTTGAACTCAGAAATCCACCTGCCTCTGCCTTCCAAGTGCTGGGATTAAAGGCGTGCGACACCACTGCCCTGCAACAATGGAGTTGCTTGCTTTCTTAGCAATGGGAGTGGCATAGAGGAAGCCACATGTGCATGGATGGAACAGAAAGAAAGGAAGAAAGAAAGAAAGAAAGAAAGAAAGAAAGAAAGAAAGAAAGAAAGAAAGGAAGAAAGGAAGGAAGGAAGAAAGAGAAAGAGAGAGAGAAAGAAAGGAAGAGAGGAAGAAAGGAAGGAAGAGAGGAAGGAAGGAAGGAAGAGAGAGAGAGAGAGAGTACAACCCTATTGCTAACTGTTCTAGTGTTGACAATCTTGATGCTATTGTTTATCTTCCAACACCAGACAATTGCTTCAAAGTCCATTTGATTTTCTCTTATGTGTCCCTGTATTCTCATCCTATCTGCTGTCCAGGAAAGCATGACACGTTTCCATTGTTTCTCCGTTTCTATAGCATGATCAAAGACTGCTCATATCTGATCCGCGATGCTCCAGGACCAAACTCTGCTCCAGCTTCCCATTCTCACAGATGCACTTTCCACCCATATCCCTTCTGAGGGAACTGTCATCAGAATAACATGTGCCTTAGACCGCACAGCAGCCGAGGCACATAATTTACCAGAACAGACACAGAAAACAACAACTGCGAGGTATCCAATGAGTGGGTTAATGGTACAAAGACAGATGGCTACAAACTGACTAATGAGCCTGAGGAAGCACAAAGAATATGAGCTCTGGGCCCCGTACTGTAGCAAGAGTGGAGGGCAGGAATGGGGTCTTTCATGCTTGGGCTGCAAAGAATGCCAAGACCATCACTGGAGGCAGAAAGCCACAGCTCCATAAAAATAGATATTTCAGTGAGTTTCTGAATGGCTGCCATTAACTAACCCAGGAGCAATAGCCAGCAAAAACAGATTGTCTCGATGGCCAGCCAAGACTCCCAGCCAAAGTCAAGAATCAGAGGGGCTCATTTCTCCTATTTTTTTCTAATTGAATAGCGTATTAAAAATAACTCCACAAAACTGAGAGGCTCATCTTAGAAAATAACCATCGCTACTGACTCCAATGCACTCAGGGCTCCATCATGCATTACAGAATTCTTCTGCCCTGGGAGGAAAACACTTGAGTAAATTTTTTCCCCTTTTCTATGCACATTAAATGCATTGCTCACTGTTACAGAACATGCTACACACAAATGGAGGAGTAAAATAGTTTTCTTCCTGACTCTCTGATTCACTGCATCGTTTAAACTAAATTCACCCTTTCCCAAGAAAAGAAGTATCAAATGTATTCCAAATATACAGTATTTTTAAAGCGTTAGCCTTAGCTAGAGAAAGATACCAAACAGCTATATTCTGCTTGTGCCACAGCACCATGTTTTCCTAAATTCCCTCATAAAAATTACAAAATTAAAAACAAAACAAAAAAAACCCAAAAACTTCCTGTCTCGTGCTGGATTTTGGTGATAAAATGCTAAATTGCAATAGCGTTTTAGACTCCTGACAGCTGGTTCAATTGCCTACTGCCTAATAGCCACCTACCGGCTGGGCATTGGGGAGCCTTCCACCCCACCCATCATTCATGTCATAAGGCATCTGGTCTTCAGGGGTATAAAGGGATTTGAGTCTCTATTTTATGCTTCTGCAACCATGTTGTACAGTGGTAGGCAGATGGCCTTTTACAGCAAAATGACCACATATCTATATGGTATCTTCTGTTGTCAGGCATTCTATTCGGTGTTACAGGATGTGAGTCATAAAAAAAAAAAGTCCCAGATGGGTACTCTCCTGCCTCTAATAGATGGTCATATCAGAATTGAATGGTTTTGGACCAACTTCCAAATCAAAGAACAGATAAGCTACAAATTTCAAAACGGTATGCAGTTAGATTGTGTTTCCAAGCATGAAGATGGCATGCATGGCCTGATTATGTTTTTGGTTTCCTCAGAAAAATCCAGCCCCACAGCAATGACCAAAGTTGGCTGTAGAATTATATTCCATGCCTGCCTCATGGAAGGTGCCATGTGCTGTTCTGTGCTCTGTGAGCTCTAACTCATTTGTATAAATGCTTGTTCTTTTGATAAGCTTTTTGAAAATAAAAAAACCACTGTACTTAAAAGTATAGTTGCCTTAAGGGTCGAATGGCACAATGTCTTCAACATCTTACATGTTAGATGGATACCTTGTTCTTTCATAATACATGTTGAAACAAATTCATTTGGTAGGAGTCATTTTTGACATCTGCCAATTTTTGAGAAATTCTCCCATCTCAGGTGCTTCTTGGTTATGATCTTGAGGTTCTGTGTCCTCGTTACTATAATCTTCCTCCCTAAACACTAATTATCTGCAAGAACTGAATGTATGCAGATTCTATCTGTGTTTTAAAATTCCACTAAAACATTCTGATTCTCTACAACTAATAGATTATATATTAAATTTCACACTTTCCTTATCATTCAAATGTGTCTTTATAGAACATTTTGCTCCTTGTTCCCTATGGACATTCTTCTTTATCTCTTAGTGGGCTAAATTTTAGGGAAGTCTCATGTTCATCATAGTAATTACCTGCTACTATTGAATCATCATCATCATCATCATCATCTTCTGTATTTTATTATTTTATTGGTTATTATTTATTTATTACATTATTTAAAAACAAATCAGAAACTTTGGATATATTAATTACTAGTTAAATGAGCATGCTAATCTTATTTGAACTTTTCAAATCAGAAAAACATGGACAGAATTGAGATGATTTATAAAAGAAGCATGTGTGCATGGTTGCACAGCTCTAAGATCTCTAACTCCAGAATCCCAGGGGACCCCTACCATCCTCCTCCTATTAGTTGCTCAGCTTGTAGCTTCTATAACCCTGGGCATCATACCGCACGAAGCTACTCATCATTACTCCTAGTTTCTATTGACATCTCAACATTCTAAATCATATTAATCCATTGCCTGACTCTTTTTTTTAAGTTTTTTTTAATTAGATATTTTCTTTATTTACACGTAAATTTCTCCATTCTAAGTTTCCCCTCCAAAAAACAAAGAAACAAACAAAAACAATAAAAACAAACCCCTGTTGCCTCCCCCCTCCCCATGCCTGCCACCCCACCCTCTCCCACTTATTGGCCCTGGCATTTGCCTACACTGGGGCACAGAACTTTCACAGGGCTGAGCTCCTCTCCTCCTATTGATGATCAAATTGCAATCCTCTACTATACACATGCTGTCAGAAAAATCAGACCCCTCCATGTGTACTCCTTGGTTGGTGGTTGAGACCCTGGGAGCTCTGAGGGTACTAGTTAGTTCATATTGTTGTTCGTCCTAAGGGGCTGCAAACCCCTCAGCTCCATTGGTGCTTTCTCTAACTCCTTCACTGGGGACCCTGTACTCAGTTCAATGGATGTCTGTGAGCCTCTACATCTGTATTATTCAGTTACTGTCAGAGCCTCTCAGGAGATAGTTATATTTAGGCTGGACAGCATTTTCAACAGATGGTGCTGGCTCAACTGGAGGTTAACATGTAGAAAAATGCAAATTGATC
>NW_022196915.1:87155779-87284805 GCF_008632895.1 Mastomys coucha | reverse complement strand
AAGTTTGGAATACAGGAAGAACAACCCACATTCCACAAGCAACTCAAGAAGAAGGAAGACCAAAAGGTAGACAGTGCATTCCTTCTTAAAGGGGGGAACCAAATACCCATGGAAGGAGTTGCAGAGATTAACTATGGAGCATTGCCTGACTTTTTGTCTCCATACTGAGATATTATAAGTTTCAGGTTCATTTTTACTATTCTGATTTATCAGCATTAATGCACTGCCTGATGAGTAAGAAATCTCTAATTTTATCTACAAGTTGGCTGTGTTTCTATAATAATATTCATGAGTATTTCCTTACTTCACTGATTATTAAAGTAGGATCTGAGATCAAATATAGGACACAGAAAACCAATAGTTTCCATATGCCACATAACAAAGAGAATATCAGTGCCAACCCCTAGACTCTGCAGATGATCCATTCTAATGGCTTCTGATCACTTGTAATTGCATACCTACTAGGGAAAACAGAATGAGTATATAAGCACCTGTACTATTACTATTTGTCATCCAAAGGACTCTATAAACTTGTAAAGTTGGTTTTCCAAATATATATTCTACCCAGAACAAACAGCACCCGAATACTGGAAAAAAATTATCCCTGGTAAAACACCAATAGTCATTTCATCTACTGAACAATAGCTCATAGAAAATGAAGAAGCTAGGTTTGGAATGCATATAAAAATTCATAGTGAGTTGCCATATTCAATGTACTTCCTGGAACTAAAAAATACTATTCCTCAAGATGGGCAACTACATTTTCAATATTTCCCATGCTGCAAAGAGTTTGGGTTTCTCTGGTCAGGATGATTCAATGCTATAAATTGTCACTTACTTGGCTTGTCAAGAAACATAGGCTTTGCCATTGATTATACAATTCTGCCATCATATGTCTTCAAGAATACTTATCTCTTGTAACATTAACAACCCCTAAATTCTGTCTGATCAAAGCTCTCAATGAAGATCCTAAATAAATAACTTTGAAAGCTAGCCTGAGAAACTTTATCCTTCACAAGTAAGCAGGATTTTTATTTCCTCTTTCTAATAGTTCTTAATGAGTATAAAGTGGTGTGTTTCATATAATGCAAGACTATGACACCACGCTAAGATTCTTCTTTGCTCGCTGAGACTCATGCAGTAGTTCTGCCCAGGGTCCTGTGATCATTCTTATCACAATCACTATGCCTAACAACTAAAGCCAGAGTCTGAAGAACACCTCCAAGTCAGAAACACTCTCAACACACAGAAAAGCCCATTTAGAAACAGTTATGAAACGATAGCTAGTCAAAGACTAAAATGTAATTAAAAACCTTTGGAATTGAAATATATTATTATCCCTTTCCCCTTCCTCCTTCCTATTCCTTCTATGTACACCTTTTTCTCCCTCTCAAAATTCTAACCTATGTATATGAGCAAGAGCAAGGAGGGATATATTGAAGGGTTTGGAGAAAGGAAAGGAAGTGGCTAATGATGTAAACTATGTTTTATTTCTCAAGGTCTTGGTTAGTCGTTCATATTGGTGAGCCATCGTACATGAAGCTTCTGTGGTTTCTAGAAGTGCAATCTCGGATGTGCTGCTGCTCCAGCTCTCATACTCTTTGTCCTCCTCTTCTGAGATATTCCCTGAGCCTTCAGTGCAGGAGTTGTCTTGAAGCCGGACACTTGTTCTCTGCAATTCCACCAGTTGCAGTTTTCTCTAATGATCTTGTCTGTCACAAAATGTTTCTTTGATGAGAGGTGAGAGCTACACTTACTTATGAGTGTAAGGGTAAAAATTTAGAGGGCAGTCAAGGATTAAGCTGATTTAGTAAAGTGGTAGTAGCATGTTCTCCCAAAGAGGACATTGTAAGAGCAGTCGAAAGAAGAGGAGGAGGAGGAGGAGGAGGAGGAGGAGGAGGAGGAGGAGGAGGAGGAGGAAGAGGAGGAAGAGGAGGAAGGAAGATGATGATGTTGCTGTTGGAAGTTGTTGTTGATATAGTTCATTAAAAGGAGCAGCAATCCAGTCCTGAGAGTTAACTTCCAAACAAAACAACAAAAAATTCTAAAAGAAAACATATAAAGTAATGGAAATGAAATTATACAAATATCCTCAGACAAATAAAGCCTAAGAGAATTTATAAGCAGCAAGTGATTCTGTGGAATATTATTAATGAAATGCATTTTTCAAGAAGCATATTGCAGGGGTGTGAGATGGCAGCTAGAAATATACCAATTAGGAAAAAAAATCACAAGATTCTCAGTGCAAGATGGGAAAAAAACTTTCGGCAAGGGGTCTAATTTGTTTTGAGTTCTTTATAAAATATAATATAAAAGCATAAAACTCCACCACATGGTACAGAAGCACTAGGAGATGACAGCGGGACTCCAGAGCAAAGCATTAGCCAGGAGGACTTAGGGTTCCCTCAAGACCCACCACAAGGCTTTCAGTCATGCTGTCAGCAAAGACTCACAGTAGGGCAATGAAAATCTGCCAATTTAATGCATACTATTACTCTGCAGAGGCATTCAGAACTTGAAGTTCATAGAAATGCTAATAATTAGCCAGGCTCAAATGCTACTTTTGGTATGCATATTTCTATACTTTATGCATATTTTCACCATTCTGTAGCCACAAAAGCTTCTACTTCAAACTCCATGCTGAGTCTTATTTCCACCTTGTCAAACCCTAAAGGAACTGCTGGTCACTCACGACGTATAGATCCAGAAACAAGGTGCAGAGCCAAAAGGAACTATCTGGGAACCAATCCAAAATCAGTGCTACCATCTGCCTCTCCTAATAAGGTCATCCACCCCACTTTTTAAAGATTGAAAATAAATATTGTAAGACTGTTGAGATGAATAGGAAAATATAAAAGACAACTTATGTTGTTATGTTTCTATTCCTCTTGTCCAGATGATGCCATTATCTACTTTTCCATGGTTTCTGACAACCCATAATAGAAAGTGATGAACTTGGTCTCCATAACAGAAAGCCATGGACTTAGTCCAGAAATCAAGGCAGTTTCCCGAGACACAACACCTGTGTCCAATAGGACTTAAACATTTAGTCACCTGGGAAAGGTGAGGAGGAGACAGAGAGAAAGGACTGCCCTTCCTCTCTGTCTCCTCCAGTTGTGTTAATGGCTTTGCCTATCTTGATCACTGTGCTTCGCTTTCCTGACATCCTGCTGACCACTGTCCTTGACACTTAGTGTTCAACAAAGCATAGACCAGAGAAAGAACCCGTTCTAGTCCTGCTTAGTTAATCATGAATAAGAAAGCCAGCTTTTTTTTCATCAAATGTTCTTTTAAAAAATCTGTGTATATTCAGTTATATACAATAATCTCATTATTTAAAATACTAAATTTCTCCCAAGAACTCCAAATACATTACAGATTTTATAAGAATCCTCACAGCAAATCCCTTGGAACAAGAGGAGGGCAGGCACTGTAATCTTTAAGTCTAAATCATAGCACAATTTCACTAGAAAGTTTAAGTAAATATTTCCCAAGAGGCCTCCATGCAAAAAAACATAGTTTTTTAAAGAAAATTAAATATTAATAATAAGTGACAATTTTCTGAGGTTGGTTTCTAGCGGTCTTATGATCAAGTTCCAAGACAGCCAAGGATCAATAGAAAGACTATGTAAATAAACAAACAAAGAAAAACAAAACAACAACAAAAGAACTGCCATTTTAAAATGGCAAAATACAAAAGACAAAATACAATAATCTTAAAAATAAGACTGGGGTATGATTTTTTTTTTTATTTAGCCCAGGGAAGATAGAAAACTAAAATATGACTTTTGGCTGAGTGTATCCAGTTTCATGGATTTAGTTGATAGCATTTGGCTGGCAGAATAGAGAATATTATAGAAGGCAGCAGAGGAGAAAAGTGAACTGAAGTTTTAAATAGATGATGACTTCAATTTCTAGCAATGGAGCACATAAAATTTCATGAAGGGCCATGAGAAAAGCGTCAAGGCAGAGCATGGGGATCAGTGATGACATCACTCTAGCAGCTGGGTCACTGCTGCAGGGGAGCAGTGGTGATTATAATCATGGGTAGATGCAAAACCAAGAGAAAAGGTTGCTGTTGTGAATAAGATAATCCAACAATGTTGCAGACTTTAGCCAGATCACATAACTATTGCGATAGATGCCATAAAGAACATTTTTGAATGAACGTTAAAGAGAAAAGACAAAGTGTGAGATTTGGCATAAGCACGTGCCTGGGTGAGTCTGACCTTTGGATAAGTCTGCTGAAATTGACTCCATGACTTCACGGATTTGCATAAAGAAAAAACTAGGGCAAAGGTCAAGCTGAGTCTGCAGGTGTGGTAGGTCTTAGGGAAGAAAGGAAGAGATGAGCATAAGCTGCAGTTCCCAGAAGATGGCATTAAAGATTGTGTGAGGAAGCCTGGGGAAAGCACTGCATCAATAATGCCTACACGAGGGACACGCAAGTCAATGATTTAACAGAGCTATAAATGAGGACACCTTGAGTTTAAGTGTAAATATAAATATGCCAAGCATAAAATTTCTATATAAATATAAAAATGATCAAGCTAAAGCACATCATGTACAAAGGCATGTCCCCAGCAGTCTCATTGTTAGGCGAAACTAAACAAGATAATAATAATACAAGGAAGGATCCCTTACAAGTACTTACTGCTGGACATCATGCCTGAGGCTTTCTCACATGTGTTCTCTCACCAATGCCTGAAATTTATGAGGTAACTGTTCATCAATGAGCAAACAAGGCACGGAGAGGTTCCATGAGATATAGAGCAGAGCACAGAGACTAAGACACACATTTCCCAAAGCCTGTGCTCCTGAGCAGTTTATCATCTTGCCCACAGCCTATAGATGTTCAGTTTCCTGTGACATGAACAGCAATGTTGAAAATGGCAGAACTGGTACAAAAGCACAGGGAAGGGCATCAGCGAAGTATGTAGTTCACCCATAATGCAAGTTGGTTTCGTCTCATGTGAAAGAAATACAGTTCTGGGCAGTTAGGGCTAGTGAGTCAAGCTCATATTGGATGGCAAGCACTCTTCTGTCTTTCTGGTCCCACGGCTCCACCATGCACCCATGTTTGGCCTCCAGCCAGGACTAGTAGTAGAAAAGAAAAAAAGCCAATGTCAAATGTACCTGGACTGGTTTCTAAGAAGCTTCCCAGAAGGGACTGTGTGCACTTGCCTCTCTCCCTGAGAAGGAAGACAGGAACATCTCGTCTTGCAGGGATGCAGAGAGATGCCATTATCTGCACAACTGCATGGCTTAGGAAACCGGAGAAATTAGACTTGGAAACGGTAAGTACAGAATCATGGCTTGGGTTTGAGGTCTTTTTTTTTTTTTTTTTTGGTTTTTTGAGACAGGGTTTCTCTCTGTAGCCCCGGCTGTCCCGGTACTCACTCTGTAGACCAGGCTAGCCTCGAACTCGGAAATCCGCCTGCCTCTGCCTCCCAAGTGCTAGGATTAAAGGCGTGCGCCACCACCGCCCGGCTTGGGTTTGAGGTCTTAAAAGGTGGTGGGGAGACTGAAATGCTTCTCATAGGCAGCCTCTTGTTGATTGGTAGGAGGGTTGTGTAATACCGTTAGCAGTAATGGGGTAGGAAAGATGAGGAGAAACACACTAAGGGGAGGACATAGAGGGAAATGGGTGAATATGACTGGAGAATCACTGTATAGCAGTTGGATTATGAGGCTACATTAAGCAAACCACTACAATACTGGAATTTAAAAATCATTCTAACTGCAAAAATATAATAACAATTCTGAATTTCTTTAAACCGTGTAAATATAAGACATATGAAATATTCAAGTGAATTTAAGTATTTCTCCACAGATGTATGCTCTGAAAACACAAGTCACTCAAAACAACAATAAACACTCCAGCCATTATTCTTTGGGCTTAATGATGATGGCATTTAAAGTAAGACTTTAATTCTTTCTAGATTTTGAGAATACTATGTTGGGGAAAGAAAGAAAGAAAATGTGGGTCTCTAGAGCAGTCGGGGCCTAGAATAAATAATAGTTTATTACCGAGCCCCAGGCATAAGTAACACAGCCTGGGAGTGAGTCAGTTGTAGGCTCAAGGTGAAGATCTCTCCCAGAGAGCAGGAAGGATATGACACAGGCTGGACCATCTGCCTGAGTGGCTTGCTCCCTGAGAGTCCATGGGTTTTGCCCCCACCTCACCTGAATGCAGTAACCAGCCTAGGAGAGTCTGACCTTTGGCCAGGCTTACAGATCCTGTCATCTGGTACAAGAAGTAGAAAGGTGATGAGTCAGATCTTTTGACACCTTAGTCAAGATTTTTAAGAGCAGGGACCAAGTTCTCAGCTCCATTTCTTGGCTGTATGCCTTATCAGCTGTCACCAAAAAGTTTCTCTCTCTTCCCAGAGTGTTCTGCTCCTGTCAGAAGTTTATACCAACTTAAGTAATAGAAGAGCATTGCATCAGTGTTTATATTCCCTGCTGAAACTGAAGAGGATGTAAATGTTCCCAGATCCTGCCCACTCATGCACAACTGTCTCTGCACCGAAGCCCTGCAGGGAATGGAAATCTTTCCATCTTCTATCTATCTATCTATCTATCTATCTATCTATCTATCTATCTATCTACCTACCTATCTATCTATCTATCTATCTATCTATCTATCTATCTATCTACCTACCTACCTACCTATCCATCTACCTACCTATTTACCGATATATGTATCTATTCTTCTCTAATATATGGCAGCCCAACCTCAGTTTCCCCTCCACCCTATCCTCCCAGTGCCCCTCTCACTCTCCCTTTCCCCAGGTCCATTCCTCTTCTGTCTCCCTAAAGAAAAGAGCAGATCTCCTGGGAATATCAACCAAACATGGCATAACAAGTTATAATAAGACTAGGCATATACTCTCTTCAGGCAACTTTTGGCTGTGTAAGGAATTCTCTGATTCAGTAATTCCAACATGTGTTGATGCCACACAGATTATACAGGATATAATAAAAAGATTGGAGGTTTTTAATATAGAATTTATTCATAAACTGCTCAGATATGTTTATAACACAAGTAATACTTTTATTTATAAGTAATATATTTTATTTAACCAATGTATGCAGAAGGTGATTCCCCATAAAGAAATATATGGAGTTATTTTATATGTATATTATTACTCTTACATTTTGCCACATATACATATATAAAGATATATACATAGATTTGTACACTATGTATCTTGATATAATTTAGATAATTCCCTCTTGATAAACATTCATATTATTTTCACTTGAAATGATTTATAAGTAAGCCTGACATTGACCAGTTACATACAAACCCATCCTTTATCTTGAATATAATACTGGACAGCAAATAAACCACATTTTAAATGCTGATGGTTTTGTCCAACTTCATGTCAAGTACCTGATGCACGTCTCTATTCTATTCACTAGCATGTTCTGCACATTTCTCTGTGTTCTTAAACTCGGAGGCAGAGGTGGTATTCTAATGTTGTTTTCATCCACATGTCTTTAACAAGTGCATTGAGGAATAGCTCAGATATTGAGGTCTTTGTCTGCTCATTATTCAAGAATAATTTATCATAAGCTGAGTCGCTTGGGAACATGGAAGCTGATTTCTCACATTTCTAGATGCCCAAAGCTTAGGACTGATCAAGCAGGATCGGTCTGGTGGGGGCTCATTCTCTGCCTCATAGACGTCATGAAAGGAAACTTTTAGAGTTACTGAAGTAATAACATGACTGAGATATCCTTTTTATCAATGAACATCTGAGCTTCTAAAGGGTGGAGGTCTGCTGATTTGTCAAATTGGAAGCTTCCTAAGGTCGTTTTTTTCAATTTCACAGAATTCCTGGAATGTTCGCAGCTGCTGATCTGTAGTTTTCCATGATCTTGTATGCTATTCAGTGGACCAGATCATACATCTGAGCCTCTTACAGCCAAAGATGTTGAGTATCTCAAGTTAGCACTATCAACAGGATATTTTGTCATTGTGAATTAGAAGTTATTTTATACTTTCTAACAAATTGGTTTGGGATAAAGGAAATGTTTAAGATAGATCTTAGGTGAACAAAGAATTCTTTTTTAAAAACTTGATTATTAAGTTAGTAATTGTAGAGGAATTTTAGTCCAGCAACATGGCTACTCTGGCATGGGGTCTCATCCAAAGCTCATAGCTGAATATTCAATTTAGTAAATGAATCACATTTTCATCATTCATTCCTCAGTTGAGAGACATCAGTTTCTGGGATGTTTCCAGTTTCTGGTTATTATGAATAAAGCTGTTATGAACATAGTAGAATAAGTATTCTTGCGGCATGGTGGTACATCTTTTGGGTATATGCTGAGGAGTGGCATAGCTGTATCTTGAGGTAGAACTATTCCTAATTTATTGAGAAACCACCATATTGATTTCCAGAGTGCTTGTACAAGTTTATACTCCTACCAGCAATGGAAAAGTGTTCCCCTTGCTCCACATCCTCACTAGCATGTGCTGTCTCTTGAGTTTTTTATTTTAGCCATTCAGATAGATCAAAGTTGAAATCTTAGAGTCATTTGGATTTGCATTTTCCTTATGACTAACAGTGTTGAACATATCTTTGTTTCTTGGCCATCAGAGATTCTTCTGTTTAGAATTCTCTGTTTCATTCTGTTCCTCATTTTTTAGTTGGATTATTTGATTTGTTTGTGTCTAACTTCTTGAGTTCATTAATGTAATTTGGATATTAGTCGTCTATCAGATGTAAGGTTAGTGAAGATCTTTACCCATTGACAGTATCCTTTGATTAAGCGTTTCAGTTTCATGGGGTCCCATTTATTAATTGTTGAATTTAATGTCTGAGCTATGGGTGTTCTGTTTGGGAAGTTGTCTCCTGTGCCAATACATTCAAAGCTAGTCCAAAATTTCTCTTCATTTAGATTTAGTGTATCCTGTTTTACATTGAAGTCTTTGACCCACTTAGACTTGAGTTTTGTGCAGAGTAATAAATATGGAACCATTTGTCTTCTTTTATACACAGACATTCAGTTACACCAGCACATTTGTTGAAGATGCTCTCCTTTTTGCATTGTATGGTTTTGGCTTCTTTCTCAAAAGTCAAATGTTTGTAAGTATATGGGTTTGTTTCTGGGACTTGATTCTCTTTCATTGACCACCTTGTCTGTTCTATACCAATACCATGCAGTTTTATTGCTATTTCTCTGCATATAGCTTGAAGGCAGCTATGGTGATACCTCTCACTGTTCAGGATTGTTTTAACTGTCCTGGTCTTTTTGTTTTTCAAAATGAAGTTGAGAACTGTTCTTTCAGGGTCTATAAAGAACTGTGTTGGAATTTTAATTAAAATTGCATTGAATCTGTAGATTGCCTTGGGTAAGATGACCATTTTCACTACGCTAATCCTCCCATCCATAAGCACGGGAGACCTTTCCACCTTCAGAAATCTTCTTCAATTTCTTTCTTTGGAGACTTGAAGTTCTTATTATACAGATCTTTCACTTGCTCAGAGTCATACTAAGATATTTTATATTATTTGTGACTATTGTGAAAGGTTATCCCCTAACTTTTTTCTCAGTCCATTTATTGTTTGTATAAAGGAGGGCAACTGATTTAATAGAGTTAATTTTGAATCCATCAGTGTTGCTGAAGGTGTTTATCAATTGTAATTCTCTGGGAGAAGTTTTGAGGTCAGTTATGTATACTATTATATCACCTACAAATAGTGGTATTTTGACTTCTTTCTTTTCAATTTTATTCCCTTAATTTCCTTTAGTTGTCATATTTCTCAAGCTAGGACTTCAAGTACTATATTGAAGAGATGGGGAGAAGATGGACAGTCTTGTCTTGGTTCTGATTGCTTTAAGTTTCTCTCCATTTAATTTCATGTTGACTATTGGCTTACTGTATAGTACCTTAGTTGTCATTAGGTATGTACCTTGTATCCCTAATCTCTCCAACACTTTTAAAACAAAGGTGTGGTATATTTAGTCAAAGGCTTTTTCAGTATCTAATGAGATAATTATGGTTTTTTCTTTCAATTTGTCTATAAGTTGGATTACAATGGTCTATTTTCTTTTTTTTTTAATTTTTTTAAAGATTTTATTATATGTATACAATGTAGCTGTCTTCAGACTCTCCAGAAGAGGAAGTCAGATCTCTCGTTACAGATGGTTGTGAGCCACCATGTGGTTGCTGGGATTTGAACTCAGGACCTTTGGAAGAGCAGTCAGTGCTCTTAACCACTGAGCCACCTCTCCAGCCCCGATCTATTTTCATATATTGAAGTATCCCTGCATCCCTCAGATGAAGCCTACCTGACCATGGGATTTGATGTCTTTGATGTGTTCTTGGATTCTGTTTGTGAATATGTTATTTTAGTATTTTTGCATGAATGTTCATAAGGAAAATTGGTGTGAAATTCTCTTTCTTTGTTGAGTTGATATTTGGTTTAGGTATCAGGGTGACTGTGACATCAAAGAGTGAGTTTAACAATGTTCCTTCTGTTTCTTTTATGGACTAGTTTGAGGAATATTGGTTATTAGCTCTTCTTTGAAAGTCTGGTAGAATTCAGTGCTAAAACCATCTGGGCCTGAGGGTTTTTTGTTGTTGTTGTTGTTGTTTTGGGTTTTTGTTTTGTTTTGTTTTGTTTTTTGTTTTGTTTTGGTTGGGAGACTTTTAATGACTGCTTCTATTTCCTTAGGGATTATAAGACTATTTAGATAGTTTGTCTAATCTTGATTTAACTTTGGTAAGTAGTATCTATCTAGAAAAACATCCATTTCATTTAGATTTTCTAATTTTGTGGAATACAGGCTTTTGAAGTAAGACCTGATGATTTTTTTAACCTCTTCAGTATCTGTTGTTATGTCTCTCTTTTCATTACTGATTCTGTTTGTTTGGATACAGCTCTCTGCCTTGTAGTCAGTGTGGCTAAGTGTTTATCTATCTTGTTGATTTCCTCAAAGAACCTGCTCTTGGTTTCATTGATTCTTTGTATATTTTCTTTGTTTCTCATAGATTGACTTCAGCCCTGAGTTGATTATTTCCTGCTGTCTACTCCTCTTGGGTATGTTTGTTTCTTTTATTTCTAGAGCCTTCAGGTGTACTTTTAAGTTGCTAATATGAGAACTCTCCTATTTCTTCACAAAGACACTTAGGCTCTGAACTACCTTCTTAGCACTGCTTTCATTGTGTCCTATAAGTTTGGATATGTTGTGCTTTCATTTTCATTGAATTCTATAAAGTCTTCAATTTCTTTTTTTATTTTTTTCTCTTACCCTGAGATCACTGAGTGGAGAGTTGCATGATTTCCATGAGTGCATAGGCTTTCTGTTGTTTCTGTTGTTGTTGAAGTCCTGATTTAATCTATGATGGTTTGATAGGACACCAGGAGTTATTTCAATTCTCTTGTATGTGTTGAAGCTCACTTTGTGACCAAGTATATAGTCAATTTTGGAGAAGGTTCCATGAGGTGCAGAGAAGTATATTCTTTTGTGTTTGAATGAAATGTTCTATAGATCAGCTGTTAGGTCCATTTGATTCATACCTCTGTTAATTTTATTATTTCTCTGTTAAGTTTCTGTCTCAATGACCCGTCCATTGGTGAGAGTGTGGCGTTGAAATCTCCCACTAATATATGGAGTTCATTAGGTGATTTAAGCTTTAGTAATGTTTCCTTTACAAATGGATGTGTGCCCTGTTGTTTGGGGCATAGATGTTCAGAATTGAGACTTCATCTTGGTGGATTTTTCCTTTGATGACTATAAAGTGTCCTTCCCCATCTCTTTTTATTACTTTTGGTTGAAAGTCTATTTTATTAGATATAAGAATGGCTACTCCAGCTTGTTTCTTGTGTCCATTTGCTTGGAAAAACTTTTTCTAGCCCTTTTCTGAAGTAATGTATATCTTTGCTGCTGAGTTGTATTTCTTGTATGCAGCAAAATGATGGATCCTGTTTATGCAGCCACTCTGCTAGCCTGTGTCTTTTTACTGTGGATTTGAGTCCATTGATGCTGAGAGATATTAATGACCAATGATTTTTTATTAGATATTTTCTTTATTTACATTTTAAATGATATCCCCTTTCCTGGTTTTCCCTCCAGAAGAAAAAAAAACTGTTCCCTTCCCTCCTCCCCCTGCTCACCAACCCACCCTCTATTGCTTCCTAGCCCTGGCATTCTCCTACACTGGGGCATAGAACCTTCACAGGATGAAGGCCCTCTCCTCCCATTGATGACCAACTAGACCATCCTCTGCTACAAATGCAGCTGGAGTCATGAGTCCCACCATGTGTACTCTTTGGTTGGTGGTTTAGTCCCTGGGAGCTCTGAGGGTACTAGTTAGTTCATATTGTTGTTCCTCCTAAGGGGCTGCAAACCCTTCAGCTCCTTGGGTCCTTTCTCTAGCTCCGTCATGGTTGATCCTGTGCTCAGTTCAATGTATGGCTGTGAACCTCTACTTCTGTATTAGTCAGGCACTGGCAGAGCCTCTCAGGAGACAGCTATGTCAGGCTCCTGTCAGCCAGCACTTGCTGGCATCCACAATAGTGTCTGGGTTTGGTGACTGAATATGGGAAGGATTCCCAGGTGGAACAGTCTCTGAATTGTCCTTCCTTCAGTCTCTGCTCCATAGTTTGTCTCTGCAACTCCTTTCATGGGTATTTTGTTTCCCCCTTTTAAGAAGGATGGACGTATCCACACATTGGTCTTCCTTCTTGAGTTTCTTGTGGTTTGTGGATTGTATTTTGGGTATACCGAACTTCTGGACTAATATTCATTTATCAGAGAATGCATACCATGTGTGTTCTTTTGTGACTGGATTACCTCACACAGGATGACCAATGATTGTTAATTACTATTATTTTGATCTTGGTTTTGTGTGTGTGTGTGTGTGTGTGTGTGTGTGTGTGTGTGTGTATATATATATATATATATATATATATATATATATATATATATGATTAATTTCTTTTGGTTTTCTGGTGTGGAATTATTTATTTGTGATTTCTTTGGTGTAGTTACCCTCCTTGTGTTAGAGTTTTCCTTCTAGTATCCTCTGTAGAGCTGGATTAGTAGAAAGTTATTGTTTAATATACATCCTATATTCCATATGTAATGAAATTATAATGTCATTAAGCCTTTCTTTTATATTCTTAAATCTGTTATGGTTTGGATTTAAAAACTCCTCAAATACATGTGAAAAGCTTAGTCCCCAGCTAGCTGCACTATTTGGAAATGATTAAATCATGAATTTACCTCATCAGTGAATAGTTGAATGAGCTGTCAGTAGATGTATTAATTACTTTGCAGGTGTAATCAATTAATGTAATAAATTAGTTAATTCAGTGCATTAATTAATTATAGCTGTGATCAAATACCTCCACAAAAGCAGTTTAAGGAAGAAAGGTTTATTTGGCTTATGGTTCTTGAGGGACAGAACTCATCATTTCACAGAAGGCACAGCTGAGGGAAGCATGCTTACAAGAGGGGAAAGCTGGCAGATCACATTTCCCCAACATCCAAGAAGCAGAAAGTTGGAACACTGAATTTTGGTTAAGGAGTAATCCATCAAACCTTCTCCAGCGACTTGTTTCCTCCATCAGGCTCTGCCTCTGAGAAGTTCCATACATTCCCAAACAGCACCCACTACTGGACCAAAGTTCAAGTACAGGAAGCTGTGGAGGACATTCCTCCTGGAAACGACAACAGCAAGTGAGGTCCCCTGGGACATGACTTTGAAGGACAGAGTTTGTCCATGGCCTCATTTCTCTTCCTCTGTCTCATGAAGTAAACATGCTGTTAGGAGGCCAATAGTCTTTCTTTGCCACACCCCTGCTACCTGATGATCTGCCCCACCCTAAACCCAAAGCAACAGAGGCATGGATTGAAACCTCTGAATCTGTGAGTCAATCTCTTCCTATAAGCTAACAGTCCCAGAAAGAAATAAAAAAAAGTCATACCTGTGTTACAGGGTTTTTGATTATCATACTTAGAAAACCTAAATTGTTAGCAAAATGTACAACCTTAAATAGATATTGAGTTTGTTGAATGGTGTAATTTGAATCCATGTTTCTAGGTTATGGCCACTGACATTGGGCTGAATAATACATTTTCTCTTACTGCCTTTGAATTGCAAATTATGTTTTGCATTGATAACCCCTTTAGGTTAATCTCCTCCTCTGGTATTGCCACAGCCAACAGCAAGGTACCTAACATGTGTTCTTTCCTGGATCTTTCTTAGGTGATAATAATAATAATAATAATAATGATGATGATAACAATATGCCATGGGGAACAGACAGCACTAACACGCTTAGATAGTTAAAACACAACCCACCAGAAAGAAAAATGTAACAGATGAAGGAAGGACAGAGAAAACTTAACTTTTTTCCATTATTTTAATTATTTATTCATTTTACATCCCAATCAAAGCCCCCTTTCCTCCCAGCCCCTCCTCACACAGCCTATCCACCCGTCCCCTTCTCCTCGGAGAATGGGGAGGTCCCCCCTGGGTACCAACCCACCCTGGCACTATAAGTCACTGCAGGACTGGGCACATCCTCTCCCACTGAAGCCAGACAAAGCAATCCAGTTAGCAGAACAGAATCCACAAGCGGGCAACGGAATTATACTTGCAGGCAGCCTCCTAGCATAACTCTTCTCTGAGAGGCTCCACTCAGCAGCTGACAGAAACACAGAGAAACCAACAGTCAAAGGTAGAAGGAGCCTGGGAAGTCTTGTGGAAGAAATGGAGGAAGGAATGAGGAACCCAGAGGGGTTAGGGACTCTACAAGAAGACCCACAGAGACAGCCAACCTGGACCTTTGAGAGCTCCTAAAGACTGAACATACATGGGCTGGACCTAGCCTCTGCCTCCCACCACCTCCCTCCGCCCCCAGCACATAGGTAGCAGTTGTACAGCTTGGTCTTCATACAGGTCTCCCAACAACTGGAAAATTTTAATTTTAGTGAATAAAAAATATTTCCCTGCCAGCTTCTTAGTCATATGAATACATTATTATTATTATTATTATTTATAGGGCAAAAAGTACGATTCTCATGTGGGCAGTCTCCTAATTACCTTCCTACACTATTGATGTCGACAGAACGCAATTACTCTCGAATTGCTCAGAATCCCCGAAGGCTTAAACTCTGGGGAGAAGGTTCTTTTCTAACATTCCTCGCACCATCTTTTCTGATGTGGTCCTGTTATTGACATCCCTTGCCAGCATGCAAAAGGGCATTTCCGGCTAGTTGACTAATGTATATGTTGGACTGTGAGTACTCCTGCCAGAAGTGTGTTTGATAAAGTAACCCTCCCGGTCCATTACAGCCTGTCACTGAAAACGGATTGCCTGGCTGCTGTGAAATTCATGCCCAACCCATCAGCACAAGAGGAACAGCAGCAACTGCTACAGAATCGTCTGGAAGAGTGAGGAAATGGGAAAGGGAGTGGGTGGCTGAGGAATACCCCGCAGAGAAGACACCTGCTGCTTCTGGAGGCTCGTCATTCTGGAGAGTTATCAGAGTGATGGTTTCAGTGCCTTCTGAAGAGCAGCAGGTCCTTGCTCTGACTCCACACTCACACTCACTTAAACCATGTGCAGTCATCACCTCTTCTGCCCCACATCCTGATACCCAAAAGTGAAAAGGGCCAATTCCTTACCATCCTGAACATCCACCTTCGTCCTCCTGAATGTCAGGGTGCTCATTCTTGACTAGCCAGAAGGATTAGTATCTCTTTAAAATTCTCTGGGTAGAGTTGAGGCCAATATCACAGCAAACCTCTTGATCTTCTGACTGTTTTTATCCACCCCTTCTTCCACAATGTTCCCTGAGCCTTGGGTGTGCAAGAAATCTGTAAATGTATACCACCAAGACTAGGCTTCACAGCTCTACATTTTTAGCTTTGCAGGATTCAAGTTGCTTATAATAATACGTAGTTACAATCAAATAAATAACTGAAGTATTTTATGTTATTTAGTGAATAAACTTGGAAAAATATATATGCATTAATTTATTCAAATAAAGAAGTGATTAAAGTAGGTACAGTGAGGCACACCCACAAAGCCAACACTCAGGACCCTGGGGCAGAAGGATTAGGAATTGGAAGCTAGACTGGAATACATAGCAAAATTATGTCATGTATATGCTTATGTTTAAAGGAGAAATTGATATTTATAGTCTTTCAGTCTCTAACATTAGCCACTGCCATATGAATACTTGTATGGGACAACTGTATGTTAAATGTATAATATAAGAACTACAGGTTAATACCCATGGAGATAGCAGTGTCACTCTCACTAGACAGATCAGAAAATATTGATATACAGATGTGGAGACATGCAGTAATATTCCCAAGACCACCCAGTCTGTTGGTCACACACTTTTCTTACTCTAAGCTGTTTTCCCAATTTTCCAAGTAACTCATATCACGCAGCCCTTTGAAGTACTAATTAATAATAATGGTTATCCTGTAAAACATCTGTGACTGAATGGACATATCCAAGTGGCCACATTACCAAGAAACAAAATTACAAGAGGACACATGTTTTTTCCACTGTATGTGTGTTTGTGTACTTTCATATCTCTCTCTCTGTCTCTCTCTCTGTCTCTGTCTCCCTGTCTGTCTGTCTGTCTGTCGGTCTCTCTCTCTCTCTCTCTCTCTCTCTCTGTGTGTGTGTGTGTGTGTGTGTGTGTGTGTGTGTGTGTGTTAGTCTATACATATGTGCACATGTGTGCAGGTACACTTGACTTGCATGTGCAGACATGAGGAATCCACAGGTTGATATCAGAATGTCTTCAATGACTTCTCAACCCTATTTTGTTGAGACAGAGTCTCTCATTGATCCAGGCTCAATGTTAAGACTAGACTAGCTGGCCAGAAAGGCACCAGGATGCACCTGTCTCCAATCAACAAACTTTGGCTGGAGCAGCAGGCAGATACCACAATGCTCACTCGGATTTTTCCTTGGGTGCTAGAGTTCCAAACCCACACGCTCATACTTTTGCAGCATACACCTAGCTCACTGAGCCATTTATCCAACCCACTGTGCAGCATATTTTTAAAGGACAAATTTTAAGATTGAAAAGTAACATATACTTATTGCAAAAAGAATTAAAAATATAAACACAGAATAAAAATCGCTATGGAATAGAGAAAGACGGATGTTCAAACACCTAACTCAGTCCATGAAGCAGTAAGCCCTCGATTTAATTTTATAACATCAGTGTATTCTCCCTTTCTGCCACTTTAGAGATAACTAGTATTTTGGGATGACTATTTTATTTTATCTTATTTTTATAATTGATTTTTTTATTAGATATTTTCTTTATTTTCATTTCAAATGATATCCCCTTTCCTGGTTACCCCTCCAGAAAAAACACAAAAAACAAAAACCCTGTTCCCTCCCCCCTCCCTGCTCACCAGCCCACCTTCTGCTGCTTCCTGGCCCTGACATTCCACTACACTGGAGCATAGAACCTTCACAGGACCAAGCGCCTCTTCTCCCATTGATGACTGATTAGGCCATCCTCTAACATGCAGCTGGAGCCATGAGTCCCACCATGTGTACTCTTTGGTTGGTGGTTTAGTCCCTGGGAGCTCTGGGAGTACTGGACTGTTCATATTGTTGTTCTTCCTAAGGGTCTGCAAACCCTTCAGTTCCTTGGGTCCTTTCTCTAGCTCCTTCATTAGGGACCCTGTGCTCAGTCCAATGTATGGCTTGAGCCTCTACTTCTATATTAGTTGGGCACTGTCAGAGCCTCTCAGGAGACAGCTATATCAGGCTCCTGTCAGCCAGAACTTGCAGACTTACACATTAGAGTCTGGGTTTGGTGATTGAATATGGGAAGGATTTTCAGGCGTCTCTGGATTGTCCTTCCTTCAGTCTCTGCTCCATACTTTGTCTCTGCAACATCTTCCATGGGTATTTTGTTCCTCCTTCTAAGAAGGATGGAATTATCCACACATTGGTCTTCCTTGTTGAGTTTCTTGTAGTTTGTGGATTGTATCTTGGGTATTCCAAGCTTCTGGGCAAAAACTCAGGTGACAGCAGATGCTGGAGAGGTTGTGAAGAAAGAGGAACACTCTTTCATTGCTGGTCAGATTGCAAGCTGGTACAACCACTCTGGAAATCATTTTGGCAGTTCCTCAAGAAATTTGACATAGTACTACATGAGGACCCAGCTATACCACTCCTGGGCATATACCCAGAAGATGCTCTAACATGTAATAAGGACACATGCTCCACCATGTTCATAGCAGCCTTATTTATAATAGCCAGAAACTGGAAACAATCCAGATGTCCCTCAACAGAGTAATGGGTACAGAAAATGTGGTACATCTACACAAAGGAGTACTACTCAACTATTAAAAACAATGAATTTGTGAAATTCTTAGGGAAGTGGATGAATCTGGAGAATATCATCCTGAATGAGGTAACCCAATCACAAAAGAACACACATAGTATGCACTCACTGATAAGTGGATAATTAGCATTTTTAATAGTATAATGTCTCCATCTTATAAATGAGAAGGCTAAATCATAAAAGGCTACTTGTCCAAGCATGCATAACTAACACACAAGCTTATATCTGCACTATAATGAAGGTGAACCTGGAATCACTGACCAAGTCCGTTTGCCTTAGGCTAGAAAGATGGCCCTTTGGTTAAAAGCATGAACTAGCCGGGCAGTGGTGGCGCACGCCTTTAATTCCAGCACTTGGGAAGCAGAGGCAAGCAAATTTCTGAGTTCAAGGCTAGCCTGGTCTACAGAGTGAGTTCCAGGACAGCCAGGGCTACACAGAGAAACTCTGTCTCGAAAAACCAAAAAAAGCATGAACTAACTATTCTTGTCCAAGCCAAGAAGTTGGTCTGCAGGACCTATGTCAATCAGTGGTAACTCCATCTCCAGGGTATAAGATGCCTCTGAGGATGCCCTGTGTTACACACACAGACACACACAGACACACACACACATACTTAAAAATAAAGTAAATCTTAGAACATGATAGCTTACCAGGCTCCAGTTCAGATTGTTTTAAACACTCATTACACAAGATAAAGCCCCCAGTGCTGCATGTACACTGTAGCTCTACAAACTAAATACTTTTCAAAAGTAGCAAATTATTTTTATCCTTATCCTGGTTAGTGAATTCTAAAGTTCCCGTACTAACTGAATCCAAAAGTAATGTTGGGAAACCAGAGGTTTTCATATTAAATATGGAAGCTAAACTCCTAAGTGTGACCTAAAATAGCATTACGTAGAAAAACTTTGAGATACATTTCTGTAGATAGAAAAAACTTTTTAATAAATTATACTTCAGAAGGAGCCTCAAGAAACTCTCAGGATATGGCTCTTGTTCTGTTTTCATTAACTCTTGCAGCATTTTGAGTTGTCGTTGATGTTGTTGCTTTTCAACTATAGATTATCAGTGGGAGAAGCACCTGTTCATTTAAATTGGCCCTCTGTCATCAAGTAGCCAACTCAAGGCAAAGACATGGCAAAGCCATTACTACGCGGGGACGGCCGATGAGTTCCTCAGTGTTGACTGCTACTGAAGTGCTGCGTCTCATTATACTGAAGTCACAGTAGATCAGATTCATGCTCCCTCCATCTGGCTTGTGTAGAAACCAGGTTGCTAAGACAACCAATATAAAACATCAACTATCCTAAAACTATGCATTCTACTATCAAAGTTGAAATAATTGCCTGAATCACCTCAGCATTAGTCTTCATAACTACATTGTTTTATGTAGAACAAATTAGCCCTAATCATTTATTCAATATTGAATTTACAGAGGTCTTAATATATATTTAAACTGGCAAGAAAAAAAAGATTTTGTTCAATATCCTAGGGAGTAGTTTAAAGCTTATTTATTCCAATAATTGAATAAATTATTCAGGTGTTCTAAATATTTCATTCCATGATACATGTGAAGGTAAACACAACTCAGACACATTGAAGTCTGAGCACAAATAATTCTCCGTGAGTCCTTACCTTTTCTTGATCTGCTCATCAACATATTGGAGAATTTAAGTTGATTTTACAGACATTCAGTGAATGTTTCTAACGAAGCCTTGCAACATCTTCCCATATAAATATTATTCAGAAAACAATTAATCAAGGGTGTGTGATATGGTTAGTGTTACCTATCAATTTGACAGAACCCAGAATCACCTGGGATGGGAGTGGCATGCCTGTGGAGGACTCCATTGATCACCCTAACTAATATGGAAAGGCCTATCTTACTTGTGGCTGAGGTGTTCCCTGGGCAGAGGCCTGACCATATAGAGACCAAATAGAGAAATCATGTTGAAGACCTGAGATTTCACATTTATCTCCCTCTCTTTTGTGACTGGGGTGCAATGGAACCTACTGCTTCAAGCTCCTGCTGCTTAGCTTTCATGATGCACCCTAAATTGCATAAAATTTAACCCTTTCTCCATTAAGTTGCGTTTACCACAGTGTTTTTATCACAGCAACAGGGGAGGAAGTTAAGACAGTGAAAAGGATTTTCTGGGACAAAATAAAAATCTCATAAATTGTAGGTGTCTAATACTTTTATAGAGACGATAACAAAGAATTTAATTCAAAACAGTCAGAAAATGGCTCACCCTCTAAAAGGGAAAAATGTTCATCTATAAGAGTTCATTGTGAAAAAATGTGACCAATACACATACCAATAAAGAATGAATACTGGCCATCTGATTTTCTCTCAAACATCTTCATTATATCTCATTGTGATGTGAAGAGGGTTTTAATGTCTCAAGAGTCTGGTCCCCACTGTCCCAGTGGTGTTGTCAGTCAGGCAGCGTGCCAACATCATCACTCAAGGACTTTAATCTTCAAGTCCCATCAGACTCAAGAGCAAATGTCAAGATAGGAAGGCAGCTTAAGAGTGCACTCTCTCAGATGTCAAGTAAATTCAGTTAGTGCTTGATCAGACATTTAAAGATGATTTAAAAGCTGTGACCTAGGAACCAAAAGAATATAGACGTGTTAGTGTGAAAAAAATAATGGCCAGTCAGTTTGGTGCTTACTGTACAAGACAGAACCTGAGTGTGATACCCAGAACGCATTTGTTTTGTTTTGTTTTCTTAAAAACTGAATGTAATAACACATGCTTTTAATCCCAGTACTACTGGGGCAAAAACAAGGGAAACTTCATGGCTCACTGGCCAGCCAGGTGACTAGACAGCTAAATCAAGGTCAAGTAAATAAATAATCAACAAAATCAAAACAAAACAAAAAAAAAAGTGTAATGAAATAATAAAGCCTGAAATCATAAATTTATCACTAACCTCTACATGTGGGTTTAGATGTGTAACACCGATATGCATATACAAAACTGAATATTTTCTCACACATATCAACCTGCACATACAAACCTGCGAAGTCCTGTACACATATGCATGTATGTACAAAAAAGAAACAAAGACATTACCAATTATTATTTATTAAATTCTGCCACCCCTACATGCAACTAGCTCATTGAAGGCCTGGTTTTTATTCCAGGTCTAGGTTGATTTTAGTTTTGCCTAGCTATTCCATAGTTTATTTGCTGTCTTGGTCACTATTCTATTGCTGTGAAGAGACACTATGAGCACAGAAACTCTTTAAAATAAGGCATTTAATTGGGGCTTGCTTACAATTCAGAGGTTTAGTTCATTGTCGTCATGGCAGGAAGCATGATGGCACACAAGCAGACATGGTGCTGGCAAAGGAGCTGAAAGTTCTACATCCAGATCTGTAAGCAATGGGAAGACAATGTGACAATGAGCCTGACTTGAGCTCTTGAAACTTCAAAGCCCAACCTCAATGACATACTTCCTTTAACAAGGCCACACCTCCTAATCCTCTCAAGTAGTGCCACTTGCTGATGACTAAGCCCTCAAATCTATTAGCCTCTGAGAGCCATTCGTATTCAAACCACTACACTTATCTAGTAACAAATTGTTGCTTTAGGAAGTTATACAGAGGAGCAGAAACAACTGTGTTTTCTAGAAAATATTCAAATCAACTCTACCACTGCCACCTCCCCTGAAGTCCTACCTAGGCTAGGTACTCAACCCTCCAAATGTTTTGTGTCTCTCTCATTGGGTTTGTAAGTAGTAAGTTTTGAAGTCTATGTAATTGTGTAGCTGTAGCATTACAACATTATCAATATACCAGAATATTAATTTTTACTATGAAGGTACATTAAATGAGTTAGAAAGTATACTGCTCAAGGCCTACCCAGTTCTACTTGTACTTCCTATCTATGGAACTTTAGATGTAGTCCATCTCTACAGGTATTTCCTCATCTCCACAACTACGATAACAATGCCTACCCCAACTGTATCTTAAAGGTGTAATGGAAATCAAATCAAATAATATATATATATATATATATGTCAGTGCTATAGAAATAATAAAATAAAGCTTGTATTGTATTGTATTGTAAAATAAAGATTGTATTGAACTATAACAGAACAAGAAAGGCTTAAGCATCAGTCAAATAACCAAAATGGAAGAGGAAACAGGTACAAGGATCTATCCTTTCCAGAATTTTCCATCAACCACATAGAAAGTTTTAGATTACTTCACAATCTTTCTAAAGCATTCCCTTAGAGCATGAACCAGGGACTCTGCTGTTGTTCTTTGTTCCTCCTATAAGCAATAACTGTGAAACCAACTGATAACTTGACATTAAAGCAGACAGCATATTTATATACTATATCTAGACAGACCTCTCTGTAAAGCTTCAGGGAATTGCTCTGACTTATTCTGGCCTGTACTCTGGATCAGAAATACAGCACAGTAAAGTTTCACCCATTCTATTTCTGTGTCTTTCTTAGGGACCAAGAGATATATTTTAAACATGAAAAGGAAAAGAGAAGAAGCTGGGGTATTTGAAATAGAATGAAACAAACATACCCAATGTATTGAAATAAAGTCAGAAAACTAGATGGAGACCATACTTTTCAAACTGCTAAATAAGAAAGGGAAGAAAAACAAAGAAAACAATTACACTGCTTCTGTGCATAACCAGCATAGTGCAGTGGTTTGCAGCTGGTTACAGACTCAGATCCATTTGAGCTCCCTTTTGCTTCTGGCTAGAATGATTTAACTTCAACAATATTCAGTCTTCTAATCTGTACATGAATCAGCATAAGTTAATGCTAGAAAGTTGGAGGGACCTGGGAACATTAAATCAGACATGACATTTTACATGTGCTTCTCCATGCACTTAACACATACAGTAATAGGTTGGGTACCAAATACATTGTTTTCATTGTAACTAAGTAGAGATTGATTGTTAAATTGGAAATGTTTCAGCTCTTACATTTATTCACAAAATCTACCATAGTTAATTGCCACAAACCTGGCAACAGAAATTTATTGTCTCACAATTCTGAACAACACTAAGCCAAGGTGTTGGGAAGGCCATGCTCTTTCTGAAGAAGCTTCATGTGTTCCTCAGCCTCTGGCTGGATTTTATTACACAGAGTTCCATATAGACTTACTACTCCAATCTGTATTTGGTAAGAACATAAGGGTAGGACTCACTTGACATTAGTGTCATAGTGACATTAGTGCTCTATTTCACAATATGACACTTTATACCATAATACAGCATGGCACAAAGACCTAAGGAGTTGACTATGTCATGTCCTTAGACTTCCCAACCTTCAAACATTTTATCAAAATGATCTTTTATTTTATGTAAGTTATAATATACATATATTTTTTAAATATTTATCAAAATCAAGCAAGTTGATAATGAATCTTCTCCTTGAAAAAAATTTATGTTACCATTGCATATACAGCTGCCATCCTAAACACAAGAAGTTAACTTTAATTATTTTTGTTTGTATTTCAAAATAATTTAATTTTTTTTTTTTTACTCTTAGCAAAGTACTTACCTCTCTTCAAAAACCAAATCAATGCCAAGAATTCCTGGTAATACCTTTTATGCACACAATAAACTCTACCAAGTATTATAGCAAGACAAGCTGTCAATTACCCAGAATCTCTCCAATGGCTGGACTTTCAGCAAAACAGTGAACATGTACTAATATGTGGGGCCTGTGAGGTACATACTATGACAATTGTTATAAATGGAGTCATATAGGTTAGTCTTAAAGAAAATACAGCTTAAAATTAAAAAAGAAATATCGGGAATGGGGATGTGATTTTGTCATCAAGTGCTTATTAGAGAAACATGAAGAGAGCTTGATTCCTTGGAACCCATGTAAAATTACCAGGCATGGAGGAATATCTGAAGCCCAGTGCTGGGGAGGCAGAAACAGAAGGGTCCATGGCTTGCCAGCCAGTGTATCTAGCAGAATCTGTTAACTCCAGGCTTAAGAGAGATCCTATCTCAAAAGGCTTAATGAAGAGTGGTAGAAGAAAAAAAAAACACTTGATTCCATCTCTGGCCTTCAAATTCATGTACATGTCATGGACGCACACAACCACACACGTGCGCACATACACACAAACACACACACACACACACACACACACACACACTAGGCTGTTGTCTCAAAGTTCTATTGCTGTGAGGAGACACCATGACAGCAACTCTTATAAAGGAAAGAATTGAATTGGGGCTTACTTGCATGCAGTTTCAAAGGTTTGCTCCACTATCAGTAGGGCAGGCAGCATGGCAGCAGGCAGTCAGACTCGATACTGGAGAAAGCTGAGAGTTCTACATCTGGATCCACAGGCAGCAGGAAGAGAGAGACACTGGGACTGGCTTGCGCATTTGAAAAAATCAAAGCTCACCCTCAGTGACACGCTTCCTCCAACAAGAGCAAACCTCCTAATGGTGCCAGTCCATATGGGGAAGGGGGGTTTTCATTCAAACCACTGCAGCTGTGACCCTCTACCACAAATTCAGAATTTATTGAAGACTCTGTTGTTTAGGCTCAGAACACTCAGAAAGAAATCACAAAAGAAACCAGACTTTCCCTCTAGAGGAAAAAAAAAATTAAACAAAGTTCTCTAACCTTATCTTAAAGACCTCCACTACAGTATGGGACAAAGCACATTTTAAATTTAACTCT
Organism: Mastomys coucha; assembly: GCF_008632895.1. Classification (NCBI taxonomy): domain Eukaryota; kingdom Metazoa; phylum Chordata; class Mammalia; order Rodentia; family Muridae; genus Mastomys; species Mastomys coucha. The sequence continues at coordinate 87,259,756 of NW_022196915.1, read as the reverse complement.
TAATTTTCCACTGTTAAAGCTTTGGAGCCCTGTGCACTTGGCCACTTAGAACCGAAAGATTCTGAAGAGCTGCGGGAATAGTTTGCACACCTTGTCCAGTTCAATGGCTTTGCTTTTTTCTCTGGTTTTGAATTGTGCTTCTTTACCACTAGACTTCTTTCTTTCAATTCTCTTACTCGCTCTTCCAACATACTTTGAGTTCTCTTCAACCACCCCCAACATGTCTATTACTTTTTATTAACTACCTCTTTTCCTTAAAAAAGCCACCTCCTGGGGACTCTAGGTTTTTATTCCAGTCAAGCCGTTGATTCACCAGGGTTAATACATAGTTACCCACCTAAGGCCTTCTTAATTTAATCCACTGCTTTCTGGTTTTTTTTTCTCTTCCTTTTTCTTGCTTCATTCCTAAGTTTTTCAGGAGAGCACCCTCGAAATATTTTTTTGAAAGGAAAAATAGTTTAGGGGTGCTTAGTAGTTAAGAGCACTCACTGCTTTTCAGAGAGTCCTGAGTTCAATTTCTAGCCACATGGCAGCTCACAGCTGTCTGATGCTGGTTTCTGTTGTGCACATGTACATGTAGAAGAAATACATATATATATACATATATACACATACATATGTATATATATAGGGTACATACATATGTATGTATGTATATATGTGTGTATGTGTATATGTATATATGTGTATTATATATATATGTATATATAATACATAAATAAATATTTTTTAAAAAATTAAAATAACATAAAAATAAAACCTGGGGAGGAAGCTGTATAGATGGAAGAGGACACCCATGTACTGACTGCTAGAGTCCCCAAGAAACTGACCAACGATAAGTGGGTACAGGCACCCTGGAAGTAGGCAGCAGAGGAAAAACAGTCATTTAAGGGAAGATAAAGAGAGAACATTTTAAGAAAGCTGGAGGGAAGAGGGTAGAGTTCTCTTGGAGGGCGCTGTCCCTGTCCCTATCGCAGTCGGGGAGGGTTGCTCTCCTTGTAGAAGGAGTACATCAGTAGAGGGGCGGAACCACAGCTGAAGAGAAGAAGGAGCCTTAAAAACGGTGCACTGTGCTTTCAGACAGAGAAGAAGAACACGTACTCAAGGAGGAAGACAGACATGCTAGGGGAAAAACCGTCTCAGAAACACAACTGATGTGGGTCACATCACAAACGCAGTTTTCAATCCAACCAGACAAGATTCTTGATGTCTACCCACGGGGTGACTCCAAAAAACCCTCTCTTCTCTGGACTCCACCAGAGCAAGCAGTGACAACAGCCACTTTAGTAAGATACCTATTAAATAGCTCTAGAGCCTAAGGTCTTTCCACAGTCTACTCTGGGTTCCCAAGCCAAGTGCCAAGAGACTGCCTCTGAATCCTGAGACCTCTACCCAGGGGTAAGACCTCTGAGTCAGGACCAAACACTGTTCCATGGGCTGGAAATCTGGGCTGCTATGAGCCATAGACTACAGTAAAGCTTTCTAGATCCTCAGAAAAGGGACAGCCGTGTCAAGTGTTTAAAAGCCCAATTCAGGAGGCACTCCAGCAGAAAGCTTGCTGATAGAACCTGGGGACTGAGATATCTAGAGTGTAATATCCACCACCCAGCCTAAAAGACAAACCCCACAAAGATCTGCTCTGCCCCCCCCCATATCCCCAGCTTCATATCATTTTTTAAAAATTATTTAATAACCCGTTGACTCCAAATACTTCCAAGTGTGGAGCCATTCACTGGAGCATGGCCAACTGACCAGGAGTAACACCTTAAAGTAAACTGACTCTTCCTCCTCCGAAAGCTAACAACTGGGCAGAGCATGACAGAGAAGTGTTCAGCCACAGGTGGGACATCAATGTCACACTCCCTCCCCACCCCCCCAGGCTCAGAGAGCAGTGCCGAAGAAAAGATGGACAGATTGTAAGAGCCAGAGGTCAGAGAGGAAAGGGTGACACGGCTTCTTCAGGACATGACAGGACCCCTGCGTTTATGGACTCAAAGCATGTTGACCTATACAGGAGCCAGCCAAGAAGCAAACCTACCATGGAGGCAGGAGGGTTTCGTGAGTCCCTGCCCCTAACTGCCCCTAACTGCCCATAACTGAGCAGTAAAAGTTTGTAATGAGGGAAAGGTGAGATAAGAATCAAAGAGAAAGGAACCCTTAGTCCTTGCAGCTGGGCATTTGTCTCACTGAAAAATCTCTCTCGCACCATATTAACTGCCTGGCTTCTCGAAGGACTTAGCCAGTATGTCCCCTTTGCATTCACAAATGCCTCGCTGTATCCTGCAGCATGGGCTTTTATAACTACCAAAATCTGCTACATTTTAACACTCAGCCTCTAATACCTCCAAGGACCTCAGGGACGCTGAGAATCCCAGTTGAGCTCCTTGGCTAACTTTCCTTTTAAATGATATTGTAAAACACTTGCATGGCCCCTTTGGGTCCTTCTGGGGCTTGGAATTCCCCTCCTGTTGTCACGGCCAAGCCCTTCACTGTCTTTCCGGAAGCTCTTCGCCTATCATGGTAGAGCTCCTAAACTCATTCTCATGGGTGTTTTATGTTTCCTTCTTTTCCTGGTGCTTTATTGTCTATTAGGTTGGCTTAACCTACATTACAACCCCTATAAAATTTCTATTTTTATTTTTGCATTTCCTTACTTTGAAGTGAATTGTCTAGTCATTGCCTAGTCATAAAGGTTAACATTCTCCTGATTTTTCAGGATTTTGTTGGTTGGCATTGCTCCTGTTTTCTTTTGATCCTACTAGCCCATGCTTGTTTTTCTCTATTTGTTTATTTAGCTCTTACTTTCCACATATTTCAGGGTCATAGATCCTGTAAACAGAGATTCTGTAAACAGAATCTCTGTGTGATGAAGCAGAACATCATTTTAGGAGGATAAGATAGAATGGAGTGTTGGCTACTTCAGGAGTGCATTTCTCCTTATGGAATTCTATAAGGATTTTGTTTTCTTTCTCATTTATTTGAGAAAGTCTCCAGTCTTCTACGCGTTCAACATTGTGTAGGGGGAAGGGGTGTCAGGTGCTAATAGTGGTATCCAGCCTAAAAAGTCCTTGTTTGTGATTTTAAGAAAGGCCCATTTTCCTCAGAGACACTTGCTTTAGATCCATCTAATGGGAATTTATTATAATGACCCAATTTGCTAAAATAAGATGTTTTTACAGCCATTGACTGAAAGTTGTCATGGAGGGTGTGCTGCACTTAGATTCTTACACCCAACAGTATACATTGCGATCAACACGTATGGGAGCCTCCCTGCCCACATTCTGCAGCGATGCTCACAGACAAGGATGGATACACAGGTACAGATTTTAATTAATTTCCCGTGTCTAGCCTCACGTTCGGTGATTCCTCTAAAGAAGTCTCCAGGTTCTGCACATCTGCAATGCAGATTTCCTAGAACAGTAATTCTGCTCTCCTAATTAGAGAGGAGACACTTAGCTGCAGCTGATTGCTCAGGAGTGGAGAGGGAGCAAAGGCAGACCAGGGATCATGGCGTTCCTTTCTGGGTTGCAGCAAGGTCCTGCTTTGGCCACACTCTTCATAGTTTCTAAGTCCCAAGACCCTCTGAATTGGAAAAACAAATTTATGTGCCTGCATAAAGTTTAAGGCTGATTTAGTACACAGAGTGAATTCCAGGCCAACAGGGTTACATAGTAAGTACCTGTCTTAGCAAACAAATACATAAATACATGAATAAATAAGTAGGTAAATAGAAAGAAATAAATCTGTCTACGTAATGCCTTTTCTCCTGTCCTGTTCATCCTATTCTTGTGAGTTTCTATATTTTCTCTCTTTTTTTTAAATGACTGTGAGATAAATGGAGCAAAAAATAGATTCATACATATAGTCAATCTTAAAACCGTAAGGACACCTAAAGCTTATAAGTGCAACATGCTTATAAGTCCGACATGTGGCACATACTTTTATTTCTAGCTCTTGGGAGTTAGACACTGTGAGTTTGAGGTCAGCCTGATATACATAGAGAGCTCTAAGCCAGCCAAGACTACAACAAAGTGAAACTGTGTCTCAGAGAAGAAAAAGGAGAGAGAGAGAGAAGGAGAGATGAGACAGAGAGAGACAGAGAGAGACAGAGGGAGACAGGGAAACAGAGAGAGACAGAGAGAAACAGAGGGAGACAGAGAAACAGAGAGAGACAGAGAGAGACAGAGGGAGATAGGGAAACAGAGAGAGACAGAGAGATAGAACAATAAGGGACTCACTGAGCCAGGCTCACTGTGAACAAAAATCTCATGTAGTCATCATGCAATCAAATTATAAGTAAGACATATATTCATATTGATATATTAGGGTGAAGAAACTGAGGCAATATGAGTATAGAGTTTAAAAACTCTGAGAAGGAATACACACACACACATATATATATATATATTTCTATATGTATATTGTACGTACATGTACTCCAGACTCACAGTTGAGAAAAGGGGACCTAGATGACTTCTGTGACAACTGCTACTTCCCTACCACACACCTCAAAAAAGTAACAGCAGAAACAGGAAGCCATCAAACAGAGCTCTTTTGAATTGTGATAAGGATGCTGAAGTATAGCTCTCATACACATGAGGGCTTCTAGCAGGGGTACTGGTGAAGAAGGGCTTACTTTTCTGTAAGAGTCTGGCCACTGGGAGTTTGACCAGGCTCCAATGAGTATATAGGCAACACAAATTAGACTTGTTTTCTTCATTCTTCCCCCCTTCTCCCCTTCCTACTCCTCCTTGTTTTCCTCCCCCCTCCTCTCCCTCCTCTTCCTGTCCCTGTCTTCCTCCTCCCCTCCTTCCTCCTCCTCTTCTTATTCTCATTCTTATTCTTTTGGAGGAAAGTCAATGGGGGAACGAACCTGGGAGGACTGGGAAGTGAGTGTGATCAGAGTGCATGGTGTGAAATTTCCAAATAAGCAATAAAAATAATATTTTCTAAGAAAACTAATAAAATATAAAATATTTAACACATTCAATAAGGAATTACCTATTCTCTGGTTTCCACATGTATACAAACATATAAGGTCATACAAACATATACATACACACACACACACACACACACACACACAAATCCAAAAAACCCTTATAACATAATATAAGAACTGCTTCTCTCAAATCTAGTTCACCTTCTTAAAGTGAGAAAAGTCAGGCTGAGTAATTTTCAAACAAAAGTTAAAACACATATTTTCATTTTAAAGATTATACTTAAGAAAACTCAATTATCCAGAACATTTCAACTGAATCAAGACATACAGAATTAGCTTAAATTTTGTAGTTTGCAAATCTTTAAAAATATGGTTGAACACTGAAGAAAAATTATTATAACTGACATAAAGTAAGAACAAGCAATTTGAATTTAATTAATCATATCATAATGCTTTTTAAGATGTTCTCTCAATTCTAACACTAACATGAGAAGTATCAAAACCTTTAATATATATAATGATTCCTACCGTGACTAGCAATATCATCCAGTGATATACCAACCTGACTCTCTGCTGATATCATTCTGTTCGTTCGTGAATACAGTGGCCTACTGTATCTTTTCTCATTTTTGAGCAGTTCATAAAGCAAAAGCTTTATGAAAACAACACTAACATCTGGGCAAGAACAATTCCCAACACACAGTAGATACTCAGTACATGTTTTGATAAATAATGGATTTCAGAACATCTAGTCCTAAGAGAATTAACCAATGGTTTTCAAAAGTCCATAGATACTGAGATCCTCAAGACAATTCTTTAATTCAACAGATTTTGTGGAAGTAACAAGATTATAAATGATGAAAGAGAGTAACATAATGCAAGTTAACACTCGTTAGGATGATACCCATTATCCTCTCCCCTAGGGCAATTCCATACGCTGACTACTATGGGAAATGGAGTTACTTTCTTGAATGCTCACAAAGACATGTTTAAGAAGAGTAAAGGGAGTCTAGGGATGTAGGGCAGTTGGAGAGTTCTTGTGGAGCAGACCCAAACTCAGTTCCTAGTATAAACAAGTGTTAGTTTTACATAGAATGCCTTTGCAGATGACAGTCTTAGAAGTACAGAGATAATAAGACTGGAACCTGGGAGAGAAACCTATTAGCTTACTTTTCCTATGAATACTTCAACATAAGGAGGCACAACCCTGGGTCCCAGAGCTAGTAAACATTCCTGAATTCCATTACCGGAAGTTTCATTCCCACTACTCTGAGAATATCACCACACGTGGCCGAATGAGGGAGATGTTAAGAAGTGTATTTGGTGGTTTAGTCCCTGGGAGCTCTGGTTGGTTGATATTGTTCTTCCTATGGGGTTGCAAACCCCTTCAGCTCCTTCAGTCCTTTCTCTAACTCCAGGCCTTCTCGGGTATCCATGGAAGGAGATGCTCTTGGTCCTGTGAAGGCTCGATGCCCCAGCATAGAGGAGACAGGAGTGGATGTGTGGGTAGTGGGACACCCTCATAGAAACAGGGGGGTTTGGGGGGTGACCAGGAAAGGGGAAAACATTTGAAAAGTAAATAAAGAAAATATGCAATAAAAAAGAAGGAAAGAAAGAAAGAAAGAAAGAAAGAAAGAAAGAAAGAAAGAAAGAAAGAAAGAAAGAGACAAAGGAAGGAAGGAAGGAAGGAAGGAAAGAAGGAAGGAAGGAAGGAAGGGAGGGAGGGAGGAAGGAAGGAAGGAAGGAAGAAAGAAAGAAAAAAGGAAGAGAGGAAGGAAGAAAAAAATGAGGGGGCTGGAGAGATGGCTCAGCAGTTAAGAGCACTAACTGCTCTTCCAAAGGTCCTGAGTTCAAATCCCAGCAACCACATGATGGCTCACAACCATCCATAATGAGATCAGATGCCCTCTTCTGGGGTGTCTGAAGACAGCTACAGTGTACTTACATATAAAAAATAAAAAATAAAATATAAATGAAAGTGGATTTCACTTCAGTCTGTGACTAACTCACCACAAAAGTGCTATATAATGGGAAAGTTTGAAACATGACAAACTGTAGACACACTGAGTCAATTGTTCCATGCATCATTAAGCATCATTAAAAAGATGAATAAGACTATGCTTGATTAGTTAGGTCAAATATAATTTGTTTTCCTGAACTTCTGGAACCCTTGGCTTTTAACTACTTCCTGCCATGTTCCTTGTCAAAAGGGGATTTCATGTGAGACCTGAAGAAGTAAAGCATCGCTTCTGCTTGAAATGCATACAGCTAAAAGAGAGCATTGCTCCCATTCTAACAATGAGAAAGAAGTCAAATAATGCATACATCCATGAGTCCATTACAGAGTTGATTTTGCTTGGCACCAAACAGAAGCAAGAAGCAGGACTATTTCACCTTTAGTAGTGTAATAGTTAATCTTCATTGACAGGTTGACTGGGTTGAGAGTTGCTAAGGGAAATAGCAACTGAGGAGTTAGCACCTGTCATGAATGTGAGTGTCTCACCTGTAGTCCGAATGCAGTTTGGGTAGAATATATGTATAAGAGAATGCCACTCGTGTGTGTGTGTGTGTGTGTGTGTGTGTGTGTGTGTGTGTGTATGTCTCTGTGTGTATAAGATCCTTTCTTTCTGAGCAAGTGTGACTATTGCTTCTCTCTAGAGACACCAGTAGCTCTCTAGAGAGTCTCTCAGTCTTCAGATCCAGGCAGGACTGGACCACTAGCTCTTTCTACTGAGACCTCCAGTCTCTTGAACTTAGGGGTACCAAGTACTCTGCCTCTCTTACATACAAATGGACATTGTTGGACTACTCAGCAGCCAACTGTATAAGCAGATGCTATTAGTTTCTTTTTATAGCACACACAAAGATATATATATATGTGTATAAGAAATATAAACATATATATACATATATATATATACACACATATATGCGCACACACACACACACAGAGAGCAAAGCAGATCCTAATGCAGGCAAACTATGGAAGGGCCTGCAACCAAAGAACCTGGTGAGTAAATCAGTTCAAATGAACCAAGACCTTAAAGGCCTTCTAGGGATGAGCAGGCACCAGTTTTAAATCCCTAGCTACCTTATAGGTAAATTATCATTCATTCAGGGAAATTATCATTCATTCATGAACTCTTTTTTATAGGTCTCCCGCAAACAGTGAAGCAAAATCCAGGCTCTCGAACGGAGCCTGAGATAATGACCATCTCTCCTTAAGAATCCCCAGGCTGATCCATCGAACTGAATACAGGGTCCCCAGTGAAGGAGTTAGAGAAAGGACCAATGGAGCTGAGGGGTTTGCAGCCCCTTAGGACTAACAACAATATGAACTAAGTAGTACCCTCAGAGCTCCCAGGGCCTCAACCACCAACCAAGGACTGCACATGGAGGGGTCTGATTATTCTGGCAGCATGTGTATGGTAGAGGATTGCAAATTCGATCAGCAATAGGAGGAGAGGACCTCAGCCCTGTGAAGGTTCTGTGCCCCAGTGTAGGGGAATGCCAGGGCCAGAAAGTGGGAGAGGGTGGGGTGACAGGCATGGGGAGGTGGGAGGCAACAGGGGTTTGTTTTTGTTGTTTTTGTTTGTTTCTTTGTTTTTTGGAGGGGAAACTGGGAATGGAGAAATTTACATGTAAATAAAGAAAATATCTAAATAAATAAATAAATAAATAAATAAATAATCCCCAGGCTGCACTGGCCTGAGATAAGAAACCCCAGGCTACGCTGCCTTCACTCACAGAAGAAGCACAAGCTTTTAATAGATCTAGGAAGGACAGTGGACACAGCCATCTTTAATTTCTAGGCAAAATCCACTGTTTCTCAGATAGGGGGAGAAGTCTGAGATGTGTATGTGATTGTCTGAAGGAGGGAATGTGAAGGGTCTATGAGGAGAAATGGTAAGTTTCCAAACTTTAGTAGGTTCATCAATAAGAACCACAGTGCCCTTCAAATAGTCAAGCATCCTCCATCAGTGTTAAAAACTCCACCCCAAATGCCTTTGGCTTCTCTCTGACCTCAATTCCTTGGGAATATTTTTCAAAGGACAGTATGTAGAAATACAAATGAAAAGCAAGAACTTCTTGGCATTTAGACATAATCATGCCAAATAGATTGCAATCGTCTATGTATGATTTCTATTCCGGTTAGGAGAGAACTGAGCTGTGAATCTTTTAAAAGTTAGTCACACAGACATGGCATTCACCATAGCAAGATGGTGTTTAATCCAGATCCCTTACTATGTGGTGCACCTTAGAGGGGAGCCTTGACTCCGGAGAGAGAAGAAGGGTAAGTTGTTTGCTTTTATTGATTCTAAGGCCAGCATCCCTCATTGTGAAGCGGGATGGCAGCTGTCACTTGTTTTTTCTGTGAAAATTCCAGGAACTTGGAGTTTCTCTATATAGGCATGACTCATAATATGGTTGTGTGCAATAAAATTGGCCCACATCTATAATTCTGGCATTCAGGAGGCAGTGTCAGGAAGATCTTGAATTTTATGCCAGCTTTATCCACGTAGCAAGATTAGGTTTTAAAACAAACAAACAAACAAAAATGATTGCAAGTATCAGGCTTGTAAAGTAGTATTTTATATAAATTTGAGTATAAGCAATAACTTAAAATAAATAACTTACACTTATAATAAATGCCAAAATTAATAATAATAATAATAATAATAATAATAATAATTTTGATTGAAATATCATTATATCATTCCCCATTGCTCCCTTTCAAATTCATGACCTAATTATTTTTAGTTTTGATTGTTACATATGCAGAAATATATATATACCTATACCTTGCTCAGTCTGTTTAGCATTACTTGTTTTTATATGATTTCAGGGCTGACCACTTCGAATTAGGTAACTAACTTGGGGGTGGCTCATCCCTAGAAAAGACAATTTCTCCTCCTCTCAGAGATCATTAGCTGTCTGTAGTTCCTTGTCTGTGAGTGGAGACCAGTGAGATTTCCACTTTGCATGCTAGTGTGTCTACCTACAGTATTGAACATGTTCTGTTCTTGTCTAGGCAGCCATGTTTTGTTTTGTTTTTTAAAGACTTATTTACTATATGTAAGTACACTGTAGCTGTTTTCAGACACTCCAGAAGAGGGCATCAGATCTCATTGCGGGTGGTTATGTGCCACCATGTGGTTGCTGGGATTTGAACTCAGGACCTTCGGAAGAGCAGTCAGTGCTCTTAACCACTAAGCCATCTCTCCAGCCTGGCAGCCATGTTGTTGAGGTACATTGGTAACACTTCCCTGTAGTTTTTTCCCTACCCTGTCCCAGATTCCATGGTCCTCCAGTCCTTACAATTTTCCCTACCTCTTCTTCCAAGAAGGTCCCTGAGCCTTCCCTGTGGAAATTATGTGTATATATATCAACTGGGGCCAGGCATCTCATGCATCTCTGCATTTTGACCATTTGTGGTTTTCTGTAATGATCTCTGGTAAAAGGGAGGAAGCAGAAACTAAGAAATTCTAAGGAATATAAAATGAGTCATATTTTCTCATAGACTTCAGAATTACACAGTGCTCTCAATATAAGTCAACACCTAATTCATTGAATGATCTGTGCCTACCAGCTGATTAAGGACCCTTAATTACCAGGAAGCACTTAGAAAATGTGAAGAGCTGTATAAATGTTAAGGGCGTTATCGCCAGAAGTCTCTCCAGGGCTTTCTTCCAGGCAAGGCAAACAGCTCTTTGTTTCCATCTGTTTTCTATTTATTTTCTCCCACCGTGAACAATTCACTCCCACTTGTAATCTTATTTTATTTATTTTGCAACTCAGAACTAATCCTCTCCAGGGCTAGAGGAGGGTATGCTGTCTCTGTACTCTACCCTGTAAGGAAGTCTGCTGACAGCCTGCCAAGCATTGAATTGTGCTTTTAAAAAATGCATAAAATACAGGATTCAGTAGAGAGGAGGAGATAACCCATAAATAGCATTTTCTGCTAGTAGTCAGGACCAGCTCTCTGGTCCTGGAGGAAACATATGAGAAGCCATGAAAGAAAGAAAGAAAGAAAGAAAGAAAGAAAGAAAGAAAGAAAGAAAGAAAGGAAGGAAGGAAGGAAGGAAGGAAGGAAGGAAGGAAGAAAGAAAGGAAGAAAGAAAGGAAGAAATAAGCGGAGGAAAAGAAAAAGAAAAAATGCTAAGCCAGAGAGAAGCCAGGCAGAACTAATTTACAAAGTTTGAATACAAAATTCAGTGTTCTAAATTACCCTCCCCAAATTATGTTCCTGTCTAAGGTAGCTTTCTGTCCTGTCTGTCAATCTAATGCTGACATCAGCTGCCCCTCTATATCCTTCTTTGCTACCTCTGTTTTATCCAGATGCAAAAAACAAAAAAACAAACAAACAAAACAAACAAACAAACAAACAAAAAAACCTTATCTTTTCTGATGCAAAACACCAGGACCCAGATGCAAAAAGCTATCTTTTCTAGTTTCTCAGAAGAATCCACCTTGTTGCCCTCAAACAGAATGAGAGATGCGGCTTTTGTGGGTAATTGTTCTGCTGCGGAGACCAAGGGCAGAAGCTGATGGCAGAGCACAGACAACAAGCAATTTAGAAATACATGGAACTCATCTCTGTTTCTCAAATCCCCTCCAACTACACCACTGCTTGCTGTCTCCACACATGCTGAAAACCACAAAATATTCCTTCTTGCCACATAGCTGCTGTTGAGCCTTTTTTTCTACCTGGAAATACCCACTGGCTCTCATGTTCTGTCCCAAGCAACTTACTCCCTTTCTTCCCAATAGATATTATAGAAATAAGCCATCGTTTCACTTGCTGACTTTGTTTTCAACATAGACTATATTGGGTGTAGTCTACTATGTTGTGTCTACACTAAAGAGAAGCTGGCATACTGTGCTGTAGTTTCTACAAGACCTTCTAATTCCGCTTTGAATGTTCCCATTATTCTCTTCTCTCTCACCCCACTTTCTAGTCAATGACATTTCCTAGTAAGATGGGGTAAGTAGCCACTCTGGAATGAAACCCAGAAGGCTCAGCTAAAGAGCAAGAGAAGCTGAGAGCTACTCCAAATTACTGCCCTTGACTTTTCAAGACTCTCACTTTAAGGACATGCTTTCCAGCTGTCCTCTTACGAGAACATTGCTGTGATGTTGGTTTTGGGGAATCAATTTGGAAGAACTATTTTCCAGAACAAGGGTTGCTATTATTAACAAATTGTCATTCAAGCATTCTGCTGGGTAGCATGAACCATTTTTATTTGTTAGTTACCAAAGTAGATGATAAATTATCCATAAGTCCTTTGTTTCCATTTAAACATCATTCCATTTAGCCTCTACAATGCACAGTCTACAGCCTCTACAATTACACAGTAAGTGTATAACACACACACACACAAAAAAAATTTGAGGAGAGACAGAAAGAAAGAAAGTAAGGGAGGGAGAAAAGGAGGGATGGACAAAGGAAGGAAGGGAGGGAGGAAGGAAGGAAGGAAGAAAGAAAGAAGGAAGGAAAGAAGCTAGTATATGATGTGTATCCATCATAAGCCCATGGTCAGCCCCAATTAAATGTTTTCCTTTTTAAGAGTTGCCAGGATCATGGTGTGTCTTCACACCAACTATAATAATTGTTATTGTTATTGTTGTGGGCTATATAAAATGATGCACCCCAAACCAAATTATAATGGAAAAAGGCAATGGAAAAATCTGTTCCACAAACCCTTCCCAAATCCACAGCATCAGAAGAAAATCAGAGCCACGCAGCCAACCCTAACTCTTTATATTGTTCTGCCAATGTTACAGACTGCTGGCAGAGACCCTGTGAGCCACACAGTGCTGTGTTAACATCTGCCATCTAGTCTGAAACCGATGGGTAACATAGGAGCCAGAATGGTACTTTTTCCAGATAAATTTCTATAAGGTGCCCAGCTTGACTAATTTAGATTACTGGCTCCCAGGTGGGAGTCTATGAGACCCAGGTATCTATGTGGCACAAAACAAAGACAGTTTTTTATTAGCTCATGCATCCTAAAAGTTGTCTTGACAGTTACTGAGTCTGTATCTCCAATGTGCACACTTTTTATTCATACTTATAAAACACAAACTTTATAAGGCATGGAGACACTTTTATTTTACTAATTATTTCTCCCCTTACTATGAAACTGAAGATTATTTTCAAAGGACAATTGTTTAGCCTGGTGCTGGCTGAATTCTCCCAAGCATTTGTTGCTAAGTCAGAATTGTTGTATAAGATAAGATTCAACATAATGAGTTTACTTTTGATTTTTACATGTGGATATAACTAATTGCATTAGCAACCTGAGTAGCACATACCAATACATGTGGAGAGCAGAATACATGTGTGCTATTGACATGGTCATAGCCATCTAAGGGACTCTATGCTTAACCCCATGTGAGAATAGCAAAGCTTTTCCTCACCCTTAACCCTACTCCAAGGGGACCTCAGAGACATGGGAAAGCCTTCCTCAGGCCCATGTCTAAATGTTGAGAGTGTGTACAAAAAAAAAATGTTTACCAAAGAATTCTGAACTAACAAATCCCAAATGGCTGAGAAGCACCTAAAGAGATGTTCAACATCCTTAGTCATCAGGGAAATGCAAATCAAAACAACTCTGAGATTCCACCTCACACCAGTCAGAATGGCTAGGATAAAAAACTGAGATGACAGCAGATGCCGGAGAGGTTGTAGAGAAAGAGGAACATTACTTCATTGCTGGTGGGATTGCAAGCTTGTACAACCACTCTGGAAATCAGTTTGGCGGTTTCTCTGGAAATTGGACATAGTCCTACCAGAGGACCCAGGTATACCACTCCTGGGCAGATATGCAGAAGATGCTCCAACATGTAATAAGGACACATGCTCCACTATGTTCATAGCAGCCTTATTTATAATAGCCAGAAACTGGAAAGAAACCAGATGTCCCTCAACAAAAGAGTGGATATGGAAAATGTGATATATCTACACAATGGAGTGCTACTCAGCTACTAAAAACAATGAATTTATGAAATTCTTAGGGAAATGGATGGAATATCATCCTGAGTGAGGTAATCTAATCACAAAAGAACACACATGGTATGCGTTCTCTGATAAGTGGATATTAGCCCAGAAGATCGAAATACACAAAGTACAATCCACAAACTACAAGAAATTCAAGAAGGAAGACAAAAGTGTAGATACTTCATTCCTTCTTAAAAGGGGAACAAAATACCCATGGAAGGAGTTGCAGAGACTAACTATGGAGCAGAGACTGAAGGAAGGACAATCCAGAGACTGCTCCACCTGGGTATCCTTCCCATATTCAACCATCAAATCCAGACACTATTGTGGATGCCGGCAAGAACTGGCTGACAGGAGCCTGATATAGCTCTCTCTTGAGAGGCTCTGACAGTGCCTGACTAATACAGAAGTAGAGGCTCATAGGGTCCCCAATGAAGGAGCTAGAGAAAGGACCCAAGGAACTGAAGAATTTGCAGCCCCTTAGGACGAACAACAATATGAACTAACTAGTACCCTCAGAGCTCTCAGGGACTAAACCACCAACCAAAGAGTACAGATGGTGGGATTAATTGCTCCAGCAGCATATGTAGCAGAGGATGGCCAAGTCGGTCATCAATGGGAGGAGAGGCCCTTGGCCCCGTGAAGGTTCTATGCCCCAGTGTAGGGGAATGCCAGGGCCAGGAAGTGAGAGAGGGTAGGTTGGTGAGCAGGGAGATGGGGGAGGGAACAGTGGTTTTTTTGTTTTGTTTTGTTTTCATTTTTGTTTTTTGTTTTTTTTTTTTTTTTTTTTTTTCTTTTTTTTCGGAGGAGAAAATGGGAATGGAGATATCATATGACATGTAAATAAAGAAAATATCTAAGAAAAAAAGAAAAAAGAAGAAGCAGGCAGAAGGGTATGGGGTAGGTGTTCTGGGCAGGGGGAATCAGGAAAGAGGTTTAACATTTGAAATGTAAATAAAGAAAATACCCAATTAAAGAAAAAAAAACAGGAAAAAAAATGTTTCCTGTAGTTTTCCCCTCCTGAATGTTTATAGCCTGAAGAGGTGATCTCTTGCAGAGACTTCTACTGAGACTAGCTAACCCTGTCTCTTCAATGCAGCTACCTCCTTGTATGTACTAGACAATAACCTTGCCTTCCTGTCGAACTCTATCCAATAAACACACTGAGTTTCTGGGCTGAGGTTTAGCCCACTAAGAGTTCTGACCATCTGATCCTAGCTTTCCAACCATTTGTCTGTGGATCTGTTAGTTTTTCTTTCCCTCCATGCCTGAGTCAGGTTTGTCTCAGGAGAGATGCAAGGGCATGATGCTCAAGGTTTTTCTTTTTATAATTTATTTTGTTTTATGTACATTAGTATTTTATCTAATATGTGTCTGTTCGATGCCCTGAGACTGAAGTTACAGGCAGTTGTGAGCTGCCATGTGCTTGCTGGGTATTGAACTCCAGACCTATGGAAAAGTGGCCAATGCTCTTAACTGCTGAACTTTCTCTCCAGCCCTTACTTTGGGTTCTTGCATCTACTAAACTAGATTACAGGTTCTGAGAAGTATAGGCATTGCTTCATTCTTAAATGGAAAGCCAGAAAACCAAAAGGCTAAGGTTATTGTCTCTTCCTGATGCAAAAGTAGGTCTGGTCGCCTGAAGATTCACAAATGCACAGGGACAAGATAGATCTTTAAAGTGTAGGTAATCCTCTGACTATAGAGAGCCATCCAGTAATATATTCCTCAACAAATACTCATCTGTGCCTCTTGGAAAGGACATGTTACTCCTTTGACCTCTTTGTTGGATGGGAAGCATTCTACCGACCCTCCTTGGGACAAACACAGTCCAGCCATGGAGCTGACCTCCGGCCTAGTCACCCATAAGGAACTGAATGAGCACTCCCAGGGAGAAGTCATCTAGGTCTCTTTCATTCTCTGCGAATATCCTGGCACTTTTCTGAGGTGCTTTTTGTTGTTGTTTACCAAATTTAATTCATTTCTTCTCTTATTTCTAATTCATAAAACGTGATCATCAAAATTCAGGACACATCTGTAATAGCCTGATGTTGCAGTACAGTTGATGTCACTCGCAAAAGAAATATTGCCAAACACAAAGAAGCACTGAGGTTTCTGACCCCTGCAGGCACCTATTAACTGCTCTTATCAAGACTTTCAGCTCAACTATTGCTTAGGGCTTGTTCCGTCTCAGAGTCCAGAAATAACAGCGAAAGATCATCAGTGTCTTGTGGGTGGGAGGTTGGCTGACGTACAGATAAGGCAGGTCTGTCCGTGATCCCTATTCAGAATGTAATTCTATGCCTATGTGGCTTTAAATGCAGGCCCTCATTTTATTCAAACCACGGAGTGGTGTGAAGGGTAACTATAGTAAAGAAGGCAATTCAGCCAGGGACTCTGGGAACTCAGGACTAGAGGATGGCTCCCATCACCTCTTCTAGCACGTCCATTGTCCTGGGAAGTGAGCAGGAGGGCCAGTGAGGACAGTCAGTCAGCTCTGCAGCCACAGAGCAACACAGAGGCTGTACTGCAGTTATCAAGCATAGTGATTGCATCCAGTTCAGCTCAGCATCACAGCGTGGCTGGAGATAACTATATCAGGCTGATGGTATAACAACTGTGGTTACCAGCAGGGGTACCATGGTGCTTCAGCAACATGAATAAATGCTTGGGGGGGGACAAAAACCTAGAGTCGTAACTGTAAAGCGCCTGGTAGTTTGACAGGAGATATTGGCAGCAGATGAAGTGAACTGAACAGCTCATCTCTTAGAGTACAGGAAAGGGGTTTTATTTCCTGAAGAGCTTTGAAGACTTGGAACAACAGAAAGGCCAAGGGCTTTGCTCTCTGCCCGGTGCCAGGTAGGATGTGTGCCAGCAGGCACCTGGGCACCTGCTGAGGCCAGGGAAAGAATTAAAGACCCTCCATCTCTAAATCCAAAAATAAGCTTTTGCATGTAATGTGCAGGGCATTGAGCAAATGCTTTTTTTTTTTTTTTTTCCTGAGCTTTCTAGTTCATGTCAGTGCCTGTGATCTCGGAAGGATGTTTTAAAGGTAGAATTCACACAAGGAGTAAAGGGAGCTGCAAGGAGTGAGTATTGATGCACAGAAACCAAGTCAATAGATTGCAGGGGGTTGAGACCTACAGTGGGAGGAAATACAAGCCCCCCTCTGAGTGTGTGTGTGTGTGTGTGTGTGTGATTTTTATAGGCTTCTTCCTTTTATTAAAGTAATAAACTGACAAAAATTTTGCTAGGTGATCACAGATGAAACTAATTTTGGATTTCCAGATGCGAAGTTCTAGAACCTGTCAGTCTGTATGCTGCTCCCCAGATTATTTCAAAGCCATCTTTTGCATGTCCAGGGCCTTCTCTACAAACTCCTTTTTCAGACAACTTCTGCTGTTTGGAATGATGCTGCTGCTGCTGCAGCTAGAGACATCTGCTCCAAACTCTTAGCTGGTTACTACTGTTTCTAAGACCTGACCTTCTTTCTAAAACATTCATGACCCATGCATCTCTTCACTTCCTTCCTGACGTGACTCAAAAGTCCATGGTTTACTTCTCTCTTTGGGGCTTTGAAAGGCCAAGCTAGTTCTTCTCGGGGATGGTTTATTCTCCTATGAGTACAGAGTGAGGTGAAGAACACAGCGTATGTGACATCGGATCCCCAGAATCAATCAGGCAAAGTATCACAGGGGTGAAGACAGCAGGCTCAACATCCTTAGTCATCGGGAAAATGAAAATCAAACTAGTTTGAGATTTCATCTTACGCCTGTCAGAATGGCTAAGGCCAGGCCAATAACACAAGTGACAGCTCATGATAGCAAAGATACGGAAGACAACATCCATTGTTGGCGGCGAGGCACACCAGTACAGCCACTATGGCCATCAGTGTGGCATAATTTGAAAGCTAGAAATAGATCTACCCTAAAAATCCAGCTATACGCCTCTTGAGTGTATACCCAAAGGACTCTATGTCCTTCAACAGAGACATTTGCTCAACCATGCTTATTGGTGCTTTATTCCTAAGATCCAGAAGCTGGGAAAAGCCTGCATGTCCACCAAAGGATGAATGGATAGTGAAAATCTGATTCATTTACACAGTGGAATGTTACTTAGCTGTTAAAAAAAATGAAATCATGAAACTCTGAAGTCAGTGGTTAGACGTAAAAAAATAGAGTCATCCTGAGTGGGTGACTAAGACCCAAAAGGCAAATGTACTATCTCTCTTATAAATAGATATCAGCATTTAGGCCTTCAGTAGCCATGTTAACCACCTAGGTTATAACCACCGACATCAGGTACAGAGTGAGGAGCTAAGCGGAAAGGAAGGAACTCCTATGGTATAGGAAATACATAGAATATATAGTTATGCAGAGACAGGAGAGGGACTAGAACAGGAGATGGATGGGAGGGAGATAGGGGTAAAGAAAGAAATACAGGAGGATAGACATTTATCACTGGGGGTCATATGGAAACCTACGATAGTATAAGCTGGTTAAAATATATACACATATAAAAGAAATCTAAATGGAATAACCAAATAATGGGGAAGACAAAGCCTTTCTCACCACCAATTTAAAGTGCCAATGCCAGGAATAGTTTATATCTAATTATGTTGCTGGCCAAAGGGACCCCATGGAAACCCTGAACCACACAGGCCATTGCCGAGGCTACTGCTGGTTTACTACAAACTGATGGTAAGGCCCCGTTGCTGAAGATAGAACTTACATATTTCAATGAACATAGAGTTTGAACTAACTAGAGCCTTCACTTTTACTGACTTGAGTGTCCATGGTCCTGGAAGGTACTCTCCATGCTGCCAGAGAAAGACAAACGCCATCCCACCCCCAAACCCTGCAATCTACGATGGTGACATGCCTGCAAGATGTGCTAGCATAATCGTGGCACAACAGTTGTGGGAGTAATAAACCACTATTTAGTTGGGTCTTTGGACCCCTTATGAGATGAATGACACTTCTTGGGTGACCAAGAGCCTGAGACTAGGTAGGCCATGGACTTAGGTGAAAACCGAACAAGATACTATTGTTCTCTTAAAAGGAATGTAGCAATAAGATAACTCCTAAGGACATTCTACTATAATTATAGATCAGTATCTTGCTAAACCATCATCAGAGAAACTTTCACCTGCAGTAGGCGAAAGCAAATGCAGAGACCCACATATGGACAAGGTCAGAGAGTGAGAGATCTTTGAAACTCAGGGCTAAATAGGATGCCTTCATCCAACCTCTCCCTCAGGGCTGTTTCTTATCACTACAATTTGTTTTCTTTGGTTTGTGTCTGAGATTTTCTGAAAATGTAGAGGGCTTTTCTGGTTCGGACATGCATATATGTGGAGGAGGAGGCAGTAAGGTCCTAGGGTCTAGTGAGGGTAGAAAACAGTAAGGGACACTGCCTTCCAGGTACAACAGGACTGGCCAACCTACAACTCACAGACACTGTGGCAGCATGCATGGGGACTGTGCAGGTTCAAGCTGCATGGGTCCCAGCAATAAGATGGGGGCTGGACACAAGTTTCTATCACTAACGCAACTTCTCTCAAAGAAAAAATTAGTTTTATCCAGTGGAGTCTCAATTGATACATAAACCACACCTAAAGGAGGCCCCATGCCTAGTAGTAGGTGATCAACACAAAACAAACTCAATGGTGGGTTTTTTGGAGAAATTTTGACTCACAGTTTTGTTTCAAAATACTCTGTATGGGCATTGTTTTATCTTTCAGATCTTTTGCTTATACATTATCGTTTCCAATTTTGTGGTTTTGTGTGTGTGTGTGTGTGTGTGTGTGTGTGTGTGTGATGCTTTTCTTGCATTTTCCCCCCTCTGCTTGTTTTAATTCTCACTTTGTTTTATTATTATTATTATTATTATTGTATTTTTTATTTCAAGAGAGAGAGAGAGAGAGAGAAAGCATGGAGTTAGATTGGTACAGAGATGGAGAACATCCTGTAGGAGATGATGGAGGGGCAATCATGATAAAAAACATAGAATATGAAAAAATTATCTTCAATAAATAAATAAACATTTAAAACCAAATGTTGAAAGAAAAGACGGACAGGAAGGAAGGAAGGAAGGAAGGAAGGAAGGAAGGAAGGAAGGAAGGAAGGAAGGAAGGGAGAAAAAGTTCATGATCCTAATCTCCCATTATTTACACTTCATGGCTTACAATACCTTATTATTTTCTGTTGCTCCATTTATTTATGTACAAAATAGCAAAAATACATGTACATGGACGTTGATGAGGTGGATTCTTGATGTTCTTGTGAAAATTCAATGAGTTAATATGGCAGAATATAAGATCCTACAACCAAGTACATAGACATGCTCAATATTGCTGCCCACAACCGAGTACATAGAAGTGCTCAATATAGCTACCTACAAATAAGTACATAGAAGTGCTCAATATAGCTGCCCACAACCAAGTACATAGACGTGCTCAATATTGCTGCCCACAACTAAGTACACAGAAGTGCTCAATATAGCTGCCCTTGACTGTTGGCATGCCGACTTTGAAACATGCAAATTGTTCCAATCTATTGGATGAGGAAGCTGAGCCTAGCTATGAAGGCACGTGAAAGGGAAATGGCAAAGCTACAGTTCATCCTCTGAAAAAGTCATCCGCCAGAGCTGCATTCTTGCCATGACACATGCTGACTCCCAGTCCAGTGGCACAAGTAAGCATTTGTTTTAAACCTTGATCAACTCCTGGGCATAATTCAAGTTGAGCCCACTGCCGGTTCTTAAGGTCTTCCAAAGAAGAAATGGGTATTTGGTTCATGGCTTCTATGTGCAAGACAAGGAAGGAAAGGTGAGAGTTTAGAGAATCAGGAGGCAAGAAAAGAGCAGATTGACACATTAGGGAAGAGGAAACTGCCAGTTTCCCTGCAAAGGAAGTACTGTGGGTGGTAGTGTTTGTTTGTTTGTTTGGCATCTCTACAATTTGTTTTCTTTGTTTTGTGTCTGAAATTTTCTGAAAATTTAGAGGGCTTTTCTGGTACTGACATGCATATCTATAACTCTACATAATACTCTAATACATTCTCCAAGAAACAGCTTTTTTTTTTTTAATTAGCCCAGACTATAAATCATTCCTTTATGGTTTGTGCTGAAGAGCTTTATTGAGTAATAAATCTTTGCCATTCAAAGTTGCACTGGATTATCTGTTCCTTATCCTTTTATTTTAAGCTCATTCTTGTATTTTGTTTTCTGAGACAAGGTCTCTCTAGGACATTTGAGCTAGTCTTGAAACTTCCAGCATAGCCCAGGTTTGCCTCAACTCCTTGACCTCCATGCCTCCATCTTCCCAATACAGGGATCACAGGTGGATGCCACTGTGCCCAGCTTGGAAGAACTTTGGGTTTTGCTTGTTTGTTTTGGAGTGTTTTGTTGTTTTGTTCTGTTTTGTTTTTTACAGTATCATTGAATTCTGTACAATGACCAAAGGGAAAATTCACACATTATCAATTTCTTCTTCGCCCCTTCACTTTGCTAACCCATCTAGCTCATTAGCTTAGCTTTAATGTTTGTCCTTGTCTCCCATACTGTACCTTTTCCCAGAGTATCACCGTGCGTGAAGCTATGAGAAATGCCCCTGCTAGATACCAACAAGAGGAAGGGCATTGCCACTTCACAGAAGTAAGGGCCACTGTGGGTCAGTCTAGCTGTTTGCACCATGTACTTGGGGACCAGCAGTAATACTTGTCCTCAGAAGAGAAGAGAAGGTCACACTCACTGTCTCCTTTCATAATATTCATGTTTATCCTGTTTGCAAACGTGCCACTGCACAAAATGGTAAGTAGTAAGGCACCAACAAATCATTTCTCTCTCTTTCCTCTTTTTCCCTTTGCCAGTGTGCTTCTCTAAGCTTGGGCCACCTCTGTTATAATCTTCAGCCATCTTCACTGCATTTGTTTTTTGGGTAAATATGTCAATCCAGAGTCTATCACAAATATTTTCTCTACATTTTAACTCGTTTCCTGATTTGCTCATTGAGTCTTTTCCAATTTTTTTTTCTTTTAAAAAAATACTTATTGCATATATTTAGACTTGTGCAACCTAGGTATCTGATATTTTCTATATTTTGACATTTCTTTAGTTGTATTAAACCATGTTGAATCAAAACTCCCTTTATTCTGACATGTGTAAAAATGTTTGCTTTTAAATAAGCAAAGAAAGTGTTGTCTAGATATGAAATTTTAAGTGCTGGCCTCCTATTTTATGTAGAAAAGTCTGGGCCTACATATTATTCTTTACTAGAATCTTTCTTGAAATTTGTTTTTATTATTCTTGGTCAAGCTTACCTGGGAAAATGCCTTTTAAACCTATACATCCCATTATCTTCCTATACATAAAACATTCTAATTATTCCTCTGAGTCACTATCTCTGTCTGTGTGATGGACATTACACATATCACTTTGCCTGTCTGCCCTTTTTTCCCTCTAACTGTTTAATGTTCTACTTTCTGTCTCTGTTGCTTTGCTTCTAGGCTTCCTACCAGTGCCAACTGTCTGCTGCATAGCCATGAGTTTATCTTTCAGTTCTGTAATACTTATTACTTATTCCCCTTTCCTGAACTCTGTCAAGTCACAATTCCCCTCTTTTCTATTCAACTCTGCATACATATTTATGCTTCCATTTAGTGATCTTAGCATATGAACATGGTTGACTCATTTCTAAATGAAGAATGAAATACCTCTTTGCCATTTTCACCTACAACATGTAGCTGGTACTTATTATTTTCTGTATGTTCTTTACTTTTATCATTTCTGGTAGTGACTTTGTATGCGTGTGTCTGTGTTGCTTTTGTCCTTGTTTTTAATTTCATCTGAAATTTACATCCACAAGTGAGGTACATTATTATATTCGTGAATTATATTAGTGAATGAGTGATAAGTAAGTCATGTGACAAAGAAACCTAAATGCTGCCAATTTTCCAAGTGTTCATGATACCTCTGAGTTTCCTGATAATTTCCTTTTCTCCAGGTATATTAGCCAATTTTGGGGATGTGTATACTATATTGACCCCTGAAGCTCCTCTACCATCTTGACAAGGACAGGGTTTTCTGCCAATCGCCTTGTCAATAAAATCTTCATTTATACTTCTTCTCAATTCTCAGAACAAAGTCTTGTGAGAAAATGTCTGTGGCAATCCCTGTACCTCATTCACAGTTTCTGAGCAAGGACTTGAGTTTTGTTCCTTTAAGAGGTTCCCCTTCATTTAATTTTTGAGGCTTTCTTATATGCATACAGTATATATGCATACTGCTGTGCTTTCTCCTACTCCATCTCAAATTATTGCCTGCTGAGTCCAGTTAGTGGTGCTCTTACGTATATGTGTTTAAGGGTGACAGCTTGGGACTGGCTAACCTATCAAAGGCTTCATCTGATGAAACCCTGACACATTTTTTTAATTGGTTATTGTATTTATTTACATTTCAAATGTCCTCCTTCCTAGATTCTCCTCTGCAGACTCTCTATCCCATCCCACCCACTTCTACCTCACTGCCCTAGCATCCCCTATGCTGGGGCTACAAGTCTCCACAAGACCAAGGACCTCTCCTCCTATCGATGCCAGATAAGGCCATCCTCTGCTACATATGCAGCTGGAGCCATGGGTCCCTCCATGTGTACTCTTTGGTTGGTGGTTTAGTCCCTGGGAGCTCTGGGGGTTCCAGTTACTTGATATTGTTCTTCTTCTTATGGGATTGAAATTCCCTTCAGCTCCTTCAGTCCTTCCCCTAACTTCTATTGGCGTCCACGCACTCAATCCGATAGTTGGCTGTAAGCATCCACATCTGTATTGGTCAGATGCTGGCAGAACCTCTTAGGGGACAGCTATATCAGGCTCCTGTCAGCAAGCTCTTCTTGGCATCAGCAGTAGTGTTTGGCAACCCTGACACTTAAGGCCTAGCAAACATCATAGAAGGGGATGGAAAGATTGTAAAAGGAAGAAACCAGGACATGTGCTTTGAGATAGTGTAACTCTATCTGGGATAAAGAAGCTGCAATCATGAACTAGTTGCCTTAATAAGAGCTACCTAATGACAACATCAGTTGCTGTGCAAATGTTAAGTGGGGTGATCTCACAAGGCTCCACTCTTAAAGTACTCTTTAAAAAAGAGAGAGGAAAAACCCCACCATTCTCTGGAATTTATCTAAACGAGCATCTTTTTTTCTAATTCCTGCCACACCTATGTTTGACTGCCGCCATAGTTTCAGTGTTTTACCTAGCGCGTAGCTCATACTTTACAATATTCCAACCCTGTGAAGATAGAAATCACACTTGTCATTCCTTATTTTTGTTGTGGTTGCTAAGCTGTGGGTCAGAAGGAGCAGTGGGACACATGCCAGATCTATTAGTCCTCTTCGATGTGGGAATACAGGATCCTCTAAAGAAAACTAGTTTTGTGATGGAGACGGCATTTGGAGAGGAATTAAAAAGGAGGTGTCAAGAAAGAAAGAAATTCAATTTCCCAGGACAAAATCTGTACTTTACAAAGAAGCTCATGGTCCCCAATCGTTTTGTGGGATCTGCTTTGATTTTCACACTCACCATCATTTCCATCCGGAACTTCAGGCCTACCCATCATGGTTGATACAATGACATGGAACAGGTCAACTGACTTCAGTCCCGTGGAATTATTTTTGCAACAAATGCTTTAAATCACACCAGAGGCATAATTTCAAGTGATCTTGTGATAACAAAGAGGCACTGACTTGCCCAGGCCTATGATTAGATACATTTTTTATTTTTAAATGAAGTTAAAAACATGAAAATGTAGAAAGAGCCAACTTGCATGCAAATTAGCATTTGTATGTGTTTGTAGGCAACAGAAAGGCTAGTGAGAGACGGAGAGTCTTCACTCTTGAAAGCATCACAGAATCTGATGTCACATTTGACATTAAAGTTAATTGTGGACACGCTGAAGCTTCTGACAGATCCTCTGCAGCCAATAATTTAGTAAAAGTGCTCTGCTTCAGAAACCCAAGAATGTCAGCTAAAGGTCTTCTGCGGGGGCCTTAAAATGCCCCCTTTGCGTAGCAGGATGTAAAACTCGTGCCTCCATCAAAAACGGAAAAATCAAATGTTGGGCACTAAGTGCCCTCACTCTGCCAAATGAAGGGGAAGATGTCTTCAGCAAAACTTGCAAAGCAAATAATAATAAGTAGCTTTCCAAGGACCTGCTCGCCAGCCGTTCTGAGGCTGTAAAAGGATTAAAGCTAGAGATCTGGAAGAGTGAAATGGCTGTGCAGTTACAGAGCACTTTAATATTCCTTTCCCTGTAGTGATTTGAATGAGGATGGCCACCCATTGGCTCAAATATTTGAATGTTTTGTCCCTGGGTGCTGGGAGACTTTTTACCTGGGTGTTAGGTAGAGCTGTTGAGGAAGGATTAGGAGGTAGAGCCTTGTTGGAAAGGTATGTCACAGGGGAAGAGCTTTGAGGTTTCAAAAGTCCATGCCATTCTCTCTCTCTCTCTCTCTCTCTCTCTCTCTCTCTCTCTCTCTCTCTCTCTCTCTCTTCTCTCTCTCTCTCTTTCTGTCTGTCTCTCTGTCTCTGTCTCTCTTTCTTCTCTCTCTGTTGATTTATTTCAAGTGGTTTTGTTGTTGTTGTTGTTGTTATTGGTTTTTTTCTTTATTTTCGACATAGGCTTCCACTTGATAGTGAGAATATAAGATCTCATGTTGAAATGCCATGCCTACCTGAAATCACCTTCCCCATCCCTTTGGGTGTTCATGTACTCACCCTCTAATCTGTAGCCTTTGATAAGATCCTTTTTCAATAAATTGTCTCAGTCACGGTGTTTCAGCACAGCAATAGAAGAGAAACTAAGATACTCCCCAATCGAGAAGGATAGAGGTAAACCAAGAATCTTTGAGTTAGCTGCTAAGGGAGCTTGACCTTAACCACAGGATATATAGAAGAATGGCATCAGAACTATGTCTAGGACAAGGTTAAGCCAGAAGCTGAAGCCTATGTCAAAAACCAAGAAAAAAAACAATAACAACAACAAAACTTGAAATAAATCTTTATTAGGATCACACTAGCCTTCTTTACAGGGTAGGAGTCCATCACTGTCTCCTCACATGACAGGTATTGTTTATGGGAAGAAAGTCAGCCTGAATCTTCGATGATGTGGACTCTGCATGGGAGATCCCACTGAATGTTTCCTGGGATCTCAAAGGTGTGAATTAGGGTATGGGGAGATAGTTCAACCAACAAAATGGTTACTGTGCAAATATGGAGACCTAAATTCTCAAAGGTGTGAATTAGGGTATGGGCAGATAGTTCAACCACCAAAATGGTTGCTATGCAAATATGGAGACCTAAATGTGGATCCTTCACACCCAAGTGAAAACCTGGCATGGAAGCAAGCTTGTGATCTCAGCATAGGAGAAGCAGTGTGGGCTAAGCACTCTAGGAGAACTGGTGAGCTCCAGGTTCACTGAGAGACTGGGCCTCAAAATGTGAGGTAGAGAGCATTGAGAAAGATACCCAGCATTTACCTATGGTTTTCACAAGCATGTGCACCCTAACCCATACATATGTGCTCGTACCTGCACATACACATACACACACAGAGACATACACAGAGAGACAGAGAGACAGAGAGAATAGGGGACAATTAACTTGGGCTCTTTTGTTGTAATTCCAGAAGTTGAGACTCAATACAAGAAACCTATAATTGTAAGAATCTAGGAGACTATCTGTGAAAATCATCTAGAAAGGCTTGCCCTGTAGATCTTTTTCTTGCTTTACAGTTGCTTCTGTTGGCAGAATTAGTGAAGCATCCCCGTGACGACCATGGGGTCAGTGGGCATTTCATTACCTCTGAGTACATGAGATCTACCATGTCAGAAGGTGGCTGAGGCTTCAGCTACAGAACTCAAGGACCCACAGTTGTTTCCTGTTTACACAGCATATTTAATCTACCCAGTATGCCAGTTACATTACTGTTTTAAAGAGATTATCAGAGATGTAGCTCAGGAAAGAATGTTTGTGGGCCCAGTTAGGAATGATAACTGGCAAAACATGGAGGATTGTCTGTTTTTGTTGTTTCTGTTTGTTTCTTTGTTTTATGGAGGGGAAACTGTGAAAGGAGAAATTTACATGTAAATAAAGAAAATATCTAATAAAAAAAAAATGGAGGATTGTAAAGGAATACAGTTAGAGTGGGTTGGTCCGGGGAGCCTTCGTGGATTAGCTAATTTTCTATTCTGTCATAAGATATCTGTCATAAAATACCATGAACAGAAGCAGCTTTGGAAGGAAGTGCTTATCTAGGTTAACCATCCCAGAGGGATAAGAGCCCATGATGGCAGGCATAGTTGAAGGAACAGAGAGCTGGGAGATTTCGTCTGCTGCTACAAACATGAAGGAGAGAAAGCAAACTGGAAATAGAAAAATACTATGAAATCTCAAATCTATCCAGTGAGACACCTCCTTCAGTAAGGCCACACCTCCTAACCCTCTCTCCAAACAGTGTCACCAACTGGGGACCAAATGTTAAATATTTAACCCTGTGGGGACCATATTGTACTCAAACTATCACTCTGGGTTTGGATTCAGTTCAACTCTCTTCCTCATTATCATGATTGCACATGTCATTTAGCCTTTCAAAACCCTTGTCTACTATGAATACAGCTAGATTTTTAACCTTGTGTACAAATCTTTTTCTCACATGGACAGCAAACATGAAAGTATTCATAAACTTTATAAGTGTTGGTTTTATTCACAAGAAATCGCCTCAGGGACCACATGATACAGAACAAAGGCTGAGTTCCAAGCATCAATACAGATTCCATTCCCAACTCTTCAAGTCCCTGTAGTAACAGTGGCAACCGCTAGTCATTCCTCACCTGTTATATGACCACAAGTATGTGGAAGCTTTTCTCTTACCCAACAAGTTTGGATTCCAGGCATTAACTTTCAGAACCAGACTCATATTCTTTTGTCTGTAAAATCAGCCATGTTTGCATTGCACCAACCAAGTTCATCACTGGGCAAGCACCATTTCTAATTGCTTCAGAATTTTCCTTTACAAAATTAGGATTTCAAATCACAGAGTAATTATTCTTAGTCTTTTTTTACCAAACATGCCCTACTGCAACCTGTTTTTCTAGTCTTAGTACATTTTAAGCATAAAGCAACCTGATGCAACTGTCAGCCATGTAACTCGGAAACGTGATGTTCTACCAGCGCATTCTGTCTATTTTTTTTCATTCTTATCAATAAAAACTTCAACCCAGATAGTGGTTTTATTTTCCTCCAATCAGTTACATGGGCTTTGCTACTCATTTTCTCTTCCACACTCATCAGCTACTCCGTGTGTCACCCACTTTGTCATCTGGTGTGGCTTGTGGCAGGCTGAGGAGATGGAGCCTGTATTGTATGAGAC
The DNA here is from genome assembly GCF_008632895.1 of Mastomys coucha. Taxonomy (NCBI): domain Eukaryota; kingdom Metazoa; phylum Chordata; class Mammalia; order Rodentia; family Muridae; genus Mastomys; species Mastomys coucha. Next base: position 87,231,392 of record NW_022196915.1, on the reverse strand, counting down.
ATCCAGCTGCTACTAAAGTACCCCTATCCTCTGAGACTGTCTAAATAACCTTATTATGACTCCAGCTTTGCACAGAGCAGCTCACATAGCAGATATTTAAATACTGCTTTTTGCTGTAATCCAAGTCAGTTTGCCATTGCAGCTGTGGAGTATATCCCGGAACTGATTGCAATAAAGAGGTGAGGCTATATCTTTTATCTTCTTGTCTTCACTGATGAAACTGGAGGTGGAGAGATGTCAAGTTGAGGAACACAGTTGCCCCAAAACACACACACACACACATACCATGCAGTAGCAGAGAGGCCACCCTTTGAAATAATGACAGGTCACTCCACAGGCATTGGTGGACTGAGGACATGATGGAATAAACATATCAAAGGAATTATCAAAGGAGCATTCCTCCCTCCTCTCTGACTCACTGAACATCACTGAGCTCAGTGACAGATGGACCACGGCCGACTACACCGCTTCTGTGCAGAGATGAGAAGAAACAGAGTACCAAGGCCAGTGAAGTTAGTATAAGACAGGCTCCGGGAGAGCAAGGTGATGCTCTCACATGTTTATGTGTTTGTAGAGACGTGGAGAAGCACAAACTGGCTCCTTAAGGCAGTTCATTCCATGCAGCCTAGGGAATCAATGGAAACCTAAACTGCCAGGGTTTCCTGGCACAAAGACTTCTTGGCTGACTTGGTTGTAAGCACATCATTATTTCTCACGTTGCGCATCAGCCACCAGGTTCTAACACACCTCAGAAGCCGATATATCACGAGGGGTCCATTTCTCACAACCCTGGGAGACCTTAAGTGAGAGAATGTCAAGGGTGTTTTGAACCAGAAAATTATCTGGCTGAAATGCAAATTTTTAAGGCTGTCTGCCTCCCACAGAATTTCCCTCAATCTGTATTTCTACATTGACCCATTTCAATCTTTTGAATTTAAATCTAACGCAGCATCACTCTTCACTGCATGATTGAAGATTGCAAACTCTGAAATGTAATCGCATGCAAAATGTTAGCAGGGCAAAAGATCAAGGGCATATGTAAGACAATTTGACACATGCTGAGGCCAAGTCAGAAAGGCCAAGACAGAAAATAAATTGCAAGCAGCAAGGGCATGGAGGAGCAGCAGGGCCAGGCTTTATAAATGCATTAGCCAAGAAAGAACAGTGTAGACTACATAATTGTTGTGGTAGGGAAGAAAAGAGAATAAGGAGCAACAGAAGAATAGATATTAAATGTCTCTACCATTATGACATATATATCAAGTACTTGGAGAGCGTGGGTTGGTTTCTAAGCAAATAAAAAAGTAAAACAATGAATTGACAATCCAAAGCTGAATTCCAACTGTACTTGAAAGTGGAATGAAAGTCGGCCTCATTAGAAAGAACTTTACCAACAGCCTACTGAGCATTGCTGGTGGGAGGTGGGGACTGAGGGAGGGGGGAACTCAAGGTCATGACAAACAAAATCCATGCACAATTCATCATGTTTTCATCAAAAATAGTCCTTTGTCACTGCCCATGAGAGTGGCACTCATTGTCTCAGACCTTCCAGCATAGAAGCTGTGGAGTTCTCCTCACATCTTCTCACCTTATTGGTTATTGTCACCGACGTGCGTTCTCTTCCCACCACTCATTAAAATCCTATCCCTCTCTGTATGTCTAACACATCTTCCCTCTCTCATCTCACAATTTAAATCGAGTGTCCTCAAAAGTTACTTCTTAAAATCAATTCATTTACCAGTCATATTTTTATTGTTGCCGTTCTTTTCCAAAACCACAGAGGTTACAGTTATCTGTCAACTTTGTGCCATAACACTGCAGCTATATCTATATGATGTCTACCCTCAGCAACATATCTTTTTGGCAATCAATGCTAGGTTCCCAAATTTCCCTATTCCCTTCCTGTAAAAAGCACAACTTTGTGATCTAATACCTGAGCTGACACAAACACTGACTCTGAAATGCTTGGATGCAGGCCCAGCACTTCTGACTCCGCTGTCAGTACAGGTGTCTGAGTTCTGATTTGCATCCACCTTGGAACACCTTAAGTTCTGGAAGCAGAGATCAGAGAGAAGCTGAGAAGTACTGAGAAAACAGAACAGAACTTGGACCATTATGCATGTTTTTCTCACAGGTTAATTAACTTTGAGTTATAGAACGCAGACCTAGATCCTCAGAGACTTAACAAAGACTTATTTTTCTCTCATGTCACAGCTGAACATGAATTCTTGCATGGAGGAAAGGCTAGAAACAGGAGAACATGGATGCCATAGGACCTAGGACCCCAGACCTCTTGAATCTTGGAGTGGTACCTTTCTGTCTTGTTCATTTTTGAGATTGTAATTTGATTACAATATACTTCCCTTCCTTTCCTCACTCCAACCTCCACCCCCATATACCTCTTCCCATTCTCCTTCAAATTCATGGCCTCTTTCTTTCATTAATGGTTGTTGCATGTGTATATGTATTTATATAGAGAAATATGCTTCTAAATCTAACACATTGAAGACATATGATGATAGTTGTACATGTGTTTTCAGGGGTTACCATTTAGTACTAGAAAACCAATTAATTCTCTTCCCTGGGGAAGACCATCTCCCCCATTTCCAGCTTTATTCAGTTGCCTGTGGTTCTCTGAGTAGGAGGAAATGAACCAATGAAGAGGTGACACTGAAAACTCAGTACAGACTTATCAACCAGGGTCAAACTTTAGGAATCTTATGCCAGGTGGTTTATTGCCAACATTCTGAAACACAGTACAATTTGGGGTAAAGTTCCCTGATGTAACACAATCCTTAGTGTACAAGAAAGCATAATTACATCGAATCTCAACTCAAAGTCCATGTCAGTTCTTCTAAGAAGATGAGTTCTAGAGATAGTCTACCTGTTTTAGCTTAAGGGCCTAAGGGAGGATCTGGCCCAGTCTTGGTCATACAAATAGTGTAGAGGTCATTTGGGCTATATCAGTGACCTCCAGTCCTAGTTGTGAAACCTTCATATGGCCTGGTCAAACAGCAATGCAAATCACCAGGCTATTAATTACCTCCAATTTCCAGCTCTCTGAATGGAAAAACAGGTTATTTATATATATATATATATATATATATATATATATATATATATATATATATATATAGTATAGGTATGGCCCCCATAGATTCATGTGTTTGAATGCTTGACTCAAAGAATGACACTATTAGGAGGTGTGGCCTTGTTGGAATGGGTGTGGCCTTTTGAAGAAAGTGTGTCCTTCTGGGGGAGATCTTTGAAGCTATGCTCTGCGTACACAGTTTCTCCTTGCTGCCTACTGATCAAGATGTAGAACTCTTAGTTACTTCTCCAGCACCATGTCTGCCTGCATGCTGGCATGTTTCCTACCATATTGATAATGGACTAAACCTCTGAACTAAATACCATCCCCAATTAAATGTTTTCCTTTATAAGAGTTGCTGCGGCTATGGTGTCTCTTCACAACAATAAAATCCAAACTCAGAAAACATCCTTCCCTTTGGAAGGACAATCCTAGGTGCTTAACATTTCTAGTTTCTCTGGTGATCTGTGGGCACAGGGACCTTTGTGCTCCCAAAAGTTTGAGGTCTTGTGGACTTCTCGTCTGGCTTTGTCAAGTTCATTGGTGTCATCCTTATTCACATGTTACAGGACCTTCAACCTGGGATAGAAAACCCTGAGTGCAGAGCATGCGATCATGGAGCACTGGGAGAAAGAGAATGCAGCATCACACTGGGCTTAGCCTGCTCTGTTCATCTCTTCGTCTGACCATTGTTTCTATGTTCAGGCCAATCAATACGGTAACCATATTGATTAACCTGTAAATTCAAAAACTTCTAATTAAATTCACTCAGCAAATATATGTGTAGAATGTTATATTCATTATGTGCCTCATACATATGTATGTACATACATATACTCATATACCATACACATATACGTGTATTTATGTCCTACAAGACAAGTACCCTGTGGGTGACAGGTTTTCTGACAGCTTGGGATGGAACCTAGCCACCCTCCTTACAGCACAGCCATTTGTGGCCTCTGCATGCTTTGGTGACTAAATATGCTAAATAACCTTCCTAGGCAGGTGTTTGGGATCGGGGATCCCCATGTGCAAGATACTCAGTTCAGAGGTTTTCTTTCACAAAAGCTTGAGTTTTCGGGAGCTTGTGTGAGTCACTGTTCTTCAAGGACCCTTTCCTATTGTCCTGATCCATAGACTGAGCTTTCTGCATTTTATCTGCAATTTTAAACTTCCTCATACAACTTCTCTCTTTATATTTTTCTTGTCTTTTTGCCCTCTCGGTATAGATCTGGATAAGAACAGTGAGAGTTAGCAGCACCATAGTGGGAATGCTGTGCTGCCTTGTCATTTTCTCCACCAAAGGACTCAGTCCATTACTCCTGTGTTCAGCACCATTCCAGTCCTCAAAATGGGAACAAAAGTTCCTGACGAAGTCCTTGTTCTCCTCTGAACTTGATGAGCTGGACTTCCGCTGTCTGGCTTCTGTTAATAGTCTGGCCTTCTAAACCTTCCACCAGAATGGCCAATTAAGCTCTGCTTACAGAACACTCGTGTTTTTTCTGGTTCAAAAGTTCCAAATTCTTCCCACATACATCCATATCCTACAAACCACATGGCCAAGGTTTCTCACAGCAATGATCCCAGTCTTGGAGGCAGTCGTATGTTTAGTTGACTGTCTCCTTGATGTTATATAATGACTTGAAAAGAGCCACTTAAGTTAGGAAGAGTTTATCTGGACTCACAAGAAAGTACAAACCATTGTGGTTAGGGGACAGCAGAAGGAGATGCTTGAAGCTGCTGGTCACCTTCCATCTGCAGTGGGGACATGAATGGTAGTACTCAGCTTGCCTTCTCCTTCTTAGTCTAGAACCACAGCAACTGGAAAGGTGTCACCCAAAGTTAAAGTGGCTCTTTTCATATCTCTTAATCTCATCTAGAGAGTTCCTCGGGGATATAGCCAGGGGCTAATCTAGTCAGGATAATCCCTTACAGGTGTGCTCACAGCTTGTCTCCTAGGTGATTATGGATCCTGTCGAGTTGACAATCAGAATTAAACACCACAAGTACCAAGTACTACTCTGTTGTACCTAGAAACATTTCATACGTCGATGAAATAGATAAAGTACAGTTCCCATAGACACTTTGATAGCTTTGCTCTGTGTCAATTAGGTTGGGTTCACCTACATTTTTCAGAATTGCCTTTTTTAGATATTTCTGGTTACATTAAAGGAGGTCTTTGGGAAGAAGTATATGGTAGAGAGACGGGATCATGTTCTCATAGCTCAGCGATGTTGTTGCTAATCTGAATTGCTTTGGCATAAAGCAGGAGCTTTCTCTCTCATCTTCATTGACCTTTAGGCAGAATGAAGTTCCAGGCAAAGTATTTTTTTTCAGCTCTTTGATAAAGTATTTTAGAGTCTACACCATATTCTTGTCTATAAGAGCACAGGAAAAACAGAGAAGGAAATGAAGTAGGGCAGATTGGGTAAGAAGAGAAGGAGAATCAAAGTGAACAGAAAAAAAGTTTCAGGGCACATTACTGGATTCACATTTGTGCTTGTGGGTTCCAGCCAGACTTGATCTTCCTACCACATAGTCATCTTCCACTCCTGACAGCTATTGTATAGCATTTGGCGGGGAGGGGAGGAGGCTGGAAGACAGACAGACAGATGGTAGATGATAGATAGATAGATAGATAGATAGATAGATAGATAGATAGATAGATAGATAGATAGATGTATATAGATAGATGCAAGAGATGACAGAAGAGAGATGATAGACAGATGATAGATGGGAAAGGTGATGATAGAGGATAGATTATGGATGGATGAGATCATGACATAAATACATGTCACAATGAGATAAATACATAGATAATACATAGATATACCTATCTAGTAGATCATGGTGTAACTTCTGCTTAAACCTAAGCAATACAAAAGTCATGGCAAGTGTCAATAGGGGTCAAGATTGATTCTTAGAGTAGTCTAAGGAGTTTCTCAATGAGACAATGTTTTGGCAGATTGCTGAATGAAGCAAATGAGCAAGCATGGTAGATAGAGGGAAATTACTCTGACAAAGTAACTCCAGGGGCCAGGGTATGGAGCAAGAGCAAGCACCGGAAACGGAAAAGCAGATGTGAGCAGGCTTGAGAAGAAAACATTCTGAGCAATGGAAGCAAACTGACCAGCAAGGAGAGAAACGGAAACAGGAAGTCTTGGCAGGGACTCTGGGCGTGCAGTAGAGTAAACGCTGCCCATCCGAAACACATGCTGTCAAGTGAAACTGGCTGGGATTTTAGAAAGAATGGATGTGGATCAGAAGGAAAAGCACAAAAGAATCAGATCATGGGAATCTCCATCCTCAAAGGAACGATCCATTGGCTTACAGTTTTCAAGTATAACTTAGAGTACAAGCCCTAACACGCAGAAGTGTGTGACTCTGCCCTAGAGCCCCGGGCTGCCCACAAGCATGCACTCTCCCACACTGGCTTAGCTCATTTCAGCAGGCTGTGTACATCTCTGCTCATTGCAAGCTCCACGAGGGCTAGTTCTCATTCAGTTTTCTTTGCTCCAGTCCATTTGCAAGAGTGATTTCTGGAGAGGATTTTATCCCTGCTGCTTTTTCTCAGAAGGGAGAGAAAGAAATGGGGGGGGGGGAGTTAGGGAGGGGAGAAGGGAGGGAGGGAGGGAGGGGAGAAGGGAGGGAGGGAGGGAGGGGAGAAGGGAGGGAGGGAGGGAGGAGGAGGGAGAGGGAGAGGGACAGACAGACAGACACAGAGAGAGATGGAGGGAGGGAGAGAGGGGAGGGGAAAAAGGAAAAGAAGAGAAAAGAAGAAAAGAAAAGGAAAGAAGGAGAAATGTACATATACAAACTGTCCTAGGCTTCACTAATTCCTTTCAATCTCACATGAAGTAGCATGGAAGTCTTCATTTTTAGAAAGTTAATGTGTGGATCTGCTTACATGTGCAGGGGTTTTGTTTATACTTTTGAAAAGTTCAACCATTCCATACTATCCCAGGAATCAAAGACAACACAAGGAAAATCCTCCTATTCCTATCATAAAAGAATTAGAATTTCTTTCATATAAAGTACATTTATGTACTAAACAGATTTTAAACAACTAAGTTTTAACAGAGCCAACCAAAGCCAATTCTATATCTTACATGTGTTGGATATTAATTAATAAAGTTAATTAAAGCAATTTAAAATCTCCCTTTACTGATTTCATTAGCACTGGCTTTCCAACTAATAAAGAACCCTTCTTTGGAATTATGAATTGATATGGAAATCACAAATTGCAGAGGCATTTATGGAGGAGAATAATTTATTCATTAATTACTAAAATTCACTGACCATAAATTTGTCACAGAAATAAAACTCTGGCACTTATGCCCAGATGCACTCATAAATAACTAAATAATTAAACTCACAGCCGAAGAACAAAAGCTGCTCAATGGGCACAATGAAATCTAAATAAGAGTACCACAGGACAAAAATAGAACATGGAATAGAAATTATGCTAATCCGCATGTGACCCTGTCAAAGCTTTTATGCTAGCAGTTTCCAGAAACTCCACTTTGTTCCTCCAAACTTAGTTCCTGATCAGGGTCCTTCAACAGTGACAAAGGCTTAGAAGTTTCCCTAAGCAGAGATCGTCCCAGGCAACACTATTGGTGGGGGCTGTGATCATGAGCTGTCATAGCTAGAAGGCTGTAGGATGGAGAACCAATTGAATACCAACAGCCTACTAGTGGCCCCACTCAAAGCCTGTCTTTAATATATTCACTGACTTAACTCTGTGAATTTTCTTTAGCTTTAAGCAATATAGTTGATGTTCCAAGTTTTGATTTCATTGGTCAAATTCACCCAAGACTAGAAGATGTGCATTTCTCTATTCCTGACTCCAAAATTCATGCTTTTGCCATGTCAATTTGGCCTATGGAGAGAAGCTTAAGTCTCTGACTGGCTCTTAGCTTTAACATCCTCACAGAAATGGATTCAAACAGATCTGGTAGCTTCCCCACTGATAAACCAGCCTGCTCTCGGAGCAGTGGCTTCCTCTTCGACATCACCTCTAGCTCAGCAACTTCTTTCTGTCTTTAGAAAGTCGTTGCATCAAAGTCAACCCAGAGACCTCTGCTGCATCAGACTCTTGTTGACAATGAATGATGACATTGACTGTGCTCTTTAATTTTGGATGAAACCATGCAGAAGCTGAGTGGAGAACCCCCATGGATCATGAATCAGGTAGACACAAGGAAAGCAGGAACTACTATAGTCAGTAACCATTTCTGCTGCCTCCCGCCTCGCCAAAAAAAATTTAAAATAAAAAATAATTAGAACTGAGGTCCTAGAACTTGAACTTCATCTAGCTCAGTGACCTTGGTCATGACCCTCACCCCTCAGGACCCCTATCTCTTCATTTGTTAACTTCATGTATCAGGAAGTTAACATGCATGACTTAAAGGCATGTGGTTGGAAGTTCAAATAAGGGTGTGTATGCCTAAGAAAAAAAGACACCAACAAGGAATATTTAGCCCTCGGATACCTTTTGCTTCACCAGCTGAGCAGATTTGAATTTAAGAAGAATAACGCATGGGCGGGTCAGCAACAGCCTGACAATTCCCTTTCCTTACGAACAGTCCCTCAAGTAACACTGTGTGGCTGAACCCCAAGGCAATAAGCTTTACCAATGATGTTTGAACATCTTCTGTAAACTCTATGAGTCATATAGATATTACAAACTGCGCATTTATTGAATGACAAGAATCCTATCTTAGCACCTTTAGATCATGGTAGTATGTGGCAGCATGCCATGCAGATAGTGCATTATGTGTTAGAATGGCAGCTCGAGTCTGGACACAACACACGCTAGGCCCAAACAGTTCCATTTGTAAGAGGTTTTATTGGGAGAGAGAGACGGATGGTGGTGGAAAACGAAGAGGGGTTGGGGGGGAGGAGCATTACACACACACACACACACACACACACACACACACACACACATATATGTGGGTGGTGATGTGGTGGTCACAAGTAAAGGTGGGAGGTGAGAAGAATGGATTTTGGGAATATGGTAGCTGTTGCCTTAGCAACAGGTTTGTGAGGCCTGCCTATGTGCCATCATGGGTTTCGGGTACCCTGATGCCAACATACCTCCCTTCTTGTTATTATAAAGAGACAGAAAGAAAAGGGGAGGGAGAAGCCGATGGTCAAAAGGGAACAAGGGCTTTGTGTCTTTTAAGCTACTTCCTGCTGTCTAGGGGCATTGTCAATGGGGATAGCTGGCTTTCACCATCGAGATCCACTTGGTAAACGTTCACATCAGGTTCCTCTGTGGGCAGTGGCTCATCTGTGGGCAGCGGCTGGTAATCCTGTAAGAGGAGCTGATTAATAGTTTGGTTAGAAATTTTTTGTATTTGTCATTGAAGAAACATAGAAACAAGATTAATGAGACAGGGAGCAAATAATACGACCAGGAAGATGACTAGGAGAGGCGTTACAAAAGGGAGCATCCACTTTCATATACAGTTTTCAAAAAATCCCAGGACTGGAGGTCTCACGATCCCTGAAATTTTTTAAAAGCTTCTAGACATGAAATCAAACTAACACTATGGCACTGTCCGTAGGGAAGCTCCCGATGGGAGTAAACCGAAAACACTAATTCCCAGGGCCTGAGACCCTGAATGGTCGGCCTACCCTTGGCTCACCAGAGAAAACTCAGATCCTCCTGAGACCCTGAATGCTTGGTCTCCCCTTGGCTCGCCAGAGAAGACTCAGATCCTCCTAAGGTAGATTCCTCTTGTTTGACCTGAATTGAAAACTCACATTTGTATTCCACAGCAATGGCTCAGGTCACAGACGTTTACAAGGAAACCAAATAAGTGAATCAATAGTACAGAGCTGTTGCCCCAGGGCCCATCGGCTACCTGGTGCTTCATTATGGTACTTAATATTGCCATGATTCCGTTCCTCTCCTGTGATTTCCAGGAATAAACAGTATTTTGAATGTACGAAAAAGTCATTATATATTCATCTAAGCCACTTGGAAAGAATTCTTTACACACCACTGAACACTGGGTATTGCATGGCCCTGGGGGTGCTCCGCCAGAATCCTAATCATGAATTACAGGTCAGGCTAGCCATGGGAGAGAAAAAAACAAGAGTTATTTCCTTCTCGCTATTCTGCACAATTCCCTCACAGCCTAGGTGCCCTTACTTTTATCCACTAGCAAAATAGTAAAGCATATGTAAGAAAATTGACTGCTTGGAACTTACTATTAATTTATATAACTTTTAAAAAAACATGAGTTAACATCAATTCTGGTTCCTTATGACAACTGGACAGTTTTCTTCAGAGGTTGAAGCACTTTTCAACCACGGCATTCAGATTTCCCCTTCATATTAACTGCTTCTCTCTCTTCCTGTGTGCTATGTATAATAAAAAGCATGTTAAAGTCTTTATGTCACAAACAAGTGGAAACAAAATAATTATCCCCAAATCCTAATCCCTAGTTCTAGAAACTGTTCTCTCATGCTCTTCCAGTGGTGGACATCATTCTGTTGGGACAGGATGGGCTCTGCCATATGTAGCTGATATTTGGCACAAACATAAATAAGAAAGGAAATATTACAGCAAGAGAATATTGAGGTACATAGCCCAAGGAAGTTAATAAATCAGCCACTCAACATTCTTGTTTGTATCTTATAAAGTGAAGAACCCCAATATAAAGGTCATGAACCCACTGGATATTAGGATAGCATATTATAAAGAGTGGTAGAAGAATCCATGTATTCAAAACATCCCACCTCAAACATTATCCACACCATAAGTCTCACACGCATGGCTATTATTGCTTTTAACTTTATACAACTTATGTAACTGCTCGTTTATGAAATACCAAACTGGAGTGCTATTAAATCCATTGTGACTTTGTAATTATATACTATGCCATATTTGTGTGATAAGAGATTAAATATCATTATGTAAGAGTTACTAGAAAATAACTGAACTTTTGTGCATTTAAAAGCCAGGAAATTAGAGCCAATGAGATGGGCCTGTGGGTAAGGGTGCTCACCTCCAACCGACTTCCCAAGGTTGGCTTCTAATCTCTGCATATGTGTCATGACACATATGCTTGTGAACACACACACAAATTAAGTACATAATTAACTAAAACTAATAAGAAGTCCAGAACACCTATCATACACGATTCAGTCAAATCTATTACAAAATGCAGTTGGCTTCATGGGAACCCAGCCTTGTTCTGAATGAGAAGTGTCTTCTCAGGAAACTGCAATCCTTCGATTCATTTAATGTTTGTTGTTTCCATTCATACTTCTCTGTGTCTATTTTTCAAAACTATTTTCAAAGTAACACAAATGAAGTGCTTTCTTATTTGGCCTTTAAAAAATAATAATATAATTCTTATTAGTATGTTTTTAACTTTTTATTGATTCTTTGTGAATTTCACATCATACACCCCAGTCTTATTCACCTCGCCAATCCTTCATATCATCCCTCTATCCTTGCAACCTCCTCCCTAAAAGACAAAATAAAAATTAAGAAGAAAGAAAGAGACAGAGAGAGGAAGGAAGGAAGGAAGGAAGGAAGGAAGGAAGGAAGGAAGGAAGACCTCACTGTGGAAACTGTGGTGTGTCATGGTGCCCAAACATCTGGGGACAGCTCAGTGGGTAAAGTACTGACTATGTAAATTTGAGGACCTGATTTTGAATCACCAGAACTTATATAAGACTGACAGCAAGACATGCTTCTGTAAGCTCAGTTTCAACACTTCCCTCCACCCTCTTTATAATGTACCAACAATAAAACAAGGTACAATTCCACCAAAGTTCACTAAGGGGGAGCAGTGAGTTCATTGGCTTCACTGACACGGGAGAAGGGTTACTAGAGGGAACATGGGTGACTCCAAAGCAGCTGTACTGAAAACTCTTTACCCAGGATCGTGGAAGGCTTCCCATAGCTGTATGTACAGAGGCCTTCCTAAGCCTTCAGCTAACATTCTTTGGTCTCTATACTCTAGCACCTCCCCAGAGTCACAGGACTCCTGGAGATCATGTGCAATTTGGGCAGAGTTGCTTATAAATGCCTGGCATATGCAGTGATGAACTACAGAACTTGTTTCAAACAAGGTAGAAAGCAAGGACTGACACCTGAGGCTGCCCTCTGACTTGTACATGAGTACCAGGGCATGTACACGCACACACACACACACACACACACACACACGAGTGAGTTTAAATAATTGACCTTTGTAACCAAGAAAACAACACTAGATACCAACCAGGAAATGGAAGAGACATGTCTCACAAGAAAAGTAGAGAGTAATTAGGAAATGTTTCCACAAGTGATGGAAGCCTCCAAATGATTACCCAGATCACCGGGACAGTTATTTAATGCAACTTCTCATCCCTTGTGACAGAAGATTCACTGGTCTTAAGCAGCCTGGGAAGTATTTATTATAATTTAAAGGAGAACTGCGATGATCATCCAGGTTTATCGGTCACTGACCGACCTGTTCTGGGATAATCCTGATTTTTTTTAATCACCCTTCTATTAGTCTAGGTTCCCATGATCAGAGCTGCTCAAAGTGCAGAGAATAAGAGATGGCAGAGTACTCGGATCAAAATGCGATCACACCACTCCTCCCAAGGCTTAAGGATCATCATGGAAGAGGGTATTGAGCGATTTTAAGAACCAGAGCTGGGCCTGGAAAGATGGCTCAGTGGTTAAGAACAGAGACAAACTATGGAGCAGAGACTGAAGGAAGGACAATTTAGAGACTGCTCCACCTGGGAATCCTTCCCATATTCAATCATCAAATCCAGACACTATTGTGAATGCCAGCAAGTGCTGGCTGACAGGAGCCTGATATAGTTGTCTCCTGAGAGGCTCTGACAGTGCTCGACTAATACAGAAGTAGAGGCTCACAGCCATCCATTGGACTGAGCACAGGCTCCCCAATGAAGGAGCTAGAGAAAGGACCCAAGGAGCTGAAGGGGTTTACAGCCCATCAGGATGAACAACAATATGAACTAACTAGTACCCTCAGAGCTCCCAGGGACTAAGCCACCAACCAAAGAGTACACATGGTGAGACTAATGGCTCCAGCAGCATATGTAAAGCAGAGGATGGCCAAGTCAGTCACCAATGGGAAGAGAGGCCCTTGGCCCTGTGAAGGTTCTATGCCCCAGTGTAGGGGAATGCCAGGACCAGGAAGTGGGAGAAAGTGGGTTCGTAAGCAGGGGGAGGGAGGAGGAAACAGGGTTTTTTTTCCCCCAGAGGGGAAACTAGGAAAGAAGATATCATATGACATGTAAATGAAGAAAATATCTAATAAAAAAAAAAGCATTGAGTGCTCTTCCAGTGGTCCTGAGTTCAACTCCCAGCAACCACATGGTGTCTCACAATCACCTGTAATGAGTTCTGAGACCCTCTTCTGGTGTGTCTGAAAACTGCAACACTGTACTCACATACATAAAATAAAAACAAAGAGAGAGAGAGAAAGAGAAAGAAAAAAGAAAGAAGGAAAGGAAAGGAAAGAAAGAAGGAAAGGAAAGGAAGGAAGGAAGAGAGAAAGAAAGAAAAGAAAGAAAAGAAAGAAAGAAAGAAAGAAAGAAAGAAAGAAAGAAAGAAAGAAAGAAAGGAAGGAAGGAAGGAAGGAAGGAAGAAAGAACTGGGGTAAGTGATAGCTATAATGAACCTATTTTTCAGACACGAGGCAGATGGACATATGAGATCACAGTGATTGTGACTGTACCACAAACACATGCAAGAAATCAAGCCAACAAAAATCCCAGTGTGAATGGGAAAGGGACCCCTGGAGTTCTTCCCCTCAGTAGCTCTGAGGAGCTGCTGGCAGTTGGTTACTGCTAGAGAAAGAGGAGTCTTGCTCCAGCTGCATATGTAACAGAGGAAGGCCAAGTCGGTCATTAATGGGAGGAGAGGCCCTTGGCCTGGTGAAGGTTCTATGCCCCAGTGTAGGGGAATGCCAGGGCCAGGAAGTGGGAGAGGGTGGGATGGTTAGCAGGGGGAGGGGGGAGGGAACAGGGGTTTTTGTTTGTTTATAACGTCTTCTTTTGATTTTGGTTTTTTTTTATCTTATTTTTATTTTTTCAAAGGGGAAACTGGGAAAAGAGATACCATATGACAAGTAAATAAAGAAAATATCTAATAAAAAAAAAGATGCTGAAACTGAGATAAGAATAGCTTTTATTCAATAACTGGTAATACAATTTATGAAAAAATATTCGTTTAAGTTAATATACTCCCTCCTGACAATTGGTAGAGTTTGTAGGATTTTATTCATTAAATAAGGAATAGAATAAATAAAATGGCCACTATTTTAAAAAAAAAGAAAGAAAGAGAGAGGGAAAGAAAGAAAGAAAGGAAAAAGAAAGAAAGAAAGGAAGGAAGGGAGGAAGGAAGAAAGGAATTGAGGAAGAAAGAAAGAAAGAAAGAAAGAAAGAAAGAAAGAAAGAAGAAAGAAAGAAAGAAAGAAAAAAAGAAAGAAAGAAAGAAAGGAAGGAAGGAAGGAAGGAAGGAAGAAAGGAATACGGGTCAGTTTCCTTCGTGGCTGTAGCCCGAGGCTGCCCATGCTCCAGGATATGGACCTACACCCATGCACACACAGGTAACACTAAGTGAACTCGATAAGTTTGTAAGCCATGAGCGCAGGAGGTAGGGAGGCAAAGGCAATGTTGGAAATAGGGGAGGGGAAATAGGCTGGGGACAGACAACACGGGCATCTGTGCTGGTCTAGCAGACGATAGTCAGAGCAAGTGAATCCAATATCATCCCCAAATAATTTCATGGTTTAATTTTAATATTTAATATAATCGAGGCTTCTAAGCTTTTATGGAATTGGAATCACTCATGCACAGAGCAGAATATTTCCATGACATCACCTCCCTTCTGTGACAACAGTGATGGAGAGACACTGCAGCCCCAGGGGTGGGAGGGTTCCACTGTGGCTATGGGAACTGGCAAAGAACGGTGCAAAACGCCTGTTAAATGTAATCATTTAACGCATGTTCCAGCCCTAGCTCTGCCAGTTGCCAGCTGGGTGACTCTGGCTTACCCTCAGTTTCAGGATCTCTCTAGGTAATTTTGGACCACAGCCGGGGTGCAGAGTTTGATGTGGTTATTATCAAAGGTAACATGTGTTGCACCATGCCTTTGCATGCGGTCAGCACTCCCTAATGCTACATGCTGAAGAGACAGAGTAGACAGAAAGGAAGAAAAACACACGTACTGCTTGGTCTGATTATGATTCAGATTATGAAATGACTGATCAAGATTTAAACAAGATTATGACTGTAACTTAGACACCACCTTATATGAGAATGAGTCATGGAGGAGACCGAACAGTCACACGTGCATCACAAACAAAAGTTACATCCGAACTTGCTAAATTCAGTGATGGTTTTATTACTATGAACAAGATCTGTGCACAGAGGGGGAAACACACACACAAAGCCATAAACGTAACGATTTTTGGCAGCATGTGTCAAATGATAGTTTTCATTGATTGTATATTGTTGTTTGTTTTCTTAAACCTAAGGATTTATTTCATAAAACTTTGAGTATAAATAAATTATACCCAATTTGAAAAAAAAATAAAATGCTAAATGTATTGTAGTATGTAATATAGGCAATGAAACTCAACCACGAAAGCTGTTCTGGAACAGTGTGTTCAAAGATTCTATCAGAATTATAACTTTATTTCAAATTTTACAGTCTATAACGTAATTTTTCATTATTTGTTTCTTAGAGGCACACACACTTCAGGGGTTGTACTTGCCTGCCCCCTAGTGTTAGGATGAGTCCACGTCAGCAGAAGGTTGGGCAGGGCTCCTAAAAGCTCACTTGCTGATTAAAAAGAAGAAACCCAGAGAGATGAAGCTAGCCTGTCTGAAGGGCAGGATTGGAACCTCGGTCTCAGAACTCTTCCCTTCCTTGTGTTCCTCCTCAAACCAGCACAAGGATAGATGTATGTATGTGATGGCTAAAAATAGTCTGAAAAACTAAAGCAACTTCAATAACCACAAATTCAATAACCACATGCCATGTGCTATTCAATCAAAACCACTACATGAGCTATATTATAGTGACCATTTTACAGAGGGGGAAAACCGAGGTACAAGGAGATGAGATTATTTTAGGCTTCTTCTCATGATATGAACAGATAGTGTAAACAACTATAGAAATGAAGGAAACCAGGCAACTCTAATGTTGCTGGGGGGTGTCAGTGATAGAAAATGGATCAAGACCTATAATAGGATGGAACCTTCAATTGATATTGTCTAAACTTCTGATTGAGAGCTCTCTCTGCAGAAAAGGCAGTGAGTGGTGATGTCTGTAAAGTAGCTTACTGCCAGGAAAAGGTTCTTCTGTGTTCTGCATACTTTATAAATGGGGTTTATGGGTTTTTTAGATTTGGCTGGTGGGGTGCAGGAGAGCTGAGAAATAACTCAGTTGGTAAAGTCTTTTGTTGGTTGTGTTTGACCCCAGGAACGACAGGAACAAAGCTGAGGTCAGTGAACATGCCAATCACCCTTTGCTAGGGCAGCAAAGGTGGGCATGATGTGTGCCCTTATACTCTCAAAGTTAGAGAGACAGAGGTAGATAATCAAGGCTTGCTGACCAGCCAGTCTAGCCAACAGGTAAGCTCTGGGTTCAACAGCAGATTCCATCTCAAAAAGTAAAATTGAGAGTGACTGAGGAAAACACCTGACACGAGTCTCTGGCTTCTGCAAGTGTACTTGCCCACACACAAGCCATGGAGATCAAAGGTCAGTGTCAAGTGTCTCCTCAAAGACTATTAATGTCTGAGATTCATGGGCATGTCACTCTACATTTTCAGTAAAATCACCATCCCTGAGCAGTTGTGTTTACAGCATGGACCCATGGTCCACACTGGTGGAGCACATCTTTGAGATGGGAAATCTGTCTGCACTGCCTTCTGTGTATATTAGATTAGGATATTAGTATACTAGATTATATTAGTATATTGGTATACTCGATTACATTAGTGTCAAAAAAATCCATTTACTTGGGCTTTTTTTTCTCTGATGGCCACAGCATAGGTGAATTACTGTGGATTTAATGAGGCTGTAGGTTCATAACCCTTTTCAAACAGCAATAATGATGTGGTCATAAGATTTTGTAACTTCCATCAGACTAGAGAGACAGCTCAGGAATTAAGGCCATAGGACCAAGGTTTGATTCCCAGCACACATGTGGAGTCTGACAACCATCAATAACTCCAGTCTCAGGGACTCCGATACCCCCTTCTGGCCTTTTTGGGCATTTCGTGCATATGATGAACAAACAAATCATTCAGGCAAAACGCCCATGCATGTAAACCTTGTTTCCTAAGATTTCATAAGCTGGCAAGCTGCCCTAGTTGGTTAGGGTATGGTGCTAATAACACCTAAGTTGTGGGTTCAATCCCCTTATCATGAGCTACATCCCTAATGTATTGCAGAGACTTGATGCACCAGGGTAGGGGGTAGCCAGGAGGGCCCTGTACACTCCCAAAGGAAGAGGAGGGGGACTTGGAGGGGGCAGTAATCGAGATATAATAAATAAATAAATAAATAAATAATGGAGAAAAATAAAAAAGTTAAAGAAAAAGAGTATGTAATTTCCAAAAGTATTATAATCATAGTCAACTAGACCTTTCACAACAGAGTGACTATGGGTATCTGGGGGACCTGGCCAAGCTTAAAGATTTTTCTCTGTGAAATGCCAGGCAGCTTTGTAATACGTTTTACATAGTGTCTGCTTTCTTTGTAGAGAATCGGCTTCCAGGAAATGCCTTTCCTCCTCCAAGCTGGGCTACCCACAATATCATCTTGCAAAAGATGAGGGCAGAGCCAAATGAAAAGAAAATGTGGTACCCAGCTTTAGAAAAGTTTGGCCATAGGAGAAAATAAAACTCAACATGAAAAACACCAGAAGCAAGACAGTGGGGGGAATTCTCAGTCTCTTAGTGAAGCAAAAGGAATTTTAGGGATGCTTTTCCGATATTGAAATTTTTAGACATTTATAAGGCATAACCCAAATGTGTACAGCTGAAAGGAGCATAGCAACCACTAGTATTTTGTTCAGCCATGCTGAAAGCAAAAACTAAATTACGTGTTGTCTCTCGAAATGCACGGCATCACCAGAGCTATAGAAAGAAATGACTGAAGTCTTTGAAGTCGAAATATAGGGACAACTGTCCCATGGACGCGTCAGACTGTGCTTAGCGCTTTAACGCTGGCGCAACTCAACCGCATTTTTAGATGTGCAATTTCTTGGGGTTGTATTTTAAGACATACTATTTCCTTATCGAACTCTGCATTCTCTTTAGAAGAGGCCAACAAATTTCCACAAGCATCAGTGTCTGTAGTCTGCCTCTGCTTGTCTCTGTTTTTTACCCACGGTCTTCAAAGCAATTGCCTCCTCCCTCCCTCAGTAAACTGTACAGTAGCCACCCCTTTGTCTCATGCTTGGACATCACTGGACTCAGGAAACCAAGACAATCCACCTTGCCCGCTGCACTCGGCAGCACTGACTCTCCCTCATCATAGTCTGTGCTCCATTAGGAAATGTGTTTGTCTGCATCCCAGAGAGCAAGGCCTCCACATCGTGGGTCTTCAATACTCAGAGGTTAAAAGGTAAGGTAATTCTCCCAGAACTGGGGCTTTGCTTTGCCTGGCCTCACTACCAATGACCAGCAAACAATCCCCACGTTTTGAATTGTTCCAAGGGGCATGAGAGAGTCTCCAAAGGAACTGCTCCATCTAGCCAGTCTATGATTCATGCCTTTGATCTACAAGACGCGTGTTTCGCATCCACACTACATGAGCCATCTTGGTAATCAGGCCAGCTGTCTGGGTTGCCTAATGCCCACAGGGCTGACAGTTCATTATTTCAAGCTTCTACTTAAGATATCCAGAGAAAGACCATTATGTTCCATACACATATGTAAAGGCACACCCATATGCAGATATATGGAGATGTTTATATATTTAGATCGCCATTTATGCCCAAATGAATGATAGGGCTACCAATCTGCCGAAGAGGGTACTGAGCCCTGGGAATCCAAAACAAAGGGAGAACCCAGCAATTGCACTCCTGTATTTAATACCTTTGCCTACTGGGTTGACTGTTTTGTTTGGGGGGTTAGGGTTTTTTGTTTTTCATTTTGATCATAGTTAATTTCAGAATTTACACATCTCAAATATACACTAGTTTTCTTTTTTGGAGAGAGGGTGGATCTAAAAAGATGTGAAAAAAACAAAAAACAAAAAACAAAACAAAAACAACAACAAAAACTGGACAGTGTTTTAAAGCCACTGTCCTAGAGTATTTCCTTTCCCACAAAGAAAATCAGAAATGACTACAGCCACATCCCACCTGCAAAGGCTGTGGCCTCATTAGCTGGGAGAGCATTGTGACTCCTGAAACAGAACAGCCTCCATGAAAAAGGACAGCAGTGGTCTATCCCCGCTTGCTAAGCCAGAGCCTTGGTCTAACAGTACACCCCTGAAGCTCAGAGCTCGCAGCCAGAGGAGGTTGTTGCTGCCCTCCAAATACTTGTGATTTAAGGGTCATGTTAATCTTTTGGCCCGTGTCCTGTAGGACTCGGTGCTCAATGCCTGGACTTCTAATATGGATGAAATTAGCTGTGCAACATCTGACTTGTAAGTTACCAGCCCTTGAAAGAAGGCTAAGGAGGGAAGAGCAGCTGGTCTCCTTCCTGTGTCCACACTGCCACCTAGTGTTCAAAACGCAGAAAGGACTCGCAAACTGAAAACTCCCAAAGAAAGGGCTTAGAAATGCTGCTGCAGAGATGCTTTTTATTACGGACTTTCGAAAATTCTACCCATCCTCTCTCGTCTCAACAGCTCAACATTTTACCACATAGGGTTTTTTTTTCCCCTTTCGAAACTGTGATCACCAAAGAGTCAACGCATATTGTCTCTGCGATGGACTTTTTTCAACATTGAATCCACTGTCCTACAACAAGCGGCTCAGGATGGAGGCGGTAATGCTCATTTAATTTGCATTGACAGGTTTTTTAAAAAGTGAGACATGTGGAGGAAACCTCTAAGCCTCCTATGAGACCACTCAAGACCCTAGTCATACCTCCCAGCCGTCCTGTCCTGACATCACTCTGCCTGTGATTTGCCATGCAGGTATGTTCACGGGACACTGAAGAACTTGCAGAGTTCCTCGTGGGGGAAACAGTAAAACTGTGGCAAGTTTATTTTACCTATTCGCCAGGAGCTTTGCACACAGGGTCTAGTGAGTGTATCAGAGCTCAAGTCTGGGCACCAAGCATTAGCATAACTAAGCAGAGTCCATACCAGCTAACAGTCCAGTTCCCCAACAGCTGTGACTGTCTGACAGCGCCGTCCCTAAGGAGAGCCATCAAAAGATTCCAGACATTTAGCTGTGTGCCTGTAATTCCAGCACTATCATGGCTTACGAAACAGAACCTGAATTCCAGAGAGTCTGATCAATGGGATACATACAGTATTATATATATGTATATAAATTATAAGATGGGAAGGCCACAAAATGGGCTGAAAAGATGTAAGGTACCTGAGATGACTTCCTCGGTTCATTTTACCTTCTCTCTTTGTTTGGCCACAAGTGCTTGTACCTCTCCATTTTTAATAATGCATTTCAGTTGGTTTTTTTTTTAATGCATGTAGCTTCCAATATGCACATTTAGCATATTGATTCCCACAAAAATCATAATACTACATATATCATTAAAATATGCTAAAAATGAAAGATAAGAAAAATAAAAAAGCAAATTTCCAAATCTTGTATGTGTGTGTATGTGCGTGAATGTGTATGTCTGTGTGTGAATGTGTGTGCATGTGTGTGTGCATGTGTGTGTGCATGTGTATGCACCTGTGCTTGCACATGCACACATCTGAGTGATAGCAGATATGAGTGCGACACCACACACTTGTAGAATTCGAACACTTGCCGGTCCATGCTTTCCATCTTGCTTGAAACAGGGTATCCTGCTGTTGGCAAAGCCTGCATCTGATTGCATAGCTCACAAGCTTCCTGGGCTTCTCCTGTCTCTGCCTCTTATCTAGCCATAGGAGGATGAAGATTGTAGACCTAGAGGTACAACCACAGGTAGCTCTTTCCCGGGATCCAAACTTGGACCCTCATTGCCCATACAAGAAGCAAAAGTCAGTATCTGGGGCTCTACTAGATGTGTGGCCTTTAAAAATATTCTCAAAAATATTAGTTGCAAATGAGACTGGTTACTTGTAAAAACAATTTCCTCCAAAAGACCTCTTAACAATGAAAGCTTGATAAGCACAGAGTTTCAAAATAGCCTATGATAGTTTTTTTTCAAATAGGAGTTATTTTTCACACAGCTTAAAATTGGTCTCTTTACCTTACAAAGAAATGATGGAGCTTACTTACTTTTAAGTTTTTGCTAGAAAACAAAGAACAGGCCACTCATCAGGGAGCTGGATCGATAGATTTGAAATGCTTTTTGTAGGGGGAAACAACACAGCAACCTCAGCTATGGCCAAAGGAAACCATGAAAACAGCCATCAAACATCTGCGAAGGAAAGGCATGGGCACTTCCCGTCTGCTCACACAGCGCTAGTACACCCTAGTAAGATCTGGCTTTCATAAAACCAACCACCTTTGGGGATTGCTGCCTTAAATTTCATTGATGATAAAAACCTGCAATAAATGAAACAAAGCTAGTACAGGGGTAACTTTATTCTGGGAACATCTTATTCCAAAATAACAGTTCAGTTAATGGACAGGATTGCACGCTTTTACTGTCAATTGTATAGACTAGGGAAGTGATCCATCGTTGTGCATCTGGCCTTCTAGAATGCTTTCCTTTCGATTGGCTCATAGGGAAGCTACTTTTTGATTCCTCCCTGGGCCATAATTTGGCAAACTCCAGAAGGGATGGAGACATCTGTAAAGCAAACCTCCCACGCTGAATTATTAGTTTCTGTGTTTGTTTCTTCAGCAACATTTTCTGTGCTTCTTCCAGTAATATTCGCTGACAAAGGACTCTCTGTGTTCTTTTCACTCTATAACTGCAGCATTTACATCTTCTCAGGAGGACCAAGGAAGCTTGCCACTTGCTACTTACATACATTCCTGCTCCAAAAACACTGCTACAGACCCTCCCTTATAGGTATATTATATCCCATGGTGAAGGGATTATATCATTGACTTTGACCAGCACTGTAAAAATGAGTTCTCCTTCATCTTCTTCATGTGACTCACTGTATTGCTGGCAGGGGGATGCAGGGATCAGATTGCAAGTCATGGCAATGTGCTCAAAGCGAAAGACCAACGGCAGCACCGCTGCGAAGCCCTGCACACTGTGATTCGTTCCCAGTCAGGTCCTAAGATGTCTTGTGTAGTGCATGGGTGACAAATGGGACAATCAAAACAGGCATTATGTCAGCCATGCCTCTATGAGCTAGTGGGAAACCTTAAATTTTCATTTCGAACATTAAAATACATGTAAATCAATGTTTTAATATTTAAATGGGTGCTGCCATACTCTGCCTAAAACCAGACCACCTCGCAGCTCATTTTGTATTCCACTAACAGAGTAGGTGACTTACATTCCAGCTGAACAGGCACCACTGGGACCAGAGCAAGCATGGCTGTCAACTGACAAGCCCGCCGAGATCACAGGTGCCATTTTATTATCTTTTGGGTATGAGTATGTATTCACAAATATGACTTCATAAATACTAGTATTTATAGTTGAACCACACTAATTTCCTCTCAAAGAAGCAGAGCCATAAAGAAAATACATTAATTCATGATTTTAGCTGGCAAATATCAAGTAGTTTTAAGTATGCTGAATAATATCCTCCCCCCAAAAAATATCTCACCCTAAGCTGTAAAATCTGTAAATAAGTTACCTCATACAGTCAAGGAACTTTGTAGATATGGCTAGAAGGACCTAGGCAGAGAGATGGGCTCCAGTTTACAGAGTAGGAACATTGACACAAGAGTTCTAAGCTAGGACCAAGGGTGGAAGCTGAAACTGACAATGGCTAGACCGCGTGGCACACACCCTCCATCCATGCTTCTAGTGAGGGATGGTACTTCTTGCATCATTGCAGAAATCAATGGGACAAAGACAGGGCCTCCATGGCTCACTGCACAACCATGTGCACATGCCCAGAGCTCAGTGGCTACCCTTTAAAAAGAAGAGAAATCCTTACCTGACTGATTTTAATCTGAAAATCTTGCAGAGCATAGACCAAATTATATTTGAAAGCCTCTCCCTCAGAGAAAATGGGGATTGAAATAGATATCAAAATTGACCATATGGGGAAAAGAAATTAAATGTTCATAGCTGTTCTAAATAGTGTGAAAACGCCATGCACTATCCTACCTTGGACAGTCCTGGCATTTAGAGAGTGCTCAACACTCCCTGATATGAATTCTATGAGGCCATTTCATCTGTATTCCTGAGACAAAGACTCAAGCATTGTGGGCATTCTAAACCCTGCCACTAATCTAAATCTCAGACAGCCTCAGACAGGGCATTTCACAGCTAAGACATACTAAATTGGATTGGAAGTAAGAAGAGCTTTACATTACTCAAGGACTTGGAACTCAAAATCCCTCAGGCCAACTGCAATGGACTTGTCCTGAGTGCTGTGTAGTAGGCTGAACAGGCAAACGTGCCTGTTCAAATAGAAGGGAGACTCTGTTTAAATGGAAACATGTGGATAATCAGTGTCTCACAGGCAAACGTGTAACACAGCCATGTTTTGGAGCTAATAAAGAACTTTGCCATTTTAAGAAAGGCAATAGCACACAAAAAAATTATCAATCTATGATCTTAATAGGCTCTACTGTGGCATTTTCAGTAAATTCTATTTTTGCTCTAATCTACTTGGAATAACCCTCTGAAGAAATAAGTTGTGAAGAACAAATTTAACTGTCCATAAAGTACTTTAAAGGTCTTTATAACGTAAGTAGCAAAGAGCTCCATCCCAGTTACAAAGCAAAATAAGAACTTACCGAGTCACCTAAATGTAGCAACTGATACCAAACCTTACAAGGTTAGAATTTAACTGTAGGAAAAGAACACTCAATCCATGTGTTGCAGTCCTGAAGTTTGTATAAGAAATTTGAAGATGAAATGGTCTTTCATGGATTTTAGAGCAGGTGTTTGAAAAGTACCCAGGTATCCCTCCATTGCCCTGGGCCAGTCTTTTCTAGTTGGTAGAATACATGCCATTTGGGACTAAGGAACACGTCCACACATCACCTTCGCCCTGTCTCCTTTCTCTATGTATTGGTTCTTAAGAAGCTCCCTGAAATCAAGATAAGGTATTCTGAGAATTCCTAAGTGCTAACTTTAATAAACACTGGGGTTGATACCCCAACATTTATTCCATCATAACCTCCTAGATTAACAAGAACGTGGCTGGAGGCCAGTCTGACAAGCTGAGGGTAGGAATCCTGATGGGCATGAATATAAGATCACCTTGGCTCAAAATAAGCAAATAACTCAAGCTCTATCTGTAATTCTGGTATGCTGGTGAAGGCTTCTGGGAAGTCCTCCTACACAGTGGAGAAAAACAGAAAATCAGTCTCTCTGTCAATAGGCAAGGAGTGGCAAAGCTTATCAGCACCCATAGTATCAATCAACTGATTACTCTCACGGTGAGCCAATGCTGTGGATGCTCACATAGGCTGAGATGAACAAGAAGCTCTTTGAACATTATTGAGCTGTGAGATAAATCGAACTTCTTGATTACCTGTTGAGTAAGAAGTCAATCTCTTTACATCCTTGTCAACTTGACCATCTAAATACCATACACAGAGTGAATGGCATTTTCTCCTGCTTCAGCTCAATCCCTTATTTGCAGCTTGTCTCCTCTCTGGTCTCTAAACTACCTTGTCTCCAGCTCTCTGGGTCCCAGCATGCTGGTAGGCTGAGTCCCCTCAGCCACCTCCCTAACCAGTCCCTCCAGGACATTTCTTTTATTCATTGTTTATCGTTATCTACTACGGCATTATTCTTTCTTTCTTTGCTTGCTTGCTTGTGATGAGGCTTCTCTGGAACTCGCTCTGTTAGACCAGGCTGGCTTTGAACTCAGGAGATCTGCCTTCTGCCTCCTGAGTGCTGGGATTAAAGGCATATACAACTACTGCGTGGCTGTGTTACTATCCTGAATACTGGTGATAAAAACCAAAATCAGACAACCCCACGCCCACGTAAAACTTGTATTGCTCTGAGGTCCAAAATGAATTAACAAATGAGAAAAAAAATACAGAGTAATTGCAGGCTGAAGTGTGCCCTAAAGTCATAAAGCTGCCTCAGAGAGTGACTCCAGCTGGTCACCAAATCCTCCTAGATGACATTTGACAAAAAGCCGGAAATGAGGATAAGCCAGTTGTCCCTCTCCAGAAAGTACTTCTGGAACTCATTTGTCCCTGTGACATTTTCCATCTTGTATTTGTAGACCCATAAGTATATTTTAAGTGAGCATATGATCATTGTACAGATTTTTGGGATTTGGTTGATAACTCTATACATATCTCCTATTCACAATGAACAAGTCTCTGATATTTTTTTATCTCCTGAAAACATCTTCTTTTTGTTGGGACCCTTTAACTCCTCTTTTTCTTTCTGTTCTCTACGAAATATGTACTAAAATGGTTTAGACAACAGCATCCCACTGTCCAGGAGAATACTAGAAATTGCTCCTTTTCTCTCTCTTTTGGTACCGTGTCAAGTAGTCTCCGCTTCCTGAACAGGCTGTCACATAGAGCAGAGCTCCTGATCTGCCCATTCCTCTGCAGAACAGGCCAGACTATGGAAGGCTTGGTAAGATACAAAAGAGAGAAACCCATGGGATGTGGACTCGACTCAAAAATGGATTTATTTTTTCCCGAATGCTTGACCAGTTAGAATCACACCTGCTCTGAACGAAATCAAGTAACAACTCGGCCACAAAGACATCTCTACTCTTTCAGTGACCACAGCTCTCAAGGTTTAACAGACTGTGTTCCTTTCCCAGCCCAGGTCTCCTTGACCATGGACTGAAATGAGTGAAATCAGAACTCAAATGTTTTTTTAAAAAAATCACCTGAAAGTTGCTTTCCCGACTGTACATATACATTTGCGAACAAATTAGCTTTTAATGCCATATTCACTGGCATGAATTTGGACTTGTGTGAGCATGCCTTTTTAATCCCTTTTCCAGATTGCTAGGAAAGATGTAAAAGTACTATTTAAAAAAAAAAAATAAAGTCCCAACAACAACACACCCTATTAGCAATGTCTCTCAACTACCTCAACCAGCAAAGGTAGCTATCAGGCTGTTACTCACCAAAATTCAGACATTTCCACTTTTGGTGTTGGAGACTGGAAATCACTCTGATACTGAGGAATATTTCAAGCAAAATGCTAAGATAAAATCCTTAAGCAGAACAAATTTAGTTTTCATGCTACTTTCCTTCCTTAATTTAGTATCAAAGAAGACTCACACTTTAACATATGTATGGAGTAAAAGCTTCTTTGATGATTCACTATGTTCACACACACTTGCGACTGGAAACTCCTTCCAAGTAATACTGGACCAAGAAGCCATCCCTTCTAACTTCTCTCCCACACTTCTGCCATCGCAGGGAGGCACAGTAAATACCAATCTCTGCAGAACAGAGTGATGTTAGGAAGTGCCACTCACACACTCCCGGAAGGATTCTGCAACCCCATCTTTGGAGTTGCTTGGCCACAGATTATCAGTCTTCTCTGCTTTGCAAACTTAACCCGCAAGGAGGGGAAAGAAATCCTACCTCTGCAATTCAATCATGTAGCTTGGAAATTGTCCAGCTGTAATTTACACACACACACACACGCACACAAAGATAGAAAGAAAGAGGGGGGTATGTGGGTAAAAGGGTACCATCATGTACTTATGAACTGTCGGTAGGGTAGGGATGTAAATTAGTTAGCCACCATGGAGATTAGCATGGAGATTTCTCACATAACTGAAAATAGAATGACCATAAGACTCAACTATGCCACTCCTGAGTTTATATCCAAAAGACATTCGAAGGAGATATTTCTATTGCAACTCTGTTCATAATAATCAAATTATGGAATCAGCCTAAGTGTCCACAAACACATGAATGTGTAAAATAAATGTGGCATCATACACAATGTGGGCTTTTGCCATAAAGAAAAATAAACTACTATTTTAAGAAAATGAACACCGGGTTCAGTTGGTACCTCAGATAGTAAAGATGCTTACTGCCAAACCTGATGGTATAAGAAGAGAACCAGCTCTGTGCTCTCGCTCTCTCTCTCTCTCTCTCTCTCTCTCTCCCCCCCATCCTCTCTCACACACATACATACAGTGGCACTACACTCTTACATACCCCCACACACACAAAATGTGAAAGAAAATAGCTCAAAATAACTGCAAATGGAAACCATTCCATTAGAGTAAAATAATTCAAGACAAACATCACATGTTTTTTCTTATTTGTAGATACCACATTTCATATACAATGATTTTTACATATGACATGAAAGTAGAGGTCCTATTGTCTGGAGAAAGGAGGGGACATTAAAGGGTGAACACAATCAGAGCATGTGATGCTCCTGGATAAAAATGTCTTCATGAGACCTATGACTGTGTATAATAAATAAATACCAATAGAAAATAAAAAGAAACACAGGCCTGGGGTGTAACCTGGGGTAGAATGCTTGAGTGGCATGCATAAAGAAAAGAACAGGAGAAACGATTTCAAGAACATGGAAAACTCACCCAGTGTTAGCTAAGAATGCAGGATAAACATTCACATGCAGAAAGAATTCAAGGTTGCTGTTTTCGTTGGAGTTTGGAGCTGTAAGCTACATTCTAAATGCTATGGGGACTTTGGCAAAATGTCCTGAATAGGTACATATTATTTAATAACTGGAACTAAAAAGAATTGCTCAGAAACCAGAAACTCTGGAACTGATCTTTATTTCTCTCCTGTATTAACACCTTATTATGTATTTTAAGCCTCCCCTAACATAGCTCTCACAATACTTGCATTTTTACCAAGATGCCGAGGGTCCCTATATTTTTATTCAAAGCACACTAACATTTTATATTACTTATTTTTGATCCATATTTCTTGTTTTAAAGCACTACTTTTGCTCTAGATATTTTTCCAAACTCCCTAGGAACAAAATAATAGATTTTAAAAAGCTGATCCAACAGCCACTTACACTGCCATAAAAGTGCATTCAAAATCATAACATCTGAAATAAAATTATTGATTAAAATTAAACTTTTTCTACAGAATCTTCATGGTTGTGGTAATAGTTTAACAGGAAGTCACACACTAAAACTTGCCAAGCTATACACACTAAATATAAACATATGTAGTTTGCATTATGTCTCAATTGCACCTTAGTAAAGATACATAAAATGTAATAAAGAAGGTGTGCATACTTAAATATAATTAAAAGGCATGAAAGGGGAGCTGGAGAGGAAGGGTGGCAGGGAGGAGAGCTTGGTGCTCTTTAGGACCTGAGCTCAACTTCCAGTCCCCATAAAGGACATCTCACTCCCACCAGCTCCACAGACACCCACATGTTCATGATAGACACACACACACAACCAACACATACCACATACACATACACACACACACACACACACACACATATGACCAACACACACACATGACCAACACATACAAACGCACACACGCACATACACACACCACATACACAAACACACACACGACTAACACCACATACACACACACACACACACACGACCAACACATACCACATACACAAACACATACACACACGACTAACACATACCACATACACAAACACACACACACATACACACATGACCAACACATACCACACACACACAGACACACACACATATTTTTAGAACCACAAACTCATTAAATAATTAGAAACAATAAATAGTTTTTAAAAAAAAAAGCATTCTTTAAATGCATCCCCAATTTTATTTACAAAGGCAGCAGAACAGAAGAGCTCACTAGTTTCTGGAGGACATTACTGGTGTACAAACCATGGTTATTTTTCATTACTGAAAATAAACAGCCTTCTCCTGGCATTTGCTTAGCATCAACAGTCCTTGTAAAGAAAATCGAGTGCCCTCCTCAAGCAAATAAAACATTACAGAAGCAAAATTAATTTTCAATTGGATCATTTCCATGTACAGAAAGCTACAAAAAAGCAAATTTATAGGTGAATTTAAGTGAAATTTTTCATATGGTTCCACATTAACTTAGAATACATTATAATAAACAAACACAATTATATATTTATATTAACTATTTCAAATAATGTTTAAGAACTTTTAAAAAATTAAAATAAAATACCCTCTTCGAAAAACCACTAAAAAGTCAAACTAGATCATCATATCATCAGCATGAGAAGGGTTTTTTTCTTTTTAAGTTCTTGAGCTTTGTTTTGTTTTCCACTTGTGCTTTTAGGATGCTGAATTCAAAAGGTAAGTACTGCACCCCTCCCTCCCTCCCCACAGAATGCCTTCTTATAAATAAACAACAAAAATACAGGTCCTCCCAACACCACAGTGTTCCTATGTCATCTAATGAGGCAAAGATTATCCTTTAAAAAAAAAAAAGAGGGGAAAAAACATACAGCATTTTTTAGAGTTCTGCATCAGTGACCGCCGCCTCAGTGACCGCCGCCTCCTCTTCTATCTGCAACAGTGCTTTCGAATGGAGGCTTACATCACATGGCGGTTGGCCGTCCAGCTGATTAGGCAGGGAGAGAAGAGAGAAAAAGCACTCAGATTCAGAAATGTGAATGTCAGCTCAAGGAAGTATAGAAAGCAGTTATCACTCAGAGTGGCCCAGTGAGGTGGAAAGAGTTACCTGCCACTCGGTCTGGGGACAAAGGTAGGCAATCGCAGCCTCTGGGGTCTAGAATGCTTTATTTGTAAAACACAGAGTATAAATGAACTGCTAAGTCAGAACACAGAAAACAAAACCTTCAACTCTCTGTTACTTGTACTGAAGGAGAGAAAAGGCATGGGCAATGGTTCCAAAAATCAATTCTATTTGGCTTTGGGTTTAAGAAAGAAAAGTGCACACACATACACACCCCCAGGACCCCCTGCCCAGCCTTGACACTCTCCCAACTTCAGGGTCAGCATTCCAGGAAGGCCTGGACAACCAGGAGAGAAACTGCTGACAGGTAAAAGAGAGCTGACCGGTTGAAATCATTTCCAAACACTCTGCACATAAGGGACCATATAAATACCTCTGAGTTCAAAAGCAATAGGTTTGTAGATAGCACTTGTAACACCCTTTCACAACAAGGAAGAAAAACGTTACCAGCATCAAAGTTCCAAACTATATATACAGCAATAGCTGTTGTCCGTCTGAGGCTATAAACGACACACAATAGAGTCATGCTACCCTACACTCTATGATACTCAAACATATGCTTAGGAAGAAAGGAGCACTTAATTTTGTTAACACTGAAACACCATATAAACAGAATTAAGGTTCTTTTTTTTTTCAAAATTTTATGTATGGATACATGGTTATATAGTAACATAAGCATTTTCAAAGCTGATTACATTGTAAATCACATTAAGATGTTATCATTAGATATGGAAATAAGTTGATGATGAAGATGAAGCCTTCATCAGGAGGCAGGCCAAAGTGTGTTCAGAGGACTTGCCTTAACCCTGTATCCTGTTTCCATGAGTCATTAGAAGTTTCTCCAGGATCTTTGCAAACCACAGTCAATGTCCTGATTTCTGGATACAAGCCCCTCCAGGTTCCTGACCCTACAATCCTCTCCCTAAGTGGCTGAAACTCATTACATAGCCTCTTTGAAGAGGATAGGCTGTGATCCCTGAACCCAGGATCCTATGGCAGGGACCCTGGGGAGGAGGAGGTAGCTGCAGGCTCAGGGAAACACATAGGAACCCGTGTTCTCCTCAAAAGACAAGAAATTTTCTCTCTGATTTGCTCTCTTACATTTGAATCGGAGATAGCAGTCATTGCAGTACAGTTGATGGTTTCGGATTCTGACTTCGGCTCCTGAGGAAGAGCCTCCGAGGTCGCACCCACAGGAGACACACTGACAGACAAAAGAATGCATACAATTAGGTAACTCTAGAGAGCCTGAAGAACTCTCAGTAGGCGAGAGATGCAAAGGCTGAGGGGATGAGTGGAAGTGGGCAAGAGGATTGTAGGATGCAGCCCTGGAACTCTTGGATAGACTACAGTAAAGCAAAGGGATGGGGGAGGTCAAAAGGCAATTAGTGGATTTACATCAAGCCTGCTAGATTAGACTCTAAGAACTCAGAAAGCCAATTTTAAGAGCTAAGATGATCATTCTAAATATACAGGGGGTAAAGAATTTAAAAACAAATTGATGATTGGCTTAAAGAAATTCAGTCTTCATTGCTCCAAGGAAATGAATACTAATGCACATGGAAGAACAGGAGAGAAAAACAATCTGGGTTTCTGGCATTCCAGTCTGGAGGGGAGCATTCCCAGCGTCCTGACATCACTGAATGAGCAAGCATTCCATAAGGGGTGCTTCACGTCAAGGCGAGGGACTTGGGTGTTCTCTGCTTCTCCCCCATTTGTCTGTCTGTCTGTCTGTCTGTCTGTCTGTCTGTCTGTCTGCCTGCCTGCCTGCCTGCCTGCCTGCCTGCCTGCCTGCCTGCCTCTCTCTCTCTCTCTCTCTCTCTCTCTCTCTCTCTCTCTCTCTCTCTCTCTCTCTCTTTCTGTGTGTGTGTCTGTGTTGGGTGTGTTCAAACACTGTTCTAACTCATTCTGCGCTACACGGATACAGTATAAATTTATATGCTTAAGCAAGCTGCTAACTTTGGAATTGCAGGATCAAAAATGGGGAGACTTTTCTTCTGGCCCAGTGAAAATTTGAAAATTAAACCTGATGTGTGTTTATAGGCAGACACAGTAAAACAAAGAATTACAGCCTGAACCCTTTCCTATATAGGAAGTATATAGATACATCAGGAACAGGCAGGCTGTGCAATTATAAAAATATTTATAGTCCTTTGCCTTCCAGACAGTATCAAAAGCTACGGTTTGAGACACTGATAACTGCACGTCTCCATGTTGCTAATAACACTGGTAAATTAAATTTTAAGTCTACCCATGGCAGTATGCTATAGAGAACACACTGCGCACTGTAAATTTTATTTATAGAATCCTGGCAAATGAGAGGTACAAACAGCATAAGCCTTCCAGACTGACTTTTATAAGAAGATTCCAGGTCTGAGAGCTAAGTAGTAGCAAGCCATTTGCAATGCCCGGGCAGCACAGACAGACAGACAGACAGACAAATAACAGCACCAAGCTTGTTAGTGGCACATCCACAACCCCAGGGGCCATAGAAGCCATGCGCTCTCCAAGCAAAGCGTGGCGTGGCAGGCCGGCGGTGGCGGCAAGCTCTCTGACTCAGGCTCACCTTAAAACAAGGTAAATGATAACAAAGACCCAAGGTCTCGATGATCATGGCAGCTCCTTTGCCCAGAATGTTATTACAGTAGGAGCACACGCGCTTCCCACTCACTGACCTAGATGTGGAACAAGAACGGAACGGAGGCTTTCACGTGTGCTATGCAAGGTTGGCATTTAAAGTCACACTCGGCATTGGCAGCAACGATGGTAACTTAAGAAAGGATCTGGATATCTGTAGGAGAGAAACCTTCAGCAGCCAACTAAAGCATGCCTTCACTCTATCTGGAACTGTCTCCATGGAGGCTCTTGACATGCGATTGGTCCGTTTGAGAATTTGATGGCACTCCCCTTCAGTTACATATGGACTCACCAGTATCTCTGATCTGTTATATCCTCTTGCTAATTAATTCAATTGGCTGATACACAAAATCCCACTCATGACATTCCACCCTCAGGACCATATGATTCTTTGTGGTTTGCCTTCTCTAAACTACTTTTTAGCCCTTCTTATTCATGTTTCTGGTTAGAAATCTAAATACCTTCTTGACTCCACCTCTGTTGAGAATGATATCATCATTGCCCCAGAGCTGCAGATAAGCTGGGGATGGGGGCTCCCAATTTACTTCCACATCTGGGGCTGGTTTCCTAATGCTAAAGGGACAACCTCTTCATCCGGATCCACACTTTCCCGCCTCCAGAAGGAGCACAGTACGGCAGTCCCACTAAGGAGTGCAGAGGGTGCAGTCCCACTAAGGAGTGCAGAGGGTGCATAGCTATTGAGAGCTGGAGAAGAGAGCGATCCGCTGGATAAAGACCTGCCCTGGGCAGAAAATCCCAAGACTTGTCCCAAGCCCTCCTGTTTTATTCTCACATATGGATCCCCAGTGGGAGAGTCCAGGAATGGCAGTTCCTGTCCTCTGCAAACTCCATCTACCCTAAAAGCTAGCAGTAAGTCTTCACCCCTTTTCTTATAACTCAACAACCTACTGTATTTTGTGGACCTTGGCAACCATAACATTGTCTTGGACTGATAGAAGGTATTTTCTTATAGAAGGTATTTTCTTATCTAAGTCTACTACTTAACAGCTTAAAAGTATCCAAACACAAATGGCTTTCTACCTCTAATCATTGTCTTTGTGATGGAAACTAGAACTCCTTTGGGACGGCTACAGACTACAGACAGCTGTGTACATCTGAAAACACGACCCAGGAGGACATAAGGTCTTCGCCCTATAGCCCAGAGGCGAGTGGCCATTTGAGATTACTTTTTAGCCCTTCTTATTCACTTTTCTGGTTAGAAATCTAAATACCTTCCTGACTCCACTTCTTTTGAGAATGATGTCATCATTGCCCCAGAGCTGCAGGCGAGCCTGACTTTGCCACCTCCCTATAGAACACTGAACTACAGGAGCCAAGTGATGAGGCCTGAGCAGAATGCACCAAAAGCAATCCAAGACTCCAAACACAAGATCAAACCTACAGGATGGTTTCCTTTAAATCCAGTTCGCTGAAACTGCCCAGGCTACACAGCCTTTTCATCATGCTTTTCTTTCACATTCCATTCCAATGAGTTTCTATTCGAGTGACATCAAAAGTCCAACACTTCATAATAATGTTCTCCCTCACAAATATGACAAGCATTCGTGAGCCATTATATTGTTTGCTGATGCCACATGGTGATCTATCCAGAGAAATCTGCCACCTGAGACACTGACCAAAAAAGCATGGGCAACAGAGAGCCTGGCAACGTGCAGACATGTCGAAGGTCTCCAGTGCCTGTACCAGACATCTATAAACACTAGGCAGGCAGCAGACAAAGGCAGGAGAAGGCCCTCTCAAAGGCTTTGATACAGGAACATCAAATTCCATGCACTCCAAAGGACTTGCTTTTCTTAACTGGATGATGCGAGAAACGTTTTAGTGAAGGAATACCCTTTAAAACTAAGACAAGGGGACCATACCAGGAGCCTTACCTGTTCCGTAGCTGAGAGCCCGACTGCGACATGGAAGGAGAATGGCTGCGTGGAGAGGGAGAGCCTGGGGAGGTCTTCACGGAGCTGGTTGGGGGCGGCACCGCAGACGACGGGTTCCGCATGTAGGCTCGGTTTGATGTAGACAAGAGCTGCGGTGGGGGGCGACTGAAGTCTTGGACAGAGGAAGATGCATAGACGCCTGCAGGCTGGCTGTGCCAAGGGGACTGCCTCCAAGAACTTGGCCGCTGGGAATCCAGATTGTCCAGAGACTCCCCTCTGAAACACAGGACAGGAGTAACATGAGTAACATCATGCTGCTGGAGACTGCCTAACAGATGCATCATTGGGGTCAATGTAAGACCCCCTTTATATATTTTCTAGGCTCAACTAATCTGGTTCCAGTTTAATAATATCTTTAACAATAAAATTGTTCTATACCAGAGGTACTATAACATTTCATGTTTCAATAACCTTCTTTGGAGAAGTCCTTAGACAAAAGACCAAGTATCAAAGTGGGAAGAAAACTACTACTCTTTTTCTGTTTTGTTTTGTTTTGTTGGGTTTTTTTTTTGTTTGTTTTTTTTGTTTTTTTTTCTGAGACAGGGTTTCTCTGTGTAGCCCTGGCTGTCCTGGAACTCACTCTGTAGACCAGGCTGGCCTCGAACTCAGAAATCCGCCTGCCTCTGCCTCCCAAGTGCTGGGATTAAAGGTGTGTGCCACAGAGAAAACGACTTCTTAAATAAAAGCTAATACTATTAGTCACTCATCCCTTAAACAGTTTAGACATATAAGCCTCAGTCTTTTAAAATTCAACCAGAAAATACATTTTAAGCACATAAATATTGAACTGTACATTTTCACAGACATATTTAACTTAATCTTCACAACATTACACAAGAATGTTTTTAATCTCATAGAAGTTACATTGACCAAGCCAGGAGTGTGTGGACAAGGCCCTGGCTTCAAACCAAAGCCCCTTGAGCCCAGCGCCACCCTAAGGCCTGCCTCTCAGACACTCCCCATTCACCAGCCCTCTCCTCTGGGTCAGCAACTGTCCTGTGTCTACATTCTAGGAAACAGAAGACACCCTGGATACAGGACTCAGCTCTGAACAGTGAGTGCTTCTCTAGCAGTCGATTTTGTTAGTGCATTTAAATCTTTCTTCTTGCCAGAAGCTTAAACAACAATTGTTTTGATTTTTTTGTTTTGTTTTGTTTTCTTTTTAGCTTAACATTGTAAGGAATGTAACATTCTAATATAACACTCCACAAGGAATGGGTCCAAAAGCACAGAGGGTCTTCTGAGGGTAGGCGAGGGTTCCTTCTTCCTTTACTCTCTACATCTGCCCTAGTCCTCCAAAGCAACAACCCTTGTGAGTCCTTACAGATTTTTCTCAGATATGGAAGGAAATAATTACACACACATACAAATTTGCATATGTAAGTTAATACAGACTTATATACAGGTGTACTAGGTAACAGTCCTCAAAAATGGGACCAATATGGTTTTTATCCTCTTATAATAGTTTAACATATTCAACAACTAATACATAAGATCGTGTTCTTGCCTCCTCATGTGCTAGCCTGTAAGCCAGTGGTTCTCACAGAGCTATGCACTTTTGTATCTGCTCTCCTGTCCAGTGCCACCCACTGACTCTGGGGTTGACCATGTGGCTGTTTTACAGCGTAGGGTACCAGCAAATGTGATATACATGGAGAGCGATAAGGATTTTCACGTCTGGAACTGTCTTCTGAAAGATTCGTCTTTTAATGTTAGTTACCACACCATGAGGCAGCTCCAGCAGCTGTGTAGGAAGGGGATCACAATCCAAGAGCTCTGGCTGAGCCCCATGAGGCATCTCTTCAGGAAGGCTCATCCAAAGTGCAGTCCATTGCTAAGACATGCGGAGCTCATGGACATCTGGCACGCTCAGAGTCATTAAAGAAACAGTGAATACATGGTGGAGACCTGGGCTCAGAGGCCGCCAAGCCATTACTATCTCTTTTATTTAAAAGAAAAAAAAAAAAAAATACCAACTCCAGGTCCATAGCTGCTCAAGTGGCAAAGCCAACAGCAGGCAAAGATCAGACCAGACAACCCTCACACATGGGAGAGGAATTATTTTAAATTTAGTGTGCTTGTTTAAATGAGAGAAAACCACACAACATGCATCCCATCCCTAAAGCACCAGAGTGCGGGACTCTTCCCTCCTTAACTCCTGAGGTGGTGACTGCACACAGTGCACCTTCACCTTTTAATGCTTGCACGCAATTCTAACTGCTGTACCGCTATTAACCAGGCACACCTTTAAGAATGATATTGTGTTTTGTGGGTGGAGTGGTTTGAATATTCTGGTTTCGTTTGAGTTTTTTCAGCACTGCAATAGTGTGTGTCTTTATCTTTGTATGCTTGCTTATTTAAGAGAATCCAGAAGATAGAACCCTGGTAGGGAAATATATACTTGGTTTAATTTACCATGGAAAAAAAAAAAGATTGAAACTGTTGGAGAAGAGAATTCTTATTTTCTTACGCATTGCCAATACCAGTTTAAGTCGATGTCTTAACACTGTACAAACTTCAGAAGCAAAAGGACAGACTGCTGTTTGACAGTGGTGTGGATTTTTATATATTTACTGGTTTTGTCTCTGCTTCTGATGAACTATCTACCCATACAACTTGTGACATTTAGCTACAGACACAGAGATAGATGTAAACACAAACATAGAGAAAGTTACTAGGATTGCCTTGTGGGTTTTGAATGAGTTATTTTTATATAGAAACAATTAGTTCTGTATCTGAAACATGTTACAAATAAGTC
Organism: Mastomys coucha; assembly: GCF_008632895.1. Classification (NCBI taxonomy): domain Eukaryota; kingdom Metazoa; phylum Chordata; class Mammalia; order Rodentia; family Muridae; genus Mastomys; species Mastomys coucha. Next base: position 87,194,040 of record NW_022196915.1, on the reverse strand, counting down.
TCTATAGCATAGGTGATAGAACACCAAACAAAGGAACTGCAGTATTGTTTACCAGGGCAGGCCTCTAAAACCCATGCACCCCAATTCATAGCAACATAGTTACCATCTAAAAAGTTACAAAATTATGGTTTCACATTTTTTTGTGAACCCAATTATGATTCCAACCTAGCCATCAATCTCACTATGAATATAAGTAAGTAGGTTTTATTCTCTTCAAGTTTAATATGCAAGAGTCAAAAGTGTATTTAATTATCTGAATCCCATTTCAAAACCCAACATGCAGATTTAGAACCTCTTCAAGATGTAATCTTGTCCAGATAGCTTCTCTGCCCCAACCGGTTTCTTCACAGAGAAAAACAGAGTAACTGTGTCTACTTCAAAACACTGTTGTCAGTTTAAATGAGAAGGTTCAGACACAACAAGTCAACAAAAAAGCACTCAATGACCTCTTCCTACTCCCAGTCTGTCTGCCTGTCTTTCTGTCTGCCTCTCTGTCTCTCTCTCTCTGTCTCCCTCTCTCTCTCTCTCTGTCTCTCTCTCTCTGTCTCCCTCTCTCTGTCTCTGTCTCTGTCTCTCTCTCTCTCTTTCTCTCTCTCTCTCTCTCTCTCTCTCTCTCTCCCTTTCTGTCTCTTTCTCTCTGTCTCTCTGTCTTTCTCTCCCTTTCTCTCTGTCTCAAAGGGAGGGGGGCCTACAAATGAGACCTATGCCTCACAGTGAAGAGGAAGTGATGGGGAACCGTCTCTTACCGCCTCATGATCCCGGACAGGCAGATGGGCTCCTTGTTAACACTGGCACTGCGCTGTCGGATCCAGCTGTTGTCATTGTGGAGAGATGTTCTCTTCCTCATTTCCTGAAGGATTTGCTGTCTCTCCAACTCTGCTTCTGAGGGGGCTTGCTCCTTCTTAGAACTCCTTTGTGAAAAGCTAGTGGTCCCAATTCTCTCTGAGTATTTGCTGCTTCCTAAATGAAAAACATATGAAAAGCTTCGATGTAAGTACACAAGAAACGACAGGATCAGCCTCCAAATCCAACACTATTCACATGTGCTGACACCGTCTATCTCCAGAGTGATGTCTGCAGAACAGACAGCAACCAGTGGAAATTCCAGTATACCCACTGGGTGCACACAAGAAAACCATCGATTCTGCCTGCAAAAGCAAAGCAAAGTTAAAAAAAAAAAAAAAAAAAAAAAAAAAAAAAAAAAAAAAAAAAAAAAAAAAAAAAAAAAAAAAAAAAAACTATAGACCCCAGAAAGGCTTTAAGAAAATGTTCTTCTAGTCTCTCGTTCTTTCAATCAAGCGCATTCAAGGTATTTTCCCTTCCCTACCCCCACATGTGGCAAGATACAGGACAGATGCACACATATCTAGATGACATGGGACTAAGCGTTCACGGTGTAAATCACAGAATAAATCATGACTGCACTGTTAGATTTTTCAGTCACTGACATAGCCCTAGTGAGGAAAAACAAAAATCGGTCATATTATTATCAAATTTGTTTGTGCTCTAAGAAATGTACACAACAGTAATATAAGTACTAAGTGTATTAGTGATAGTTATGTCGGCTTTCATCCCAGGGTTCGTTGACTGAGTTCTTATTTATGTGAAGCACATACAGCTTGGAGGTATCATCCCTGCTTCAGTCAGGATAAAGAAATGTTAACTAGCATTCTTCTCTAAACCACTGCTGTTGCCTCACTTTCATAATATTTAGCTTATCTAGGTACCTCTTCCAAGTAAGCAAAGAACGGGGCCACAAACAAAAGTTTATACACACCCACACTTAGTAATTAATTAATAATAACAGTAAATTATTAATAATATTAATGAGTAACAACATCAATGCGTTCACATTCAAATTAAGCCTTTTTCATTTAAATGAAACAGCTTTCATTTTGTTAGTGACATAACTAAGTCATCTCATCAAATATGTAACAATTTCTAATGTTTGCTAATTCAAAAACTTGGGGCTAGTAAAGGAAAGAAAACACATACTAACTCCTATCCAGGTGAGACACAAAGTCAGAAGAATGAGCAGCTGTTTCAGGCGGTCATGGGCGCTGCACTGTTAACCAGAGTTTAACCACCACAGGCTAGAAGTATGTCACACAAGACAAGGGTACTTAATCTGTAATTTTAGGAGTGGCTGGGAAGTAGGTAGTTCAAGAGAGAAGAGCTAGGAAATCTAAATAGAAAAAGACCCAAAGACCAGAGGCCCACATTAGAAGTATCTACTGAGTAAGAATCTAAAAGAGGGGCTGATAATTTAGAGCTGTTCCCTAAAGGGAAAGTGGTTCCAAAATGCTGGCAAGTTAAATAGGGCCAAGGCCACTGGAGAGCCTACTTATCATGCGAGAATACTGCCACCTGGTGGCAACGAACTCTATGAGCTTTGACCAGAGAGACAAACCAGCTGCCACCAGACCACAGAGGCCAGCTGGGAATACAAAATGCTTTGCTTATAAAAATTCCTCCTCGGCAAGTTAAAGATAACATATGAAATCCAGATTATTATTTCTTCATTTTAAAGACAGAATTAGCTAGCATTAGAGACTTGCCTTGCCTTAAAGGTAAGTCAGTGATGGGCTGAAGCTGAAGCTTGTCTGTCTGCCTCAAGCCCACCTGAGCCTTTCTTCAGGTACAAGCACTAACCAATAATTTGCTTATGCATTTCCTTATGCAAACCCCGTGCAAATGATGCTTATTGCTTAGGGCTCTCTCCTTACTTATATAATTCCAGTCATGAGAGGTTAACCAGAACCATACTTTATATCATGCTCCAAGCCCCAAATGATTTTTATGAAATGAAAAAAAGAAAATCTCTATCACTTTGGATTTTCAGACCTTTTGCCATTTACATGTATGATTTCAAATTTATATGTAATCTTTAAGTTTTCTACACTATTTTCTGTCCTCATTCTGTAGATGTAAGATAAAGTCTACTATGCAAAACTGTGACAACATTTTTCTTTGCCAAGTCCCCATATATTTCCTTAATTATTCAAATGCCCAAAACAGAACTCTTTCCATTATAAAGAAAGCCATAATAGGGCTGGAGAGATGGCTCAGTGGTTAAGAGCAATGGCTACCCTTCCAAAAGAGCTGGGTTCAATTCCCAGCACCCACATGGTAGTTTACAACTGTCTGTAAGTCCGGATCCAGTGGATCTCACATCCATGCACAGACACGCATGCAGGCAAACACCAATGCACGTAAAATAAAAATTTTTTAAAAAATCAAAAACAGAAAGGAAAATAAATATTATGACAAATATAAATAACAAATAAATAATATATTTTATTATACTTTATTATAGATACTCAAAAAAGCATGTTAACTATCTAATCTTAATGTATCTAAAGTGCCCTGCATTTAAAAATACCAATCATAGTATATGACCACACAAGTAAGTAATGGTGTTTAAAAAAAAAAAAAAGGAAGAAGTTTGAATACAAAAATCACACTCACCATTTTTCTCTATGAGGGAGTCATTTAGTTCTGTAGTAGATCTTGATTTACTCCTAAAACAAAATATATTAAATATGTCTTATTAAGAACATTTTTATTTTCATTCCAAAAAAAAGATGGTTTTGGTTTGGTTTGCTGCTTCCTAGCGTGTTTGTCTGTTTGTTTGTTTGTTTGTTTTCTTGAGACAATGTTTCACTGTGTAGACTTGTAACCTAAGCTTGTCTCAAACTCCCAGGCCCTCCTGCCTCTGCCTCCCGAGGGCTGGAATTAAAGGCATGCGCCCCTTTCCACTTTCTCCACATCCTTGCCCATCTCTTCTCCCTAAGACAATGGAGAGTGCCCAGCAGGTCTGCCCATGCTGGCTCCAGCCAGATCTCAGGTTTGCTAGGTTTACAAACACCAGCCACCAGATCACCCGGAGTGAGCTCTGCACTGCCTCCTCCACTCTACCCGGAATCCAGATGTTAATAGCTAAGGCATTAGGAGGCCCCAGATCACTCCCCATCCATTTGCCAGATGCTCTCCTGGCATTCCAAACAGACAGTAAGGCATAATGCTGACTATGCAGGCTACTCTGAAAATGGCATTTTCTTCCAGGTCTATAAAAGTGCACAGGCTCATCTCCTCATTCTCCTAAACTATGTGAACTTCGGAAGCAGCAACAACACCATATGCAGATGTATATACATAGATACATACACAGATGTATACATCATGTATAGCTACAACCTGTGCAGTGACCTATAATGCATGATAATGTGCCATAACTGCTAGACAGCTAGATCTGTCAATAGTTATACCTGTATTTACAAGGTATTACAAGAAAACATTTGCCACCATATGTTAGGCTATACTCCCCAATGCCTCTAAAGTATATACTATGTAATATATACAGTATTTTATATATTATATATAGTATTTTTTATCATATAGTATATAGTATAGCAATACATATAATAGTATATAGTAGATACACCCTCATTATAAATCCAGGCACAGGTTTGAAAGGTAGATGTAGATAAGCTGGCCTTAAATGTATAGAGATGCCCCTGCCTCAGCTCCAGAGCGCTAGAATCGTAATTCTGACCTTTCATTGGTTTTCCTTGGTTTATTTGCTTTCTTAGTTAACATTTTACTACCTCCTTTTAGGGAGGCACACAGTGCCTGAAGATCTGAACTCTGAAAGCTGATACACAGGGTGACTCCCAGACTTTCTTATCTTGAGGCTCTTGGCAAACTGTTAACCTATGTAAGCTGCTCTTTTGTCACATGTAAGAATGGGACTAAATATGCCTTCATAGTACAACTCTCCATAGATTACAATGAGAAATAAATTATGTGAAGTGCGTAAAATGGCAAGAGGAAAGGGGACATTTGGACGATCTCTAGGTTCGCCAATATCGGGTCATTTATCAGGGGCCTCTCTCAAGCTAATGTGGGTCCTAGTTATTCCTGCTCCTCCTCCTCTCCCCTCTCCCCTGAGCCCTTCCACTCACCCTGGTCACCTGTAATCATGCCTGTTTCCTTATTTCTAACAAAGAAAGCAAGCGTCTGACAGGACGCACTTCAGCTTGGTAAACCGAGGTGAATGATCCTGCAGACTGGATATTTATACATGGGCTACGCAAAAGCCCTTAGTGATTTCAAAGCTGCAAACTCTTTTTTTTTTTTTTAATTATTTGAAAATATTAAAGCTTAATGCTTTAGGAAACTTTAAACACATGTTCCTTTTGTAATAGCTGGAATCCTATTTTCTTGTCTAAACCTAACTAGTGGTTCCCACCATACTGTGTAAAAAAGAGGTCACAATTCTCATTGGGGGCCCTAAAAACAAAGTCATTATTTTGGTAAGTTTAAGCCACTCTTCACGACCTCTCAAAGCAAATGGTCTCCTGGGTCAAGTGGGACTACATATCTGGAGTCCCAGAAGCTGGGAAACTTGAGGAAGGAAGAATGCTAGCCAGGGCTACACAGTGAGCTCCAGGCAAGCCCGGGGTCCCTATTGAGACCTTTTCTCAAACTTTTCATTTAAAAAATTGTTCTGTCTACTCTTCTTATAAAGTGACTCCTCCCACAAGGAAGAAGATTAATATATTTCTCTGTGGGACTTTCTTTGATTGGTTGGGTTTTTTGTTTTTGATTTTTGAGATAAGGCTTTACTTTGTAGTCTAGGATAGCCTTGGCTTAGTAAGTGGTTCAGGTTAACCTTGAACTTTCATCAATCCTTTTATCTCAACCTCCTAAATTCTGAGATTACAATCATACATTACCTGCATATGACTCTAGCTTGCAACAGCCTTGGCCTTTAGTGTGAACAATACCTTAGATCTCTGGTGTCGTGGACACTATCTTCATTTCTTTTTCTTCTCTGCCCATTCATATATTAGGATTTCACTGGCTTACAGGATGTTGAAGACTGTTGCTCTCATTTCCCCAGATACTTCAACCAACTCCCCCCACAGATGAGCTAGCTCCCTGGAACTAACAACAGATATGTGACCAAGCCCAAACAACCAGAAGTTCGCAGGCCAAATTTAAAGGTAATTGTTACACAGCAAAACCAAACTGATACAAAGAACAATGTTCAAGTTTTCCTTGTATTCCACAACCCACAGAAGGTCATAGTAGCTCTACAAATCATCTAGGTGAACTTAGGAACATTCCTCCGAAGCCAACTAGGACCACCTGTTGGGAATAGTCCACACACCTGTCAATTGGAAGCAACCCTGAAGAGTCATCATCTCTCTTTGGTAGATCGTAAGAATCAATAGGCCTAAAAAGCAAGAATTTTTTTTATTAAAATATCAAAATTTAAGACATTCCCTGATTTTAGGAATATCAAAGTAGTATTCTGGTCTCTTTAGGTAAATTGTTTATGGCTTCAGAGCTAGACATTTCAGTCAGTTGCTATAGAAAAATGGATCTATAGGTCTTTGTCAATCACATGGCCACTCACCCTTTCACTGTTTAAGTATACACTGCGGTGGGTGGGAGTACCATGCTCTGGTAACAATCTAGGACTACAGAAATGTATTTTAAGGGTTGCTGCTTTGTAATACAGATGTACTACATCTTGGGGTAGGCAGGCCAAGAGGAAAATAATCCAGGCTAGTGAGGTGGAGAAAGAAATGGTGAGGAGGCAGAATCAGGCATTCTGGAAGGCTAAGCTGGTGATGTTTGTTTAAACATCAAATACGTGGGCCACACAGGCAGAGGGCTGAAGTTTTCACAGAAGGCAAGTAAAAAGGGAGACAGTAAACCAGGGAAGAACCAAAAAGTTAAGGCCTTAAAAGGACCAAGACAGAGCTCTCATGAACTTTCTGGCCTTGGCAAGGAGTTTTGATATCAGGAAGCCATGCAAGTGCTGAGGGAATTGAAGGGACACAAATGCTCCGTTGAACTGTTTAGTTCGCTTGTACAAAGCAAAGATGGCAGAGGAGGGAAGACATTACAGGGTAGACAAAACAAAGCCATAGCTGCTGAAACTCCCTGGTTTGGGCACAACTCATTCAGCTACGGGAACAGACCTCCGGTACTGGTATATTTTGACTGACGTTTCTCGTTCCCTCTCTGCCCCGACCTTCTGTGCTTCAGCTCGTCTTTGAGCCTCAGCCTGGGCCTGGGCCTGGGCCTGGGCCTGGGCCTGGGCCTCTGCTCGAGCCTTGGCTTCTGCCTCTGCCTGGGCCTGGGCCTCAGCCTCCCGCTGCTTCCGGAGCTCTGCTTCCTGGGCCTCTTGCTCCTTCCGTTTCTTCTCCTGCTCCAGCATGAGCTGTTCCTGTAGCTTCTGACTGTGGTCCTCATACACAGCATCGTCTTCCAGCTGTCCCCTGTCCTCCTCTCCCGCTCGGGTGCCTTCCCTGTCCAAAGACTTGGACCCTTCACTCCAGGTGGCTTCCCAGGTGGCAGCCATAGGCTCCCGGGAGGTCAGAGAAATGCTGTTGGAATTTAGGACCATCAGCTCCTAGGCAGCCAGGAAGAGAGAAAACCTGTCACCGCCTGTCTCTCTATCATTTCGTACAGATTCAGCTGTAGATGAGATTAACGGCAAGCAGCCAAAAAGATAGTTCCAGCACTTTAAAAAAAAGAAAGAAAAGAGAGCTGGAGAGATGGCTGAGCGGTAAAGAGCACCGACTGCTCTTCCAGAGGTCCTGAGTTTGATCCTGAGCAACCACATGGTGGCTCACAACCATCTGAAATGGGATCTGACGCCCTCTTCTGGGGTGTTTGAAGATAGCTACAGTGTACTCCTATAAATAAAATAAATAAATCTTTAATAATAAAAAAAAAGACCACATGACTGAGGTCTAAGAGCAGAAAGACCACTCTAATTTCTAAGGAGTAATTACTTGATGCTACATTAGAAAAACTAGGAGCAAAGTTAAAATATCAAGGCAAAATTTCTAACATACTAGAACTCAATACATCTCCAAAGAGCTACAGAGGTGAGTGTGTCTAGGAAAATGGCGTGTGGTGTTCTTCCCTAGGTTCTGCAACAAGGTGCAGAGAAGGATGGGAACAAGGCCTGCTTCCTGCTACCTCATCCAGGTACTTGGAATTCTCTCTCTCGGCCTCCTGTTGAGCCCGCTGCCACTCTTCCCTCAGCTTCTCCTGCTCACGCTGGTATTTTTCCTATGAGAAAATAAGGCATAATGATATTTTTTCATTAACAATTTTACTGTCTCCAAACCTCTACGTCAGTCTTTCATGTTGACCAATCAGAGTTTGGTCCAGGAAGAAAGGAAAAAACAGATGTCGAGCCAGCCCTCTGCCCAAGCTTTACCACTGCTAATCAAGGCCTCCCGCTAGGATAAGGGAGGCTGACTGATGGCAAACCAGACCTCATCTACTGCTAATGAGGACACGTGTTCAGTCTGGGCCGCTCACTCTTCACTGTGGCCATGAGGGTTAAGGCTTGATAGTTTTTAAAATCAAAATGGAAAATTAAGGGTTAGTGTAAAATATGCATACAGTACACAAAAGTGTTCGCTAGTGACAAGGAAGATGGCTTGGTTCTGTCCCCCCCAGTTTCCCAAGCTGGCTTCTCAATGCTGGGTGGCACCGCCAGAAGAGCACAATGAAAGCCAGTATCGGGTTCCCGCAAGCTGGGTGGCTCTACCTGCAGTAGGCGATCTTGCTCTTTCTGCCACCGCTCCTGCCGGCGTCTCTCCTCCTCCTGATCCCAGGCCCAGCGACTTGGGGCACTGAGGGTTGGAACCGGAAGCTAACAAGTTTGTGGCACAGGAGAATTGAAACACAGAACAACATAACATCACCAAGTCATCTACTGAAACGCGTCCACTCCCAGCAATCATTCATCTCACGCTGGCTTAAACCAATAATGGCGCAGACGTGGTCTCACACATCAACGTCAACCTTTCCAGCTTAGAACATTACAATCTGATCAATATTGACACATCTTAAGGCAATGCAAGAAATACTACTGCATAGTCATCCAGGCCCACCCAACTTCCCCTTACATGTCACCAATTGCAAAAGTCTAATACTCACATCTGGAGCCACAGAGTCAGAGCTTCCTGCATTTCGGCACACCAGCGAGGAAGGAAGAAAAGCACAACGTGAGTTTCCATTTCTCCAGAGTAATCCTTTTCACGGCGCTAGACCACTAGCTGTTCCTGCCAGTGACATCAGCCTTCTGTGCAACGTAGCCATCTTTCCCTTCACTCCCATCTGTACTCATCATTCAGATTCAAATGTAATAACAGAGGAGACCAGAAGTGCCTCAGACTCTAGGAGCAGCACCGACTCTGAGAGCCTTTCAGAAAAGGTCTCAATGATACTAAACTAAAATCAGGGTCTGCTAGTTTGGCTCTACAGGGGGAAAGAACACAAACCTAATTTTTGCAAATAGTCACCAAAAGTATGACAGGAACCATTCTCACTTTCCATGTTTTCTTGCTTATGAGCAGCTTTCTAATTGATATGATGGTGAAAAGCAACTTCAAGGTAGCTCTACCGATTCTAGTATTTGAAAAGCAAGTATTTAAGCTTGATGCGTAAGCCAGCAGGCACTGTACTATTATTATTATTATTATTATTATTATTATTATTATTATTATTATAATATTCTGTTGTTGCTTTCTGAGAAATGAAACCCAGGCTAACCTCAAGCTCACTGACGTAGTGAACACTTACTGAACTTTGGGTCCACCTGCCTCCATTGTCTACATGCTGGAATTATGTGTGGATGTCCCCGCCAGGCTAATTTTTTAAATTACTATTTTAGACACTATTTAATCCAGTCTAGCCTTGAACTTTTAATTTTCCTGCCTAGTCTTTTTATCCGAGTTGTATATAACTACACTCGGATAGCTTATTCCTTCTTTCATCAGGGAGCTCGTATAAATATGTGTCAACACATGGTACAATTCTAGAAAAGTAAAATTTCAGAAATTATACTATTATACATATTTAGAAAATTTCCTGAAATCTCAGCTGTCACATAAATTATTCACTTATATAACTATTTTCTTTTAATTGCCTTAAGACTTAGGAAAATATTCATCCCTAAAATAGCTCACTAAAGAAAAGTGAGAGAAAACTAGAATAAAGACAAGGAATTATTTTGTTTTAGTGGACTTGACTTAGGTGTGTGTTATCACTTCAATTGAGTAGCCACAGAAAACAATAAGTTTAGGGAAAAAAAACCTATGAATCATAAACACTGGGGACAGCTGATAAACACTTTCTATTTATGGTCGGAGAGAAAACTTAATCTACTTTAAGAAGAATATTAGGTAATAAACACAACAGACACAAACCCAGTAGGTATCATAAAGCAATTTTTGAAATGTTTCATGAATCTTTAAAGAAATAGTAACATTTCAGATAGCAACAGTAAATCTCCTGTGATGTTGCAACTAAAATGTTAGATATTACTTTTAAGTTCTTTGTAGCAAAACAGAGTTGGAACCATATTCAGGAGACAGAGGGTTAGACAGATATGAGGATGAGGAAAAGCCGCATGCATCACACCTTACGAGGCAGCTCGTGCAGCTACACCAACATAGATGACTTCTCAGTGCCCCTGTGCTTAGATGCAAGCAAATCTCCTTTAATTTAAATTTCCTTTGACATCAACAGAGTCATCATTATCGGCCCTCCAACCCCATCATTCCAATAGCGACAAGTAGCTCTGTTCTTCAATAATGGTATTTCCCATGACCATTGCCAGGTTTGTTTGTTTTGTTTTTGTTGTCTTTGGAAGTCTACCAAACATATGTTGGTGTAATCTAATGAAAATGCTGTGCAAGTGACAGGAAGCAGGAAGCTGAAAATGAAATTCCTCATGTCTTACTGTTACCCAGTGGAAAAACACGTGTGTGTAACAGCATCTCTGTGCTTGGGTTGTTTTGCTTTATTTTTTTCACAAGGTTAAAAGAGAGAGAGAGAGGGAGGGAGACCTAGAAAGCTAGACAAAGGACACACAAAGCCCATTACCACAGAGGTAGACCCATGAACTGTAAGAAAAGCCTGGCGATCCTGGGGAAAGAAGGGAAATGGGTTACGTTGCTTGGTCACAAGAACAGCAAGATGGAAAGAGATTGGTGCCTGGAAGCAAAGACCACAGAGGGCTGGAGTGAAAGATGAGATCATGAGAGCCCAGGAAGAGTTTAGCTTGGAGGTTTACCTTGTTCAAAAAATTGTGATCGCCTTTTTAAATTTTTCAAAGATATGGATTCTGATGCTAGTCGAAAAATAAGAAAATAAATACCATGTCATTTATTTTTTAATTTCTTACCACCTGTAAATTATATGACGCTTACTATACCTTTCCAATTCTTAGCAATATTATTTTTTAAATAACAAAATTTGGTAAGCACTGCAGATAAGAGATTATTTCAAGGCAGACACACATATTTGAATAGTCTACACTGCATCCCAATTAATAAAAGGAACAAATACTTGTATTAATTATTTTTAGTAGGTAGCATTGCACTTTCACAGCAAGGAAAGGCATACAGCCATCTTGAAGCACCAGGCCTCCGAGAAATGGAAAGCAGCAGTTTTTGTTTAGGTTAATCAACCTAAACTTATCTCTACCAAAGCATTTTCACAACATGATAAAGGAAAAATTTAAAAGCATCTACAGAAGAAATCAACAAAAGCAATACAATGTAAAGAACAATCAAATGAAAACATTAAGGTGTGTCTGATTAAAATATTTTGTGATATTTAAGAACTTATGCTACTTTAAGTATTATTTCCTTCTTAATTCATGTTAATCAGAAAGAAAAAGAAAACATAATCTGACTTCTCCCACAGATCTGTCCCCAAGGCCATGGGACAAACTAGAAAGGTGGACATACCACCAGATAGTTGTTGATTTTTTTAACTAAACCCTCAAGTAGCACAGGGTCCCTCAGTCACCATGTAGGTGTCGTATCAATTGTCTCTACTATTCAGGTCACTGGCAGAACAGAACTGGGATTCCTTAGATTTTACTATCATGAAGAGACATAAGCAATACTTATTTTAAAAATAAAGGATATAGGAAAAATCAATCCCACCTTCTAATTATTAGAAATGAAGGTCAGAGATAATAAGCACTGAGAAAAGGAAGAGTCACAAACTTTGATCAGCTTTGTTCAACGGATCAACAAATTGCCCAAGTATGTCTAAAGTCACCAAAACAAACGCAGTCCTACAAGAGGCCCCGCCTCACAGTAGCTTCCTCTGGCCTCTTAGTTGCCTTTATGGGCCTGAAGGCTCTTCCTGGTGTGTCTAAAGAATAGCACACAATTTTCAGTAGCTAGATTATTCCTGAATGGTCAAAGCAGAGAGTGAGAACTCTTAACATCACCCTGGACACTCTGCCATCTTTTTCAAGACAAGTATGACTTCTCTCAACTATTGTTGCCATTGGTGATTCTCTGCCAGGATCCACTCCTTGCACGTTTGTCCTTTCTACAACAATGAGGAGGGAAGGGGGGAGGGGAGCCTCATCATTTTGTATTTAATGAAGATCCTTCTGCCAACACTCCATAGCCAGGAAGCTCCTGGCCCTGGGAAAACCTGTTCTCCTTTGGCTTAGGTACCAGATAGCCAGAGATAGCCAGAGCTCCGAGCAAACCGCTGAGCTTGTTTAAAGCTCCCAAACCATTCCATGCTGGAAGTGACTCCCTCTCACCGGGCTGCAATTGCATCTACATGTTCATCTTTGTTGTAACTTGCTGTACATCCAGTTTTCCTTCACTTACAGATATTAATTTTTATGGCAGATCTTGAGCTTACAGCTTACCATGTGGAACCAACAGAAGCAATTAAAGATCTTTACCTTTTGAATCAAAGGTGTTGCTCTCCTCGTGAGTTCCATTGATTTCTTTGGATTCAGTATACTGGAAAGGGTAAAAAAAAAAAAAAGAAGCTAATTAACATTCTGTCCAATTGGACTTCAGAATTAAATAATACATCTCTCATTAGGGAAAAATATCTTTAAACAAGATGGGTTTTTCAGGGTATTGATTAATTCTTCATTGCTTGTGTGTAGTAAAATCTTAATGTTTTTCATTACTCTCCAATATTTGTGAAAGGATTAATGACTAGCTGGAGGCAAAGATGACCATAAGTTTAATCAGTCATTAATATTCTAAGATGCATGATAGATAAAATAATCAGTCATTCATTTGGTTTATATTTATGGGTAGTAAAACAGCCATTTATGATTCTTTAACATTTAAATCCTTCAAAACTGTATTAATACTTCCTTATATAAGTTTATTCAGGTCAAAGTTTAAATTATCAACTGAAAATTAACAATTATGATTAGAAATAATGAAACTTTTTTTTCAAAAACTGTATAAAAATACTGCTTTTAACATTTTGAAATTTCATGAGTTATACTTTTTGAATCAATTTATGAAACTGATGATGTCTCAGTCACACAAATAGTCCAACCCATCAGATTCACCCCATAAGAATCAAGATGCTTTGTGAGGCTCCACGGTGCACACTTTGCCAGTAGACTAGAGAGCACATAGATAATTTATAGCATGTAATCTTCCACATTTGCTCTCTCTCATTCACACAGATCTGAGAGAGGCTTGCGACAATGACATTGGTGAGAACCACCAGAAGAACATCATTATGGGATTTCATTATCATTACATAATCTAGTAATGATAGGCTGCTAATAAAAATGTATTTTCAAAGCTACACTTAGTCTACATATTCAGTATACCCTACATCTATTTTATATAGTATCAAAACTATTTCACAAACCATTGCTTCCCCCACATATGGCCTCTAGGGTTACTCTGTTCTACTTACAGGACTCTGAAGGCTTTCAGAGAAATCAGTTGTTACTGATAGACTTGAAGACTTGTCTGTGTTGTAAATTCCTGAAGTTGTATCGATCCACTTTGTTTCAGGTGAACCTATAATTTTGGTAGCCACACTGGTAAGATTGAGGGTTTTCTGCCGTATAAATGGCAGGGAAGGTTGGTCTCTGCCCCAGTCTGATTGGCACATGAAGATCAAGTAATGAATACACGTAGACGGTAAAGTGGAAAGGATATAGTTACTGAATGCACAGATATAAAATGTACACAGACAGATGGACAGACAGACAGACGACAGATGAATCAAGTTACATGTAAAGGACACAGAGACTTCAGGGCTTTAACCAGCAGACCACCTTCCCAAGACACAAAAGTTAAAAATCACGGTAGTTAGTAAAAAGAAAACTAGCAAATGTGCTGATTCTTTTCTTAAATTAGGACTACATGTTATATGCCAAGAGCAAAAACTGGCATGTCTTAAGAGACTCAATGCCACTTCCCACCTAACCATCACCTATGACACTGGTGTAAAAAGCAGATTAAAATGCTATGAGAATAGGTAGGAACATGTCCTCCTGGGAGCTTGAGGGCAGTGGTATAGTAAAATATTGCAGAGAACACTAAATTGGATGGCCATTCTTTTTGGCTGTTCTTGTTTTTGAGACAGGCTAACTTGGAACTCACTCTGTAGACCAGGCTGCTCTCAGACTCATATCCTCCTGCCTCTGCCTCCCCAGTGCTAGGATTAAAGGTGTGAGCCACCACTGCCCACCCCACGGTGCCATTTTTAATGTTCAGCTTTGTGATCATGAAGATCCCCTGAAGATCAATAATGAATTTACGTAGATGCTAAAGTAGAAAGAAGAGTTGTGACTCTCAGGTACAGATACACTGACGTGCATTCAGCTAGATCACTTATGGAAATAAGTCAAATGGTCTAGAATTCAGTAGATTCGCTAGTGAAGCATTTTCAGAAAGAATATTCAGAGGCATTGTTCGTGATTTTTCCCAACAATGATGACAAGACAACTGTAAACATAAAACTATATAAGATGGGGAGGGGGAGAGGATTAATGAAGCCAACTGTTAGAACCATCTGCCCAAGTTGGGTTTCCCTGTTTAGAAAGCCAGACACAGCGGGACGTGAGCTCACCAGACTGTCCGTAGCGCCGGACATCCATCACTAAGTGTCCAGATTCTTGAGCATTTGCCATAGCTTCCTCCCACTTTTTTGTATCCTTATATGAAAACTTGGTGTTATTGATGGCGAGAATTTCATCATCTACCTGCAGCTGAGAAAATTCTGCTGGGCTACCTAAACAACATAAAGGGAATAGTTGAATAAAGAGAAATCCGTACAGTCTGCTCTCTGCTGTTTCTTAAACTAAAGAGAATGCCTTTTTCATCTCAGTAAGTTCTATTCATTTCCAGTAGAGGAGCAGCACTGGTATTTTTATATGTAATATATTATATATCAGATATACCTAATATCTGAATCCCTGCACCATATGAAGTACCAAGGGCATTATTTATTTCATAGTCTCTATCTTCATTTACATGGAAAGGAGAAATTGTAAGTTCAATCAATTAAAAAAAAATTTAACTATCCAAGGAACAAAGACAAGAAATGTAATTATTTTTAAATTAAAAATGTGAAATATACACTTTAATTGATCATCAATTAGAACTCTGGGGGTGGAGAAAACAAGAAAAAAAGAGTACCACATAAAACTACCACTTAAACACCATGATTACAACAATCTTATATTTTAAAGAACCAAATCAGCACACAGTTCTATATAATTAAACATATGTAAAGATGGACTTCCCTTCAAATAGACAGATATCACTGTAATTTTCAACCTTGAGGGCATACTGAGCAGTTTCTGGGTTTGCCTTGGCATAACCCTGGCTGTGGGAGAAGTAATCAGTCAGCAGAATTCCAAAGCACCATGGACGGATAAAAAGTGACAGATAAATATTAATAATGCTTAGAAAACGTCATTCTTCACTGGAGGTGACCAAAGACAGGGGACCTAGCATGTGTGACATATTTGGGTTAAGACATTGCAAACAACAACATAAACCATCCCCATATTGGTCCACTTATAAGCCTTATATATCTACCACAAAACACAATTATTCACAGAAAATTTAAACTAAATTTTCAGGTAAGTATTACATGTTAACATTTCTAGAAATTGAGCCCCTTTAAAAAAAAACAAACAATTCTCTATGGTTACAAAATAGAGATTCCTCAAAACTAAAATGAATTAGGAAGGGAAAATAAACAATATGTAATTTGTAACTTCAACTATCTGTCTCAGAAAAGAAACTTCATCTCTTGCCTCCACTGAAATGCACCTTTCCCACATGTACCTGCTACGTTCCAAATCGAGTTGCTTCTCACTTCCCACATACACAGAAGAGAAGATCGCACAACATAGTTAGGTCTAGAGTTAGGTTAATAGTTACCTTTTTCGACTGATGCTACGAAGATCCCAGAAACATCCCATTTTATTGTAAACCCAAAGGCATGTTTGTTCCCGGGCGTCTGGTTTATGCTGATTCTCATATCACTGAACTGATCCTGAAAGTAAAACATGAAACGCTGGTATCAGGTGTCCCTGGCACCCACACAGAGGAAAACCTATCCACGAAAGATGGGAGGCTCCACCAAGGTGCACCCTCGCCCCTTCATCATAAAACAGCAGCTTCCTACTTTCTTCCTTGGGTTTGATAAAAATGTTCACTTATATGTATAACACTAAGCAGTTATTTCTACTAAAATAAGGTAAGGGTAAATTTATCATCAACATTTGCCTTCCTTTTAATATAATCCTACAAATAGGTTGGCCATTAGTGAAGTTGAGGCTGTTGTTCACCATACAAGCAAGTCTAATTTACAAACCACTTATTTATCACCTAAAAAAAAAATAGAGTAACTTGCATTACCTGTTTTTAAAATAACAGACAGCATATTGAAAAATAATCTGCCTCCAATGTTAAGCATTTGTAGCTGAAGCAGGCGAAGCCCCCATAGATGTGTAATTAATTATCAGCCGGAGTAATCCATCTGGACTTGACCAGGTTTGTCTAACTGGGTATATTTGCTGGCTCAACTGGTTCATGGGGATACAGAGGCAAAGATATTGCTGGTGCCCATGGTATAGAAAACAGAACTCTGTCCTCTCATCTGAGAGAAACGACACAGTAAGACACCGAGAGTAAGAGATCATGTGGCTCCTTGAGAGCATCATCGGTACCCACCAGAGCCCAAGAACAAGAGCGTCTTGGGAGAAGCAGGCTACTTCTACCCTCCTTACTATACGACATAAAAACAAGTCCTAAACTGCCCAGGATATATTCAGATTCATATTTTCTCTGTGTGTGTATGTGTGTATGTCTCCTCTCCTCTTCCTCCTTACTCTTAAGATATTTTTTTTATTTTATGTGTGTTTTGTCTTTATGTACTTCATGTGTGCAGTGTCCACAGAGGCCAAACGTGGCTATTAAATCATCTGGGACAGCAGTTACAGACAGTCATGAGCCACTATATGAGTTCTTCCAGAGGCCCCAGTGCTCTGAAGTGCTGTGCCTTCTCTCCAGCCTCCAGGATTTTCATAAATAATTTTCTATACCAAAGTTCAGTTTTACTGTAAGCTACCATTGTGAAATCATCTTTCACTGACCAGCAGATGGCTCAGCGAGTAGAAACACAACTAAACCTAACAAGCTGAGTCCAGTCGCCAGGCCTCAGAAGGTAGGAGAGGCCAACTCCTCAGGTTGTACTCTGAGAGTGAGACACACACACACACACACACACACACACACACACACACACACACACACACAATAATAAACAAACAAATGTAATTAAAAAATTTAAACATCTTACTTAACATACACCTCATTTGGGATAAAAACATATAAATAATGAGTTTATCAGATTACTCTTTTAGTTCTTTATTAACTAATCATAAACCACTTAGATGCACCTATTTGAAAAAAAATATCCTCCCAAAGATACTTTACTTTCCAGATCACAGATTGCCAATTCTTCCATTTTAATTTGGCAGTTACCCTCACCCTCAAACTAGGGCCTAAAGCAGTTATAACCAAACTAACCAAAGCAGTTATAAGCTTTCTGCCTATGTTTGCCAACCATAAAGTAAACTTAAGATTCAAGTGACAGTACTCTGAGAAAAACTATAATGTGTAGGAATTACAAGAAATGAAAGGAAGGCAAAGATAAAAGCAGGTGCTAAGCTTTATGAACGCACAGAAGCAGAGCAATACAGCTTGGTTGTTCACTGTGCGACATGCACTTACGGAGTGTAGACTCTGGAAGACACGGCACTTAGCACTTGGGAAAAGAAAGATGAGTGAGGCTTGATCCTTGTTCTTTTTTAAGATTTCATTTCATTATTTTATGTAAGTACACTGTAGTTCTCTTCAGACGCACCAGAAGAGGGCGTCAGATCTTATTATGGATGGTTGTGAGTCACCATGTGGTTGCTGGGATTTGAAATCGGGACCTTCAGAAGAGCAGTCAGTGCTCTTAACCACTGAGTCATCTCTCCAGCCCTTGATCCTTGCTCTTAAGAATAATTGTAACTCTTCAAAAGTGGATATGAGGGCTTTCTAAAGCAAGACTAAAAAGTAGCTAATAGAAGTTTCCACCTGGAGGCCTTTAGAAAGAGCTTAAATAGAGGCATCCAAATGTCACCATGATAGGCACTACTAATGAGCCTGCTGAATGCCAATCTGAGGGTAACAAAGCTTGGCTGAGAATAGAACAGAGAAAGGCATTGGTTGGTTCTACTGCCTAGCAAGAATCACCCCACACCTAAATTAGAGAGGACCCAGTGGAAAGAAATGATCACCTTCACCACACACACAAAGATCTGACTTAAAGCCAAGGGCAGTACAGAGTCTATTGTTAGACAAAGACAGAGAGACAAATGATGGGCTGCACAGTCTAACCACTAACTGGAGTTTTATTAGTTGAAGAATAAAGACGAGATGGTGTTTTAATAGTCTCAAACTACATGTTTAAAAAATGCTCTGTAGGAGATTACTATTGAACATTGTCCTTTTCTTCCAAATAAAGGATGAAGGAGAATGAGGTCCAACCATAGAGGGAAGAGCTATACAAATACAGTAAGTCAGAAGAATTCTCTCTAAAAGGCTATTCGGAGCTAGAGATTTCTCAACATGTTAAATAAGAAAACAGAAAACCACCTCTCTGAACCTTCTAACAGGGAGCATGGTTTGGCTACGGCTACCAGCAGCCAGACTGCCATGCCCCTACTCAGGACAATGCACAAAGAAAGAGCAAGGCAGGGACAATTACTGGGGAATCTCTGATAATATGCAAGTCACCTCATGTATCACATTGAATGTAATGTACCTGCTCTCTCTGACAATGGTTGTCAAGTTTTTCATGGCTGAAGCTCCCCTGTCAAATGACAATCTTATGTGCACCGCATCCTTCACAAAACACATAATATGTGTGTGTATACACACACATGCTCAAACACAATATTTAAGTAGGTGATGGCAATTTGAGGGTAAGGCTTGTAGGCCACAGGCTCCCAGTTGTATCGCTTCTTCATTATAGAATTCCTTAGGACACTCCTGTGGAACACTGGGTTCCTGTACTACTAGATTATGCCTAAGACTTTTTACATGTAAACATAGCTACAATTTGGTCATGTCTGAATTATTTAACAATGATTTCAGGCAGGACCTCTAATATCTTAACTTTATCTACAAAAGTGTAAGGCATGTGAGTGTGGTACAAAGGATCTGAGCTATAGAAGACAACTGAACTACAGGGAACAAACATGTAAATTATTGAGGCAAACCTAGATTGTTTTGATGACTAAGAAATTAATTACCCAAGGAGTTTCAGTTGTCCAGAAAAGAGAAAATAATAGTTATCCATCAACAATTCAACATTTAAGCTAAAAGCAGTTTCCCTCAGATAGGCTACAATTTGAACAGAAATCCCCACTGAAAGTGAGATCACACCACTCACTGTCAGACTGAAAGCCAGAAGGAGACTTGTAATTGTCTAAGGATAGACAAAAGTGACCTGATGTCACTAGAGTATGAATTATTTCTCCTAGAGTTGATGAATTATAATTTCCATGTCACTACCAATGGGAGTGAAAATCAGAGTCAATCTTATGCACTAAGAAAACTATTCCTAGACAAATGTCTTGGCTTAGGAAACCCTACACATTTGATAAAAAAAACAACACTAAAATCAGATTTGGGTGACACAGTCCAGAATAGCAAAAGAAAAAAATCTTTAAATTTCTGTCAGCCAGGTTGCTTAGTACATGCCAAGTTCTTCTTGGAATGAGAAAAGGAAGGGGCCTTCATGCCATGGCCCCACTCTAACACTAGAGCCATCTCTCCTCACCAAAGATAGACCTAAATCTGTGTGCATCCTGTGTAAATTTACTACTCTAGAGCAGAAGGTGGTGCAACAACAGTCTTAAACTACCTGGTCCAATGGTTTCAAAATTAAAACGTCTTCCACCCAAACAAGTTCTACTTCCTACGGATTTTCATATCTTGGTTACATGTGTCACTACCCAACCACTGTGAGAGTTAGTAATGCCTCTCTCTTCTTTCTTTCCCTTCTGTCCCCAAATTTACTCCTTTGCTGCCTTGCTCACACTTTTAACTGACCTTGAGCGAACCCACCTTCTTCACCCTTCTGTATGTCCCCATCAGAGTTCAGAGGCATATTGCCCCTCTCTCCTCTTGTCACCTCCTGTTTTTCTCTTGTATCTCCAGCCCCCCTTCCCCACAGCTGTCAGAAATCTACTTATAGAACATACTGATTATACCACACCCAAATTTTACATTGCCAAAGGCTCCCTAGTGCCAGCTTGGTTGAATTCAAATTCTGCAATTTTGAAATAAGTTCAGTTCAGGTGAATCTCAATAAGTATATGCCACCTCTCTACAGAATCATTTGAAGAATGATTTCATTGTCAGGCACCAGAGTGATGATTAGAACCACAATACCTGGAAGGCTAGGAAGTGAGAATTGAGAGATTGAGGCCAGTTCGAGATAATTTTATTACTACGGGCTTGAAGACACTTCAATCTCTATTGGTTATAAATTCGAAAAGCATAGCAATGTTAAAAATGAGTCAGAAGTAGCTGAGATAGTTAAGTGGAATTTACTATAGTAAGAAACACTCCGATATTTAAAAGGATTCCTTGTCAGCACTGGGGAATTGAACTTAGAACCTCATAGTGGGCAAATGCTCTACAACTGAGCCATATCCAGTTCATAAATAGAATCAAAATCATGGAAAAATTTTCCTACTTTCAAATGTATTATTGTTATTATTCTCCTTCTATGAATTGTTCTCAAAGACTGAGGCAGACAGAGATTCTGGGAGGGGGATTGGTGTGGAGTTTGAGAGCAGGTGGCTCTGAAAGGATAGAAAACATTAACTTATAAGTAAAACCTGCTTAGAGGGGAAACCTCAAAAGCCACATCTGCAAAGCAAGGCAGTTCAAGAGTGGGGAAGGACTCCAAGTCAAATCACTCTCTCTTTTCTTTGGTCCCTGGCAACCTAAACTGACCTAGGAAACCTGTAGCTCAGCCATGGGGAGGAACAGGAAGCTCCAGTGGACAGAGGTAAATGCACCCAGTTCAGATCTTTTCTTAGCTGTATCTTCCCTGCTTTATTACTCAAACTACCCTATAAGCACAGTTCTGAGATGGCTTCCCATCCTCTGTCTCCTCACTTGCATTCTTAAGATACTTCTGGGTAACCTCACAGAATTTGCATTCCTAAAAGCATCCTTCAACCCAAGAGTCTCCACATTCAAGAACCAAAAAGCATCTGAAATCGCCTCCCCAATCGGAATCACACTTGAGGCCAGTAACCAAGGCCTTGAATGTAGCTCGAGCCCACACTGATGTAGGTCAAGTCAGCATTAACTGACAACTGTATGTTGACTGAAAGGTACAAAGACTATCTATGAAGGAGGAAGACAAGGATATTTGCAACAAGGAAGAAGTTAACTTTCAAGTGTGGTTGGTTCAATTCCAACCAGGAAGATAAAATACAGGGATCATGAAAGAAATGGGTTGGCCTGGCTTTGAAGAACTTGAAAGGCATTAAACAGAGATAAGCAGAGTAAACATCTTCAAATAGAGAAGAATAATGACTAACGTATCTGATGTGCCCAAACAAACCTAGCTTCTTAGGCACCTCTCTTGCCTACTCTATGTAGTGAGAGGTAGGCAATCTTAGATAAAACTCTTGAGTTCAGATCCCAACTCCAACATTTAGTATCATGGATGACATTGAAAAGATATGAGACCATCTATGCTTTCAGTTTTCTGTGGGTAAGAATAAAAGTAATAGTGCTGACATCACAGGGCTGTGGTAAGAGTTTACTCACATAACGCCCTGTGAAGACCTGTCTAGCCTGTGGCACGCACTCATTCAACATGTTCAAACTGAAGTATGATGAAGGGACTCTGAACTCATTCACAAAGAGCACCAGGACTGTGCAGAGTTCCCTGAACTTCATTCAAAGGGCAGAATGCTTCAGGAGATTTTAGAACAGTAAAATTACTGAGTCTTTGGTAAAGAACAGACACACCTGAGGCTACTTCTAACCATTTGCATTGACAGGAAAAGGTTCTGGTTTAGAATAGTAGTGATGGAGATTGAACAGGGTACTTAGATGGGAGATCCTGGAGCCACAAGTATAAGGCCTTCAATAGCAAAAGCACAGGGGAGTGAAGAGAAAGACCAGAAGCACATGCTTTTCCAAAGCTATCAAAGCATCAAGGTGTTCAGCCACTCTCTGTTTCTTCCCTATGAATATCTAGAGTTACAGGGAGAGCTTGGGCATAAATTTGACTGAGTGATGTACAAGGTCCCTTACCATGGCACTCATCAGCTGTGCCCATGCTCAGCCATTCTGGAGTCAGCCAGTTCCATAAGACACTCTCCTGGTAGCACAGAAATGGAGAGTCCAAATAGAGACAAGCAAGCCATCATGGGAAATACAAGACTACTCAAGAACTCCACTAGCTCCAATGGTTAAATGCAGACAAATCCTCCACAGCAGAATACAGCTTCAAATCTAATGACGACAGCATAAACTCACTATGGTGAAACCTGGAGCAAGCCAGCTACCCACTGTGGTGAAACCTGGAGCAAGCCAGCTTCATCTGGGCCTTTTGTAGTTGCCAGAGCAGAGGACACACCCAGGCACACACTACACATGGCCTTTTTTTTCCTAATCCATGGGTACAGTTTGCCAGCTGCCACCTTGAAGGAGGGCCCAGCATCTAGCAGGTAGCACATTCGTCAAGCTGTTACGTTACATTTGATCTTTCAAAGTGGGAAAGCAATGTACAAATCCATAGGGACAAGAGACACCTTGCCTCTGGTTTTATATTCGCCTACTGATACCTTACAGTCCCCAAGTGGAGTACACGGAAGCACCGTTCTCAACCACTGTAATGATGAACATAAATTCCTAATTCCTTTGAAAATATGTACAGGAAAAATAGCTAAACAACAAGAACCAGAAAACTCCTATCACCAAATAAAAACAAAACAAAAAAGTTATGTAAGTACTAGCACTGATTATTTCTGAACAATATATTCATCAAGGATGTTTTTTCCTTGTATCCCTCATATTTCTCAGATACAAAGTAAGTGTCATAGCCTGGAGGCAGGGAAGGAGGATGAATTTTTTTTTTTAATTTTTCTTATGCAATTAGAAATCTAATAAACCTAAATAAATATGCTATGGGCATTTCACATAAATCTATTTTATTCACATATTCAGGTGACATTTTATCTTTTGTCTTGGAAAACAAGTTAGTTGCAGTAAGACTAACAAGGATTTAGGGACCAAGCCAACGATTAAAAATATCAGCGTGTAAAGGGATTTATACAGCTAGCAAGTTGCTTAAGTTGTTAAGTTTTGTTTTGTTGTGTGTGTGTGTGTGTGCACGTGTGTGTTTTGTAGAAGCTTTGTTTGCCTAACAAAGACTTTTAGTGGGTTTTATGCGTAGACTGAAAACATATATCACCTAATAATTCTGTTGAAAACCATCTGTTAGGTTTTTAAACAGGAAAAATTGCAAATATTCCATCCATTTGTAATCTGCTGGTATGTCTTATTTGGAGTCCAAATGTTCAGAATCACAGGTGTCAAGCTCAGTAAGCTTCCTTGATCCCACTAAGAGACAGGAGTAACAGCAAATGCGGCCATTCTGAAGTACAAATTAGGATGAGAAGCCACAAAAAATTTACGATATATCAAAGTGCTGTGTCCCTAGAGACAAGCATCCTCTAAAAGGGACAATTTCTCTTTGCAGCTGGTTGATTTCTACAGAGAAGGGCTTTGCTTATGCACACATGCATTAATGATCTGCAGCAGAAACTGGAGAAACGTGGAGTAATAACAACTTCAGGCAAACCCTCCAAGACACTGGTCTATCAAATCTCTAGAGACAAAGCTCATGAAGCTCATGTCTGGGATCTACAAACTAAGAGCTGAAACGACCAACTGCCCCACACTCTGTTAAAAATAGATCATACTGTATTTTTGTGTAGTATGAATAGCAAGCTGTACTGTAAAGCTAAAGGCTGAAACGACTGTTTCCAGACTGAACTCTTGAAGTATCTGAGCCACATGGCTAAGAACCCTCCTAAACTTACCAGGGACCTGGAAACTTCCCTCAGTGGTGAACCTCTCCCTTCTGCAGAGTCAGACACTGAATCCAGACCAGACATTGATGAGAACATGGCTTTGGAAGAGGCTGCCTGGTCGTGGGAGAGAGATGACGAAGGGAGTGTGGGAGAGGACAAGCTCTCCACATCTTCTCCTGTGGCTTCCTCCTTCTCACTGGATGAGCCCGAAATAAAATGGCTGGAGTCAGGCTTCAGGCCAGTGGCTCTGCCCAAATCGAGTTGCTCTCTCTTGACAACTTCAACATCTCCATTGTATTTCCAGCCATCATCCATCTAAATAGGACACATCATTTTAAACTCAATATTCTGCTAGCTTTAGGGTCAGTTTTTCAGCAGACTTATTAATATTTTAAAGCCACTAAAGTGACATATATTTGCCACAGCAAGGTAACTATTGTCAAAGGCTTGGAATGCGTTCCTTCACACTACCAATTATGCACCCACACAGAAAAACTTGTTCTAATAAAAGCATTATTATGTATGGATTTCTAAAACTCGCTTTGTTTGTTCACATCACTGAAGGTCAAAAGATACAATTCAAAGCTAGCTCTTTGAGTTGTCAAAAATCCCAGAGTGTGGATATCATTTATCCACTTGATGTTCTTAAATTGTTTCGAGTTATCTATCACTCCCCAAAAGCACTGCAACCAACTGGAGCACACCTTCATAAATGGAGCTTCTATTTCATAGCCCAGATGCTCCAAAAGCTCACTGGATCAAAGGTTTTAGAAATGCGATACCTACCTGCCATTTTTACAAAGAAAGCAGATGCCTGCATTTCAGCCTCCTCAACGCCAAATAGTTTAAACATTTAAAATATTTGTAAGTCCAATGAGTTAAAAAAAATTGTTTACCTTGTCCTCATGTTAAACACAAGGTTAAACATGCTTCTCTGTGCTTCATTAAATTCCTTTGCATTGAATTGGCCAACTTGTTTTTCTACATCCATTGCTAGTGTTTATCTTTATTTCTTATCAAATAATAGAAATGCCTTGGAGTTGTCAACCCTTTATTTGCAATGCCTTTTAATAATAGCAGTGACTCAAACTGTCCTATGCTAATAGTGCCTGCCATATAAATTTAATCAAATAGGTCTATATTTTTCTTAGTAGGTTGGTCAGGGATTTCCTGTCTGATTTAGGCAGGCTTTCTGCACCCCAAACACTAATTTTTCTTAAGCCCTAATTCTTCTCATCTGTATGTCAAGATTTTAAGATCTTAAGTGTAGATGGGGGCTAAAGAGATGGCTCAGCAGTTAAAAGCACTGTCTGCTCTTCCAAAGGTTCTGAGTTCAAATCCCAGCAACCACATGGTGGCTCACAACCATCTATACAGCTACAGTGTACATGTATACATAAAATAAATAAATAAATCTTTAAGTGTAGATGGGCAGAACCAACAGAACCATGAACTTTAAATATTCAGACCACGGTGTTTCAGGTACATAATTCTAACATGTACCACACATGCCAAATCCCATTAGAGATACAAATGGACATTTAAAAAAAAAAGTATGCTCAATCATCAAGTTCTAAGGTAGGAAGAAGAATGGGGTAAAACCTTACTTATATAACTCTGAGAACATTTAACAAGAACTATGTAAAACTTCAGTACTGTAGGTCAAACAGAGCTGACTGATGGTAATTTTATAATGCTCAACCCAATACTTCAGAATCAAAAATACAAGAAAAAATTAATTATTCTGCCTCAAAATGTACCTTATCTGTTCTTTAAAATCTAATTACCCATTTTTACTAGATCTAAACTGTCCTGAAAGTTATTTACATACATCATCTACATTTAATACATCCAATATCTGTGTCCAACTCCGCTTCGGTGCAAGCTCCCCAACTCATTGTGCCTGAGGACGGATTAAATAAACCTAGGGCGTTTTTACCGTGTAGGATCTGGGCAGTGATGAGATTCCCCTTGATGATGTGCCAAAAGGTCTCGCTGTGACCACAGATGTTAACCTGGCTGTATCGGTTCTCTGGTAACTTCTAGGGAGAGAAGCTGAAATCCGAGTTGACTCTCCTCTTGTACTCCATGACTGCTGAGAAGAGAGTGAGAATGGATGCTGCGATGCGGAAGGCAAAGAGGCCGGGTGCGGTTCTGTGGACAGCAATGGGCCCTGGTTTGATTCTACAGAAGGCAATGGGGCTTGGTGCGCTTCTGCGGACAGCAATACGGCCTGGTGCGGTTCTGCGGAAGGCAACCGGGCCTGGTGCGGTTCTGCAGAAGGCAAATGGGCCTGGTGAGATTCTGCAGAAGGTAAAGAGGCCTGGTGCGGTTCTGCAGAAGGCGAAGGGGTCAGACGTTGCTCTTCATGAATATGAGAAGCAAGCTGAATCTCAGCTGCTACACTGTCCTCTCTATTTGCAAATGCTGTGGGATCCTCCTTGGGCATCTCAGCAGGATGAGCTCTTGCCTTGTCTTCTAGCCTCTCACTCTGGTAACTAGTTTCTGACAGAGTCACTGTAGGAGGGAGCACTACTCCATCATCCAGGATGTCATCAGAGGAATAGAGCCTTCTCCGAGATGTAATTGTAGAACTTCGAGATTCCCTTGGCAAAGAGAAATGTGCCATTATGACAAAAATATGCATTTGACCCCAGATGGGGTAAGATAATGACTAAAATGTAAAGGGAACACAAAAGCCAGTACAACACTAACGTGATTATGCATAATTTTTAAGCGTCAGCTAAGAAACTGATCTGACTTTTTATTAAGGAGGGTCTCAAATAGGTACTTTTTATTAGATATTTTCTTTATTTACATGTCATATGATATCTCCTTTTCCAGTTTCCCCTCCAAAAAAAAACCAAAAAACCAAAAACCAAAAAACAACAAGAACAAACCCTCTCCCCTCCCCCTGCTCGCCACCCCACCCTCTCCCACTTCCTGGTCCTGGCATTTCCATACACTAGGGCATAGAACCTTCACAGGGCCAAGGGCCTCTCCTCCCATTAATGACTGACTAGGCCATCCTCTGCTATACATATGCTGCTGGAGCAATTAGCCCCACCATGTGTACTCTTGGGTTGGTGGTTTGGTCCCTGGGAGCTTTGAGGGTATTTTTAATCATAAAAGGTTTTAATAATAAATACAATCAAGTTTAACACTTGATTATTCACAGGTTTTTAGCTATAAAAAAAAAATTATGTCTTTCAAAATGCTTTAGGTAGCTGGCGACCAATCTGAGTCTGCCAAGTTTTGCTTCATAAAATTTATAATGTATTGATAAAAATGATAGTACAAAAGACTCAAGGGTTTTATAGAGATCCGGTCAGTTCATGGAGCTTGACAGAATCCCCATGGACAGTTAGAATAGATTCAAGGTTATTATCCATCCTTACAGAACTGATGGAGCAGCTTCATCTTGCAGTTAGGAGGGAGTCCCTCCCCCTGCCCCCGGGGCTAACCTCTGTACGGAAGTGAATGAAGCTCTTCATCATTGGCATTTCAGACACAAAGGAGCTTTGTTTAATTTCACCTGCCAGCATATTTCCTTTGTGACATTATTTTT
Source organism: Mastomys coucha (assembly GCF_008632895.1). NCBI lineage: Eukaryota > Metazoa > Chordata > Mammalia > Rodentia > Muridae > Mastomys > Mastomys coucha. The sequence goes on along the minus strand of NW_022196915.1, from coordinate 87,165,985 downwards.
AAAGCATATTTGCTTTCTCTCTGATCTAGCAGACTCCTCCAGGTCCACACAGTTAAGTTCTCACACGGAAGTTTAAATTTCACTTTTATCCTGCTATTACAGGGCAGAGAATAAATGAACCCATACATCCACACTAGCATAGACTTCCTTAAAATCTAACTTATCCTCTACCACTATAATTCAACAAAGAATTGTTAAGAGTTCATAAAATTCATTTAAAGCTAAAGGTTTATTTTACTTGACTACCCCATCTTTAAACTCAATTTTAACAGAGAATTCCAGTGTTTTTTTTTTCAAATACTGAGAATACCTCCTCTTTCCATAGAAGAGCAGAGAATACTGTTCACCAATACTAGGTATTATTTTCTTTTTGTTAACTCGGATCATTAACTTAGCAATATTGTTTTAATACTTCAAAACCCTGACTGCTACAGTACATATGTGATTACAGTTTAAGACTGGTGACCACACGTCCCACCACATACAAAGCCCACATTCCTAACACTGGGCTCTCCGAATCCAAGGGGTGTTCAGCTCCTTACCTGTCCTGCAGCATTTCCCTAAATGTCTTGGAGCTTCGGTCAGACTTCTCAAGTGCCTGCTTTTCAATCTCTTCCCGCTCTTCCTTTTTCTTCTGCAGATCTGAAGTGTAGCTCTTCCGACGATTTTTCCATTTTGCAAGGTCCTGACAAGAAATCCCATCAGCCGGTCATACCTGAATTTCTACACGCCCTTTTCCTTGCAGCAGGAGCATGTGGAGTATCCTATTACAGTGCTGAAACTGTTCACTCCCACTTGTGCCAAGGTGCCCCAATTTTGCTTTTTATAGCCAGTGTTTCTCTACTAAGCCTTTATCTCATGTGTCTGCCAGAAAAACCTGACCTAATAAGATGGATCTCACTTTTGTTATCCTAGAAAGTATCACATCAATGTCTATTTCTCAAAGAATGCTAAATGCTTGCAATTAAGGTACTAGATCTGATTGGCCAGGAAATATTTCAAATTCAATTTCATAGCACTCCAAACCCCTGGTTCACATGTGTACCATGATAAGAGGGACAGAAACATCTCTGGAACAGTCTAGATCAAGTGAGTATTCCAAGTAGTTCATCCCCCAGAAACAGAAAGATGTGGTTCCCCTCAACACAGAAGACAGACCATACATAAAGACCAACGCTTTGTGTGGTAGGGTCCTAAAGGAAAAAAAAAAAATCAGTTCTCCCTACAGAAGGTGGAATCACAGGTTATGTTGGACTACCCATTAGGCTCAGAGAATAAAGTCCACTGGGGAGTGAGCAACAGGGAACATCATGTAGGCATAAGCCCACACTGCTTCCCACATCTCCAGAAACATGTTCAAAAGCAGCCAGGACAATGTACCTAATGCAGGTTTTCAAGTATCCCTAGTTATGTAAGCCAGTTGGCACACTCCAGGATTGAGGCATTTCTAATGCAACAAATATTTCTCCATTTCCAAATCAGAGAAACACCGTACTAAGGATTCCAAGAGAAATTCCAGTCCAAAGGGAAGGATACCCAAGTCCTCAGACCAAACCAGAACTTACCCCACACCCAGGCCTTGGAACGCAAGCTTGCCCACTAAACTTTGGGGGCACCCAGGGCTTCTCGTGCTTTTCTACAACCTGAAGCCAATATGAACTCTTTCCCCAAAAGAAACAGAGTGACCCAAATATTCCTCTTCCCTCCCCTAATATGTCGCCCACCTTGATAATTATTTTATCAAAAAGTCACTGCATGAGTTGGCAAAGTGATGCTGAGTTCCTTGCTGGGTTCTGCAGGTATTAACATTAGGAGCAGCACACATATGAGGCAAGCGCCCTAAGACAGAGCCACCCCTGAGTCCTGTGTGCTGTTTCCTGATCATTAAACCAACATTCGAATACGAGGATCCTAGAGGGTAGCAAAGGAGTTCCTTTGTACACTAGCACTGACTTTCTCTGGTGGCTTTGCTCATGACGTTACTCCACTCTCTGACTATGAAGCAGTCCTCCACTTTCCTTGGGCTTGGGAATATGATTATCAATCAGAGTTCTTTACACTCCTACAGCTTAGAATAACTACTTCATCCAACTGAAAGGATCACACTTTCTTCTTTAAGATCTAAGATGAAAGTTTGATCTACATCCATATCAACACTTGTATGCGCCGGCTCTGTTGAAATGGTTAATTTTGAATCACACTCGATCCTGACTCCAACCAACATAGTACTCTCTGAGTCTCCAGCAACTTTCATCCTGGTCTCCGAGTAACTTTGAGAACTCTCCCCACTAATGCCAAGATCGGAGCTACACATCCTGTTCCTCTTCAAGCTCAACCTTGAGCAATGCTCTTTTTCTAGCAGAGGTATAATTAGCAGTCATACCCAACTCAGCCACTCCCCCAAGTAAGCAGCTCACTCTTTGAGAACTCACAGACTCTTAGAAAATAAGCACACTTCTATATTTTTAACAATGGTCTTTAAAACATAGGACAGTAGTTTTGGTCTCGTTTTCTATAGTGCCGGATGCTAGAATAGCAAGGAAAACTGTCTCTCAAGTACACTGACTTCCTTTTAAGAGAAGCAAGCCACGCAGCCCGCCCGCCCCTCATGGTAGAATACTCACATCCTGCCATTTCTGATCTTGTTCTTTCAGCTGGGATTTTATTTTCTGCATCTCCTCGTAGCGCAGCTGACGCAGGTTCTGAACATCCTCTGCACTGACATCGCTCATAGACTTGCTCCTGCCACAGAAACACCCACAGTCACAAAGGTTCTCGTGGCTGGCCTGAGGGTTCACATGAAGACTGGGCTTATATTTAGAAATTCCACCTAAATATCTACTGCCCTGCCCAGACGCTACAGTGATAGTGTCCTTGAAATAGCACCACACCGATAAATGGTATTTTTCCAAAGCACGGAAACAAGAGCCTGGTGTTCAACTCAGACGTGAGATGCTTTTGTTTGTTTGTCTCCACAAAGTAGTCAAAATAATCTTGAACCGTTCTAAAAGTAATAATCTGGTGCTTGTATTTAGAGGGGTCAACTGTAAAATTATCTTGGGGCAGGGGGTGGGGGGGGAATATCAGACATTAACATCACCTGTCTGAATTTGTCTATATTGCCTCAAAGATAACCTAGTAAAAGTTTGGCTGGGTTTTTTCTTTTTTCTTTTTACTAGGCCCTTACTAAATAATTTAGTGACCACCTGATATTTTCTCCTCAAGTTCAACACCACAAAACAATGTTCTCAACCAGTCTCCAAGACCTACTAGCCTGCCGCTGTGCAGCTGGGCCCATTCACAGAGGACCACGAATAGTTCCCACAACCCATCAGAGCCACCTCTGACCCTCTCCTTGACCAGGCAGAGTTCACAACTTAACTTGCAGCCCATGTATACGGATATGTGCAATCAAGCAATAAAGCCAGAGTGGAGGGTTTCAAAACCTTTCCCCTCATTACTGCTACATATATTAAAGACCATTGTAAAAAAAAAAAAAAAAAAAAAAAAAAAAAAAAAAAGATCTTTCTAACAGACATCGAACTCTCAAGGAGTATGAAGCTGCTCCCTAGCATTAGAGACTGCTCACAGGAGTTAGCAGCTGAGGTGGAGGTGACTGCTACCCCTGTGCAGACTGAGCAGATGAAAAGGCCACCTGGGAAAGCTGGGGCCAGCTCAGCCCTGAGAGCAGTGAGAGTCTGAGACAGAGAGTTTCTAAAGGTGGGCTAGTGGAAGTCCTCTTTATTGTACTCTGAGCTTAATTACATTGTAATTAACCATATTTTCTCTTATATTAGTATATCCTTGGGCACCTAAGTTTTGTATTCTCCCCAGATCTACTATCACATTTTCTTTTTTTAAAATCTGTCTTAGCTGGTTCAGGAATGCAGTTGTAACGACTATGCAAATGCCTCTGGAGGCTCCAGCCAGGGATCTACCTTCTTTGACTCATTTCCAATGACTTGTGAATAGGCGCTTATGCTTGAATAGGGACCTGCTGAAATGCTATCTGGAAAGGATTTTTTTTATAATCAGGGCCTCAGCAAACACACGTTGTTATTGCTGACACAGCCAATCCCAATCTGCTTTCCCTTGGTGATGGTTAAAGGTGGTACCTGTGCCCCTGCCATCCATATTTGAAAGCTAAGAACCACTTTTCACTTTTGTTCCTCCCTTCTCCTCACTTTCAATTACTTATCTTCTCTGTTAATGCGGCTTTCTTTCCATTTAGACTGCCAGCAGTCTAGGTCGAGCACAACTCTCCCCTGAATTTCCAAACCAGTGGCTTACATTATCATCAGAGAAGGCTCCCCTCAAATGCTCCCTCCAACTCAAAAGTCCTTTGCTGGTGCCTCTCTGGCCTTTCAAAATACCACTCACAATCATGGCTAAGCTCTCTCCACAGTCACCTGCTCACCATCCCTTTTCCTCATCTCAGTTAAGGTCAACTCCATCCTTCCTCTGTTAGGCTCAAAATTCCTGAAGTCACCCAGGTTCCTCTCTTACTCTCAAAACACTTATTTCATTCATAATTCCTGTGCTATTTCTAGGATCCAACAACTTCTAACCTCTGCCCCATCATCAGACTGATCAGCACTGCCACATCATCCCCCTTGGAGAATCCCAAAGATTTGTCTGCTTCCACCACACAGCTCAACATGCTCAACAGAGCAGGTTTCTAGATCACAGTCAGGTCATGGAACACTCAGCCTCAGACTTGAGTGTTGAGGAGTGGCTACAATGCTTTGAATTAATCCGGCCGACAAAATTGGGAATCTGCCTGTAAAAACCACTGAAGGTCCTTGTCTCCAATTGGTTTTTGATCGATCAATAAAGAGCCAACAGCCAATGGCTGGGCAGGTATATGGAAGTGGGACCTTTAGATTTGCGCAGGCTAGGAACTGGGAAAGAGGAATCGCCATGACTCAGGGGCGAAGAATGGGACATAAGAGCTACAGGAGAGAAAGCCAACCAACCATGTAAGAATTCGGGTAAATGGCTACTGGCCACTTTGTCAATTGTGCCTTGAGCAGTAGAATAAGGTTTAGGAGTTTAGAAAAAGGCTTAGGAGTGCCCAGTCTTTGAGCTAGTCACAGCATGTCAAAAATTAACTTGTGTGTGTGTGTGTGTGTGTGTGTGTGTGTGTGTGTGTGTGTTTCATTCAAGAATCCAGATAGCTCCTGGGAGGGTGTGCACATGAGACCCGCCAGGAGCCAAAGCAGTTTAGCCAACTATTGCTACATTTGAGCTTCTTCCCATCAAAGTTCTGAGTAGAATCTTCCAGACCCTTAGGGTCTGAAACAATCTGGTCCCTTGCTGCCTCTCCACACTCATTTCTAACACTCTGCCTCACTCTCCTGCCAAGTGGCTGTCTTGCTTATGCGCACACATCTTGTTTCTCTCCTTGTCCTTCAGTCTGCCCAGAATCCTTTTCATCCATCTATGACTTCTTTTACTTTCCAGATATCTGCTTAAAAATGGTATTCAGTGTTCCTTCCTCCCATCCTACGAGTGTCTGTCTCTCTGGGCTGACCCCAACCCCAGCCCTCTTTTCCTTGGGCATTTATTGGCATCTAAGATGTTCTTACTTCCCTATTACCTGCTGAGTGCTGTAAGATTGTCAGACATTGCCTATGACTGTTTGCCAATAGATCACTAGGCTTAAAACAAAGCCCAGCCCATAGTGCGTACTCCATAAAGACCACTCTGTCGATGATCTAGGTAGTGTTCTACCACTTGCATACAGTCTTTGTGGTTCCTCTATGTGAAAACTGGACTGCCCTTCTCTCACCTGCTCTAGTACTTTAGCTATAGTATTTCTCATGTTTACTAATTCTTGGCTTCATCTAATATCGTATGCACAAGCATGCCTAGATCATCTCTCTCACAAGCCATATGCTACTTGGAAAAGAAACATGAGCGCGGTACCATGCATGCAGATACACTCAGTTTCTGCGCTAAGAATGAGATAAGTCTGAGCATAATCAAGCACAGAAAATCCAAATTGACTCTGTGGGAGAGCATAACTGCTCTCCAAGTTTTATAGCACTATATAGATTTAGTAGGGAATCAGTCACATATAGACTATAACTATACAAAAACATGTGAACCTATACATGTATAAAGTACTTCTCACTAGCTATAACTACATACCAAATTAAATTATGTGAATTTTGAGAAATATAAACTCACTGAAGTCATACCTACATGGTAAGAGGCTTTTTGAATTAAAACAAAAAAGTTCAGTAAGAAAGAAGGGAATTCCCAGATAAAGGCATGAGAGGGGGTTGGATATGCAACACATGAAGCTGTATAAACTATAAAACAAAAATAAAATACAGTTTGATACTCTAGTAACCTTTCTGTGGGAAGAAAGTTGAACCATCTGTACTAGTCCAGAATCTTCCATGGACTCGTTCCTTATTCTCCTCATCTTGGGCCAGGAAGCGTTTTCCCATACGGTGTGCCCATTAAAGGTAAGGCTGCCTCTCCCCCGAGGGCCTGAGCCCTGAGCTGGGTCTAGCAGCCCAGATTGCACACAGCATGAACAAAGTGAGCTGAACATGAGCTAGAGTAGGTGAGTTTTCGTATAGGCAGGGATGTGAGCACAGCTTGTTCCTGGGGTATATTAAGTTACCCCCATTAAAGCAAGAGCACAGGGCATAGAGTCTCCATGAGCTCCAGCAAAGGACAAGAAGGGAGGGCTCCAGACCAACTGCCAGGTAGGCTTCTACCCACTGAACATATATCGGTTTCCCTCTCCAGCTCCTCATCCACTGATTTATGATACCTAGGTAAGGCTGCGCTGGCGCATGTCTTTTAAAATCTAGTGCTATGTACTCATTCTGATTAAGTCTGATTCTGACTGAATGGAACCTCATAGATACTAACTCCTGTAAACTCCTTCAGTTAGAAAGGTTTGCCCCAGACCACAGAGATAAAATCTAGAGCTTCTGGAGTACAAAGATGGTGAAGTCTTTCATTATCAACATTAGCCACATGACATCAGAGTCTCCCGAGATCCTTGAGTGGCACCAGCGCTCGCTGCCAAGCAGTCTCTGGGAGTTTTCTCCTGAGGCACAGCCCCAGTCCGGTTCTACTGCCTGAGAGCCTCCAAGCTTGGGAAAGTTGCAATCTCTGTCTCTTTCTCCACATCTACGGAATGCAGATAATACCTTCCCGTCTGCCTCCCAGAACTGAGATAAGCCCTGGAGAGAACAGCGGGGAGATCGCAGAGGATACGCCTAGCCTGGACCACGCACAGGTGAGTCACGCAAGGAACTTGCTACAGTGGTTTGTATCTCTGCAAACCATATGAAGGCTCTAATTTACATCTTCATTTGTATTCAGCCCCCTGCAAATCCAGGTATAATGAGCACCTTGCCTTTTCATTTAGTATTAAATAGTATTAGGGAAGGACAGGAACAAGTTTAAGAGTAAATCATTATAAACCACAAAGATATAATTTCCTTGTACTCCTCTGATTGCATGTGATACTTCTAGCACTTTCTGCTGGAAATAAGGGATATCATCCTAAAATCCAACTTCAGCAAACTTACAGATGGATGTCCATAGGATAGAGTGTCCAAAGAGCCAATATCAGAGACTTTTTCCTAAATGGAAATTTACTCACAGACTTAGGTAGCAAATAGAATTTAAAAAGAATAAGTTAAAGATCTCTAGTGTTGAAATCAATATAAATATGCTAATTTATCTATCTGAACATATACTTTCATTAGATACTATAGGATTTTGTGACGAATAACCAGTGCCCAAACCTAGGTAGGGCACTTTGAAATTAACATCAAGTAGAATAAAAGAGTGTAAGAAGAAATTTTTATTTTTAGATGTATCAACTTATTTGGGAAACATGAACACAATTCACATTTTGGCTAGAAAATCACTTCCTGTAGAGGGCTAGCCTGAGTATAGTAGAACATTTATAAAGCACTAAGTGTAAATAGCATACACACTTGGCTGTAATATGAGAAGTATTTCTAGATATACCTAGATGTCATCTGGCATGGAAAAGAACATTCTCAGAAAATAACCTAGGTCAACTTGTCTCCCTCCCTTTTGCCTGCCTTGATCGTATGCCCTGATTTTTATGACTTGATAATCCTACAAAGGCATTTGGCCAAGCTCTATCAGAAAAACATAGCTGCCTTAGCAGTCTTGTCAATTCACATGTGATTGGTATTTATTTTCTTCTGATACTAATAGCCAATTTGGTGGTTATTACATTGAAAGATTGTTTATACATATTTTTATAAACTGTTGTACCTCACTTTTGTCATATATGACCAGATCCCAAACTTCATAAAACCAAACAAATGTAAATTCATGCAACACAAAGACACACACATGAGAACTGACAGTCCGTCACAAAGCATCTTAATAAACATAATAGATTGCATGCCAACCAAAGCTTAGTTAAACACTTACACAGCATGCACAAGCGCCCAAAACTGCACAGAATGCAAGCTGGGGATTAATAGGCAAAGGACTCAAAAAAAAAAAAAAAACCTACATATTCTTCTTCAAATTGCTCTGTAGCACAAACAAAGCATTCGTATAAAGTCCCACTTTTCCACTGCACTGTGTTGGAGAGCGTTCACCCAGCATAAACGTGAAATGCAGTGCACATTAAGCTCCTATAGGTAACTCAATTTTAATTTATATTCTCTCTACAAGAAATCAATGTAAGGAAAACACTGGTAACTTGAAAAAAATTAGGAGGAAATGGGGGAAATTAAGTAAACTTACAACTGCTTCTAAACAGAGCTGAATTTTCTAAGACACATGAAGCCCATTATCTGACAAGTCATGCATTATTCATTAGTCTCAATTAACAGATTATCCTGCTGTATTGGTGGAGTTACCTTAGCACTTCACCACAGGAGGAGTTTTTAAATAGCCCTCTCAAGTAATGCTGATAACTAATCCGACTATTTGGAATTGCCGTCTGGAAGCCCACGCTCAGGACTGCCACATTTCCGAAAAAGATCCTCAGCATTTTGAGGTTGAATATTTATGTTTTCTTTATGGGTGTCTGTGGAAAGGGTAGGTGCACAACGCTGGGGAATGAACCTAGAGCCACCGGCAAGCTAGGCATGAGTTCTACCACGGAACCCACGCTTGCCCTGGGTCGAGTCAAGTCAGAGGTGGTCATGGGCTTACACACCACCAAGCATTTATACTCTTGGTACTATACCCCCTTTAGGAAACCTGTCTCAGAGATGTGTTTGTTCTACAAAGCCAAATGTGATTTCAAATGAAAATTCCTCATGAAAGTTAGTCAGGATGCTTGAAGCTTCAAGGGGGTTTTAAATCAAGTTAAAACAGCTTTCTTACGATGAACTGATGAACAGATATTGAAGTGTTATGCCAAAGACTAACTTCCTTACCCTCAAATGCCACACTGGAAAGAGCAATGACTGCCTACCATATACAGAGTTCTTAGAGGGAATTTTGTGACAACCTTGGTAGCTTCTAAAATTTCCAAGCTATTAACAATATTAAATACTATTAAAATTAGAGATTCAGAGAGATGAGACAAACCATGGTAAGGGGACAGTACTCAGCTCCTGAGGCTGACTAAAATATAGGGTGTCCTTGGTCTCTTTTCCTCAGAAACGATTACCAGTTGATTTCAGTTACAGAGACCCAGGTAATATCGCATTGAGAATGAATAACAGTTTAAAATAGTCTAGAACCGGAAAAAAATGTGAGAAAATCAGCTTTGTATTACATTGACATGTTAATCCACTGAATATTAAATAACAGTAGACCAAACCTAAGAAATAACTTAAATATAGTTCTTATAATATTGGAAACTATCAAGATTATTTTTTACAAATTGAAAAGTCTAGTCCGTTCTTTATAGGTAGCTACATTTCAATTAAATTTCTACCCTAATCAAGAATCTTGAAAATATTTCCTAAAACTATTAAGCACCCCCACTAATAAAGCTCATGAGCTGAGTATGCGAATGTTGCCAGCTACATGAATTCCCCCATTAAGCAAGCAGTAATATCATGTTCTATCATAGGCTTCATAAGACTTAATTTGTGGGGGAGATCTTCAACAACTAGAAACCAGAAGCTTAGTGTACTGTAGGAATTAAATACCAAAACGAACATATTCTTAGCCCAAGGCTTTGGTTACTTTCAATCGTTAAATTTAAAAAAGGGGAGGGGTTGGAGG
>NW_022196915.1:87144002-87155769 GCF_008632895.1 Mastomys coucha | reverse complement strand
AAAAGCTTTATGTAACAATTCATGCATTGGATATTTAGATACAAAAATATTGCTATGGGGTTGCAATGTTAATATAAAGTAAAATAAAAGTCCCATGCACTGTACACAGCACCCATTTAGTAACATGCCAGGACAGAGGTGCGGTGAATTACAGAGGAGACAAACAGATATGAGGAATTATTTTTAATGGGAACCATAAACTTACCCATTCTCACCATAAATCTTTTGAAAGAGTCTAAGAAACCAAAAAAACCAAACATTAAAAAGGGTCATTCTCTCCAGTGGTGGTATTCGTGGCTAAGTATTCAACATCTTTAATTTGAGTCTAACTGGAAATGGGCAAATTTCAACAGGCTGCCCTTAGCCTACTTCTGAAATATCAACTTTTACTCAGTCTCCTATGTCAATGAACTGAGGTCAAATAATATCAACTTTTTCTTAATTTACTCTGATCCACCAAGTACATCAGAAAAGGGCTCCGCTTGCCAAGAACTGTTAGATTTAGAATCATTCACTGTATTCAGCCTGGTCAAATTTGCCCGTTCCCCACCTACAGGGAACTGAACAGCTATCAGGAAGCTGCACAGCTCGTTTTACCAAAACTGGCCACAACTACAAACATAAAAACTTTGACAGACTCATGCATTTTAACGGAATTTGCACTGAACTTTATAAATAAAAGCACTACAAACGGATAGGTCACAAAACCTAGATCGACTTAAAAATCGAGTTAAATGAAATCTGCAATGACATATTTTTAAGAAAATATTTAGCTCAATAAAAAAGACACTGAGAAATATGATAAACACATAAAACCAAACCACAGTTAGACTGCCACAAAAGCGCTAGACATGATGATAAAAACCTGCAGACACAATTAGAAAATATTTTTATCCAATTTCACATTGGAATGTACTAATGGACGCTTTCAAGCCAGAGGCAAGCTTTGCATATACCTTCTCAAATCATCCTAAGACGTGTAAATATGCAATTGCACTTCTTCCATGAACTGACTAAAAGTTTCTCAAAGCCAAATATATTTTTTTTTACAGGATGCTTCAAAACGGCACACAACATGCAGAGCTGAAAACGGATGCGGCTTTTTTTCCCCCATAAGGAAAGTTACACACGAGCATCCATCACAAGCCAGATCCTTGCAGAAACACACTCTGACCTCTCAACCATCAGCCGCTTCCTGTGCCTAAGCCTGCTGGCCTCCCGGATGGCCTCCCACTTCTGCAGGTCAGCCTCGCTGCACGGGCCAGGCCTGAAGCTGACGGGAGGCACAGCAGTCCCCAGCTTCCAAGACTGGATCTTGCGCGTCAACATGTCATCTTTCTTCTGTCGATGGGAAGGTACTGACACTCTACAGCCACTGCTTTTTTCTTTGGATGGGCATGTCCTTTCGAGCACAGAGAGAAATTTTGCTTGGATTTCCGGAGGTAGGGTCCAGGGTTCAGGGAAAGGGACCGGCTGGTATTTATCTGGAGCCCCAGAAAGGGGCACTTCTTTCTTCTGAGCTGGGATCCTGCGAACAATCATATCATCCTTTTCTAAATCTGGAAGTACGAGTTCACCTTCCCGACACTGCAAAATTATATCTCGTTCCACGGCATCGTCCGGCTCAGAGAACCTTCTGAAGTCTTCAAAGGCTCGAAGGACACACGGGTTTGCATGGAAAGCCCCCGTTTTTCTGACAAAGAAATCATCATTTTCTAAGTCAGGGTCTAGGGCTGGCAGCGCAAGGTCATGGGTGCGATAGCCTGGTGCGAGAGAGAGGTTCTTCCTGCGAGTTATGAGCCTTGGGCCAGAGGTAGGATCGAGTTTGACCTTTGTTTCCGAAGACAAGATGTCATCAGAGTAGGTTTGGAGGGCCTGAAGCAATAAAAACTGACTGATGCACAGAAAAGAAAAAAGGGAGGGAGAATTGCAGTAAGTATAAGAGGAAAGGTAGTTAGGCAGCCGACCAAGCAGTACTTATTGCGGGAGAATTATTTGAGGAGCAGTGGAAGGGAGTATTACAAACAAGACAAATACTCAAAACTATTCTTTCCTGGAGTGTCATCTAAAGAAACACCAGGCTATACTTCGCAGGAAAAGTGAATACTATCAAGGTCAAATGACTGACCTACAATGCCGATCAAGTGACCCTCCCGGGCCTAGGCCTGGGCACCACTCCTCACCCCAACTTTCTAATTCCATTACCCACAGTGATCTCTTCCCCTCCCTAGAGGATGTGTGATCCTAGAGCTTGCCAAGAGCTGGCATCATATACTGTATGCCATAGTGCACAGCACGGTAAGTAGAAATAACAAAATGGTCTATAGTCTTAGAAAAGACCCCGAGGTGGGTTTGGGTTTGTATTCTTCAGACTTGTCCTTCCCGGTGTCTACCTAAAAATATTTCCTTTCTCCACATCTCCATACCCAGCGCAAGAGTCAATTTAGATAATATTTTAAAAAGCAATTTGGGAATGGTTTCTCAAAAGGATTCTAGCGTATTAACCATTGTGCACGCTGTTGTATTAATAGCACGTTGATTTCTATAGACTGTGCGGCCACACTCTCATGTGGAAGGCAGTATGTTATACACTGTGCCTTTATCCTGTGCCATTACGCTCCCGTGACTCAGTGTTCAGGGCCTAGGTTAATGTAGCAGCAGAAGCAGTCAGAGAAGGTGTCGGGTCAGCCACAAGCAGGTAGCTCATGCAGACAGGTGCACCTGGATTCCTCCAAAGCACCGCCAGTCCTCCTGGCTGCATGGGTGTCCCGTGACCTCATAGCATGTTTGGTAGCTAGCTCCAGCAAGAGTGAAGGTCTTTGGTAGTTGCTGCCTAATCTATGTTCTGCCTTTTCTAGTCCACTAAAAACGGTGGAGCTTCGGAAAAAGCCCGGGTCCTCATCCTCAGAGTCAGAATTCCTTCTGCTGGGAAGTGACAAGGAGAAAAGGGGGGTGGGGGTGGGGTGACAGACAAAGAAAGGAGAAGAATGTAAGCTTTGAAATCAGTGCTGAGATTGAAATAAAAGGGGGCCTGGCCTTTTAAAGTCTAGAATCTGAAGTATTTTATTGTGCTACTGTTATTGTTGTTGTGTTTTAATAATAGAAACACAGGCCACAGGCAGTTTATTAAAAGAAAAAAGAAGTACCCCCAGGGGTGGAAGGGAGCTAACAAGTAGGTCAAAAAGGTTTTTCTGTTTGTTTGGTTGGTTTGTTTTCAAAGATGAGCCTCATTTTGAAGACCTAGGCTTTTTTCAAACTTTTAATCCTCCTGTCTCAGCCTCTAGAGTGCTAAGATTCTAGGGCATATGCCCCCATGTATAGTCTAAGGATAAAATTTAACCAGTTTTCTTTAACTATCCAAGTTCTATAGATGTGAGAGGGAAAGCAAGCCTTTCTTTCTCCCTGACTGAAGAGACAAGACACGAGTCCACTAGACTGGGACAGAACAAACCCTGCGTACCAGGAGCATGCAGACGGACAAACCTGAATCCCTGAAATTCCTTATACCATGGCTTATAAGTCTCTCTCTTTATTGTTTTCCAGTTCATATCTTCTGGGGTCCAACATTTAGGAAGGAACTGATCAAAAGAGCTCCCTGGGCTTGGCATGACTGGGCTAAGCCTCCGCACATAGAGATCATCCTTCACAATGTTGGGCATTCGCGTGACTTTTTCTTCTTCCTCTTCTAAACACCAAGAAGAGGTGGAAGTTTCGTGGACTGTGTGCCAGGTCTCCATCCTGGGACCCCAAGTTCTCCTCTGGGTACTGTTCAAAATATCCAACCAGGTTAAGATACCATGTGAGCAGTCTGTGGCGAACAACGCAAAAGGCATGCATTCTACCTCACAATGCTTACGTAAACCCCTGGGAATGAAGTACTAACGTACTCCAAGTGAATGAAGTATGTTGTTAACTCCAAGTCTCAACATCACACCTCCTGGGACCAGAGTCAGACATTACAGCATCACCTCCTAGCTAGAGAAAAGCTAGATATGCAGGGCCGCGCTAAGAGAGAGAAAAATCCCATGCAGGTTAGGTGTTGCTTTTCTAATTCAATCAGCAGCTTGATAGATACTCAGACCCAGGATAAATACAGTTCTGACCTTGTTAGTGTATGTAGCCCAGAGGCTAGCATATCAGGAGAAAATACTTAAAGATAAGAATTGACAGAGGTAGATTTAGAGATGAAACCCTCAGGTCTCTTTTCCCCACGGAATCTCCGGTTGACTAAGTCATCCAAAAAAAAAAAAAATCAGGCAACCTTCACCCACCCACCCACCAGTGTGGGAACCGCTTTCAGAACCACACAGCTCCTTACGGAAAGTTGGATCTGAAAAATCGTCCTTTGCTCTGCTAAGTTGAAGGGACAGCAAGAGTTTCTTTTCATGTCCAGTACCATCAACAAGAAAGAAAAGAAATGGAAGGAACACGGCAGAGCTCATGTTGGACCACATCAGTGACCCAGTGAGCTGAAACACACGCATAAACTGAGGGCGTGCATCTAAAAGAAGCCCTGGTCATCAGATGCTGGCATTCTGAAACACAATAACTGTCTATAGAACTGAAAGCAGAGGTCAGAAAAGAAATTCCCATTAGTGGTATGTGATAACTATACTTTAAATAGCCATTTCATTAACCTCGTTAAACCCCATTAAACAGTTCCACACATTCAGAAAGTGCTCCGTAACATCACATGACACTACCTTGAAAATGTTCCGTCTGTTTCTGTGTAGACAGGGCTTGCCCAGCTTCTTCTGTTATCCTCATTTTTGTCTGGCCTCTTCTTCCGCAAAGGTGCTGGCACATAGGATGGCTGCTTACTCTTGTTAGGCAAGAAGCGATTGAACGGTAGAGCCGACTTTGGCTCAATGGCCGAAATCCTTCGGTAGGACATATCATCTTTGTTATGATCCTGCATTTTGAATGTAAATTCCCAATCGATGTCACTTTCGCAACCTATGAAGGCACAAGAACTCGTTTTACTCTCCAGGGCTCTCCTGCGGGACCCCCTTACCCCAGCATGTTCTCCTCTCCCTTGGAAACCCAGGGCTGCTGCTGAAAGGCATGAATATTTTTAGAACTTTGTCAAGAAGTTGTGATAAGACCCGTGAGGAGGGACTTGCCTTCCTACTGGAGCCACACGTAGTGCATTCTTTTGCGGTTATGACAAGCAAATAAATTCCCAAACCCCTGGACAGTCCCTTCTCTTTCCAACCTTCTTTGTCACTCAAATGCTTCATAAATTTGCTGATGTATATCACCTGATAAAAAATCTAATGAGATAGCGCAAGTCCACAGGAGCTCAGTAATATAACAAAAGGCAAGAAGCCATCAGATTTCCAGGAAGTGCAGGCAAGCATAGAAACCAAAGGAAGACAGAGCAAGATTCAATGGTGATAGACAGACCCCTGTAAGGCCACTCATAGAGACACAGATCCTACACCAGAGCTAGACGACATCTGAAGTCCTAATGAATTATATCTCATGCCTACACGAGAGCACAGAACTAAAGCTTCCCTGATAAGGAAGGTGTGATGGAAACCAGGAACTGTGGTTAAAAACCTACTTAAAAGCAGGTTTAACAGACGGGGGTGGGGGGGGAGAAAGAGAGAGAGGGGAGAGGGAAGAAGAGGGAACTGAAGAGGAGGAGGGGTGGGAGGAAGAGGGAGAGGAGAGGAGGAAAGGAGAAAAAGAAAAGAATGAGAAAAATATTTGTAATACATCCCAAGGTCAGACAGAAACAAATAATAATATATTCACTAATTGGAAGAAGAATTTAAAATTAAAAAAAAACAAAAACAGCTCTTTTTAAAACACAGTTAAGAATAGAGCCGTTAAGCACACAAGCCAACTGGAGTAACGTCCTTGTCCTTCCTGTCCTTTGTCCCCTGCCTCCAGTGCATTAGTAAACCCATAGTTTGTAAGTGTGGCAAGCAAGCTTCCCCCCACC
This sequence comes from Mastomys coucha, assembly GCF_008632895.1. Lineage (NCBI taxonomy): Eukaryota > Metazoa > Chordata > Mammalia > Rodentia > Muridae > Mastomys > Mastomys coucha. The sequence goes on along the minus strand of NW_022196915.1, from coordinate 87,149,819 downwards.
CCCGCAGAGGTTTCCCCCCTCACAGCTTCTGGCTCTCTGCACACCTGCCAGGTTAACTTGACCTAAAGCTGTTTGCCTTTGTCACCTGCCAGGCAGGAATGAACAGCAAACAATGCCAATGTGATTCAAAGGAAGTGGTCTGACACAGCTATGTCACAAGAACCCTGGGAGAGGGGAGTCTGAGCGGAAAGACTAGGTGGCCACAGCCAGGGCAACCAGAGTCATTACGCTAGTGTCCCTGCTTTGTGTCTGTTTGCTTAGCACTCTCTTAAAAAACAAACAAAAACGATGCTTTCCTTACCAAAACCTACTGGTAAAATTTGGAAATCACACACCATTTGCTTCTTGAAGTTTTAAACTTAAAAATATTATTTTTCTAGCCTATATACAAATACCACTCCTGATATGTTTTCATATAAAACTCGTTAAATGCACAATTTTCTAATCCTAAAAATATTATCCTAAGTGTGGTTACCACCCACTATAATTGTGTGGGTAGCAGAATTTTAATACAGTAATCACAGAAAAGCTGCATTCTCCTGGAACCCAGCTCCCTCCCACTACCCTACTTATAACTGCCTACCTGTCCAGTCCAGTGTTCCCTTGCGCTGACACTGTGGGGCCCTCTGCTTTGCACCACACACATCCAGAAGAGGCCACAGAGAGAGGAGGCTCGGACCGTACACTACGTCTGTACGTTTTAATGAAAAATCCACACTTGCCACAAACCCACAACCTTTCCCTCTGTTGTACTTTGACAAGTAAGTATAAATTCAAACAAAGCATTCCATAGGTTCCTCTGTCAGGACAAAGGAACACAGTAGGTTGAGATTTTTCAGTCTTCCTTTACAAGACTGAAAATTACTCCGATAAATTATAAACTTAGATTGACTTCCTTATAGGTATGATCGTCGTCATCTGAACTTAAAGAGTCACACCTCAGTCAGGACGGTGACAGTTAACAAAGGTTAATACTGAGTCATTCTCATTTTTCTCCTATCTCTACTCTAGAGGAATTTAGTTTTGATATGCCTCACTAACTTTTAGAAAACAAGCATATTATTTGTGATGTTTAAGGTTTTGCATAATAAAGGCCTTGGGTCAATTACTTATGTCCATAATTACCAAACTGAAAATCTTCAAAGATGGAGTATGAGTTCACAATCAGAAACCCCATTTCCTGTCTGATAATGATGGTGCTTGAAGTTTAGGACATCTTTAAAGGGAAAGACTTGGTCTTGGAGTGCTGGAGTTTAAACCGCAGAGTCTCGTGGATGTTGGCCACGTGCTGTATCGCTGACCGATAACCTCAGGATCTGAAGAACTGTTATTAGACAGACTGGACTCAGACTGCCTACATCTTTAGTCTGAAACTATTAATACTACCTAACAGCCATAGGAATAAGACATGTATTGTTTTACAATTCTTCACAATGTGAAGGGGGGAGGCATGCATTTCTTCTTTTAAAATTTTAACCTATCATTACTGATTTTGTGTGCTCATTCTTGCCCCAATACACATGTAGAAGGAAGAGGAGAGCTTGCAGGAATTTATTTTTTTCCCTCTTTCCACTCTATGGGTCCCAGAGATGGAGCTTAGGCTTAGCAGCAGTAAGCAACTCTAACCACTGAACGATCTTCTAAGCCTTGAAGACAAGCATTTTTTTTTTTTCAAGACAGGGTTTCTCTGTGTAGCTCTGGCTGTCCTGGAACTCACTCTGTAGACCAGGCTGGCCTCGAACTCAGAAATCCACCTGCCTCTGCCTCCCAAGTGCTGGGATTAAAGATGTGAGCCACCACTGCCAGTTGAAGACAAGCATTTAAGGGAAGGGTTTAACCCCAAGCTTTCGAGCTCCTGTAACATTTCCTACCCATATCAGGACTTGGAGTAACTCATCCCCTCACCTTCCACTGTGGATTAGCATGGGCACAGCTAGAAGGTGCTTCGCGCCTCCCTGCTACCCTGACAATCAAAGCTTAGAGAGACCTACTGACATACTTTTCCTCGTTAGTATGTAAGTATTTCTGATAAAATTAAGACAAGAAGGGAAACCACTTGGGAAGTAAGACAGACATCTTACAAACTCTTAATGTGCTTTGTCTTTAGATGTTTGAGTTAACAGGTCTTATTAGGTGCCTGCTGCTAAGTCTCTGTCTCCAGAGTGTCTCACTGATAAAATCCAGTCCCAATGAACCAGGAAACATCTGCTCAGTGGTCCTGTCCAACCGAATACAGAGGAAACAACAACAAAATACCTAAGAACACAGCCTTAAGAAAATCCACATCCTGGTGAAAAGTCTTCAGATAATTTTCAATCTCTACTTTCTTTCCTCTTCCATCTTCTCTTCACATACAAAGAAATAAAATAAGCATCCAGCCCAAGACACAACACCCACTCACCTTCCTTTCCACCTCTAAGAGTGAGGTCTGAGGAGCAGCTAGTCAGTGACCTAGACCCCAGAGAGTCCAAGCTTTCAAAGGAATCTTCCCTCCGGTGGCTACCTGGAGGGGCAGGAAATTCTCCTCTGTCAGGACACCAGATATCCCCGTAGCCACTATCCCGGCCACTTCTTTTCAGGCAGCTAGAATCTTCAAGTGCCTGAAGGAAACATGGGACAAAGATCATATAAGTGAACATGAACTTACGGAGATGCAAAAGCTCTGATTAATTAGAGAGGTAAGTTGTTGACAGGGTTTTCCTGTTCAACAAAAGAAGAAAACAAAACCGGTTAAAAGTACATCTTTTTTTTTTCCCCACAAACTGTACAATAGGGGGGTATTCAAGATTCCATATAATGAGAAAATACCAGAAATTATTAACGAAGTCATATAATCAAAACATAAGATGAAATACTAATAAAAACAAAATTAAAGTAGCCTTAAAATGCTAGTCAATGATATATATATATGCATATATATATATATATATGTATGTATGTATGAGGGGAGAAGGGAAGAAATCAAAGAAAAAATCTTAATGTTGACACCTCAAAGGTAGGCAATCTTTAAGATGTCTTGCTCTCCAGCAAATATCTGGGGTGGTTTATGTTAAGCATAAGAGCAGAATAATGGCAGGGCAGTGATGGCACATGCCTTTAATCCCAACACTTGGGAGGCAGAGGCAGGTGGTTTTCTCAGTTCGAGGTCAGCATGGTCTACAGAGTGAGTTCCAGGACAGCCAGGACTATACAGAGAAACCCTGTCTCAAAAAACAAAACAAAACAAAACAAAACAAACACACAAAAAAAAGACCAGAATGACATTTTATAATCCCATCAACCCTCAAAAAAAAAAAATTTATTATTACAAAGATCAGTGAGTATGCACATTACATTACAGAATTCTTTTATTTTCACTAATTATACAACCTAGATATAAGATGCTGGCAACTAGGCCTCCTTAAGGCATATTAAAATTAACTGGTGTGTGTGTGTGTGTGTGTGTGTGTGTGTGTGTGTGTGTGTGTGTGTGTGTGTCTTTCATTCTCACAAAACCTGCTGGGAGCACAAAGTGATTTAAGTAATCACTGCTACACAATCATTGATTAAATCATGATTTAACTTTAAAAAAATAGTTGAGAGACCATGAGGAAAAAAAATTCAATATTAAATGACAATGAATATTGATAAGCTTTTTAAAGTATATATTAAAGCTATAAAGAAAAATATTTTTACTTTTAAGTGATGGACACTGAGAATATAAGAATGAGGTGTGTTACCTGAATTCATCTTCACATGGTTAAGTAAAAACAGATAGATGAGCAAGACAGTATTAGAAACAGCAAAAATGGAAACACTATGTCAGATAGTAATGATGTGAGATTTGTAAGTGTTATTATTGCCTTAACATTTATCATCATACTTTCAACATGTGAAGAAAAGCTGGCAAGTGCTTGATACAAATAACTAGCAGCTGTTTCAAGCAGACTTCTGCCTAAATCGGATCCTTCAATTCCCGAGTCAATTGTCTGACGAGTGTTTGAAATGCCAAGAGCGGCCAGTAAAGAGATTTCACACTGCCATTATTAATCTTGACGTCCCGGGGTGAACATGGCCAGGATCTACCTTTCACCTGCCATTTCCAAGCTTAGCGCCCACAGGCTAAGTCTTAGGATATGAGATTGACATTTTAAAGTCAGTCTTTAGATGCATCAGGCTTTTCAAACATGCCACACCCACTCCAGTGGAGTCTGCGTGACAGCAGTCCCTTAGGCAAAACGTTTCAAGGAAACTGACCTCCTGGAGGTCCTTGGCGTCCCCTAACACAATTCGGTTCACCTTTGTCCTTTAGCCGATAGCCGATGGAGGGTCTTGCTCGCTTCCTCTTAGTATTGTTTTATTATTAGGTATAGAGGTGCCCCCAAGGAATGATTTGCAAATAGCCAAACTAGATTGGATGTGGTTTTCTAGCCCCCATCAGTGTTCCAATCAATCCTAGTCAATGCTGAGCCGATCCTCGGCTTGGAGTTTCGTAAAGAATGTTACTATTTCAGACAAATTGCCTTCAGCGTTGAAAGAGAGATAGTGAAAGAAACCGGGCATTGTAGTTTACTGGATAAGAATTAATTATCCCAGGGCAAGTTCAACCATGTAAATTTAGGATCCTCATTACAGTCACGTATTGCAGACCACATTAGAATTACAGCAGAGTCACTCCCAGAGCTAGAGTAATGTATTATTCATGGTAAGGTTAGCAAGAATGGGATCCCCTGGTGCATACTTCCACTAGCCCAGAAGATTAGCATAGTTGGGCATTTACTAAAGACCAACTGGTAGTGGGTTATAAAATAGACTAGAATGGGAACTATCTCACACCTGGCTTCTAAGAATAAGCTGACTTTCTTTCAGTTGTAACCACTGCCTAGTTCCTGTCAATATACACGTATATATTTTTCTATAGAATCATTATGCATCAGATGACCTTGATGTACCTTGACTGGTGTATTATCTAACTTCCTTTAGTCTTCTGTAATGACCATTTAAGCCTGATGCTTACTTTGAGAAATTACACTCAGATTCAGCACTCCCTTGGTGTCCGAGGAGTCTGTGTGTCACTCGCCAACCCCTTGTCCACCTGAGTACCGGAACCCTGATTTTTCCTCAGGTTGAGGGACCCCAACTGGCCCGGCCCATGACACAAACACATACTTTCATACTTTTTGAAACCTCAGCGTTAACATAATATGACTTCTGATCATATAAATGTTAAAGTGACTGACTAGCAAGTGTGTGACCTAAATAACCTAGTTTGTCCCTGCAGCCTGAGGACTTCACCCTGACAAGTCCCCCAAAGTGAGTCATCTGCAGATTACAATCTGACTCAAATACAACAGCTTCCAGTGAGTATGGTTTCATGGCTATTTCTGGTTAGCCTTATCATTGCCAGGGAACTGGGAAAGTACAGTCGACACAACACCTTCCATTTTTAAAGGAACTGTCCAAAACAAATGATAGGTTGTCATGCCTCTCATGCCTCTTCCCACCAGGTAGTGGGGTAATAGGGCCACAACCACAGTCTCATCTACAAAAAATGTCCTCTGATCACACTGACTCTGACATCGGTGAGTGTGGACATCCTTTAAAGAGGCATTCCTAGCACAAACTGCACTGAAATGACTCATCCTGAGTCATTGCCATAAAAAGTTAGGAAGTCTATAAAGAACACTAGTCCACAAATCCATGTCCCTGGTAGCTGCTAACTGCATAGCTCCTTAGTTCAAATGACTGTGAAGCCAGCTTTCCCTTGTCCCCACTACTTGCAATTATCCCATCAGAGCCTCACCCTCTTCCACAGCAAGGACTGATCTACAGGAGAGG
>NW_022196915.1:87139850-87143942 GCF_008632895.1 Mastomys coucha | reverse complement strand
TATGCTCTCTAGTAGATGGATCATTCTCCAACATCTAGCACAATATGTGTAAGTAGCAATAGCTCAACTACTAAGTCAGTTACCTCAGGCAGAACTCTCTTCTGAGTGTTCATGTACACATGCACCGCACAGGTGTGAATGCACATATGTGTGTGAGTGTTCAAGCGCATGCAGGGATATGTGTGCAGAGGCCAGAGGTCAATCTCCAGGGATGTTTTTTAAGAGATGTCCGCTTGTGTTTGGTTGGTTGGTTTATGGTTCTTGAGACCAAAACAGGATATCTTGTTCGTCAGGAGTTTGCCTAGCAGGCTATACTGGCTGGCCAGAGCCCAGGAGTCCTACTGTCTTAGCCTCCCCAGGGCTGGGATAACTTATGCATAGCACCACACTCCAAATTATTGCATGAATTTGAGGAATCAGACTCATTCTCACCCTTGCATGACAAGCATTTAACCAACTGAGCTTTCTCCCCGGACCTTAAGGGCTATCAGTTTCTTACAATATAAAAACAAAAACAAAAAATACAACAAGACCTTTTAAGCCTCTCTTTTTGTAATGTGCTAGGGTGGCTACATACAGGAAAGGTACTTTGAAAAACATGGATAAATAGAGATGAAGGCAATTATTTTCATCATGACCAAATATTCTAATATATTTAGAATCTAAATATATTATCTATTATCAATATTATTATATTATCTATATTATCAATATTATCTATATTATCTATTATATTATCTGTATTATCAATCTATTCTAATCATAACTAGTATTTATTTCATCCTCACAATGAGTCAGAAACAAACACTAAATACCTTTCTTGTTTAATCTCATCAGAAAAATCTCACAAAGCAAGCACTACTTCATAGATGGTATTTTATCATCTTGAGCACCTACTTTCTCTCAATTCTTCTAAAGTACCCTGGATGAATAGTTCCATAGAGAAATTAGTTTTTCCACTAGAGCCCTATAAATACAGATTTTTACAGAAAAATCAGTATATTTTGCTCTCAGCGCTTGGTCCTTCTCAAATAGTTTACAAGCTTCTAATGCCTGTTGCAATATGAAGGAGCAGCAGCAACCCATGTCAAAACCACTACTTGCAATTATCCCATCAGAGCCTCACCCTCTTCCACAGCAAGGACTGATCTACAGGAGAGGCTCAGACAATTATGCTCTCTAGTAGATGGATCATTCTCCAACATCTAGCACAATATGTGTAAGTAGCAATAGCTCAACACTAAGTTGAGTTGGCTTAGCCGTTCAGTGTATTTGCTGCTCTAGGTTAGTTCCCAGCACCTACATCGGGCAACTGACAACTCCAGGAACTCTAGCTCCTGGGTATCTGATGCTCTCTGCTGGCCACCAAGGTGACACTCACATGCATCCCTACACACACACGTGAACACGCACACACATATATGACGTCCTCGGTACTCAGTCATAACTCGTGCCTGCAATCCCAGTAGTTGGTTGGGTAGAGGCAGGAAGGTCAGGAATTCAATGGCATCCTTTGCAATAGAGCAAAAGTTTTGGATAACCTAGATTACTTGAGACTCTGCCTTAAAACAAGCAAAACTTTGTCAAGTTTCACTCAACATTTATTATTCTTCAAGGAACACTAGTACCACAGTGATATTGGAATGTAGTCACTAGAGATAATTACCTACAGCAAGAACAAATTAATATAAAGAAATTGAGTAACGCCTATAAATGTTAATAGCCCTAAAAATGCCTTTTTACTGCAGGTTGAGTTCATAATGAGTATAAAAACAGTTAAGTTATATAGTGTATAAAAAAGAATGTGTGTGCTATCAAATTACCTAAAGTTAAGGACATAAAATTCTATACATTGGAACTGGTCTGGAATAGAGTGCCCAGTCCTTGGAAGAAACCCAGAAAGCCATAAAACAAGCAACTCCACGGCCCACACAGCCTGTCTATAGGAGAAGCAGAGCATGTGACAAAATAGGAGTAGTCATTTCTTACAGATGTTGGTTGTGTCCTTACCTTAGTCAAAGCTTGTCCTAAGAGAGTCTCAAAAGCTTTCAAATTGAGATAGGGACCATTATAGTAGGGGTTATTTTGTGCTTTTCTTCCCAGCCAGTACAAAGTTATCAAAACCTAAATGGAAAGAACGGACCCATGAGTTGGTAACCAAGTACCAGTTCAATTGCAAGTGGATAAATTGCAGTTCATAATACATCACAGATGAGAAGCAGACGCTTAGAAGTATGGCGCGGAATGTGGCCCTTTAAAATGTAATTATTCGTGATACAGTTCATTGTTTCAAGATAGGCTCTCAGATCAAAAGGCACAGAAGAACTCAATAGGCAATCATACATTCTACCCTTGAAGAAGAGGGGTTAGTAAGAAGAACACACAAGGGTTGGTAGTGGTGCTCAGTAGAATGATTTCTTAGCGAGCATGGAGCCCTGGTTTTAGTCCCCTGCACTGCATGAAACTGGGTCTGGTGGTGCATACCTGGACCCCCATCACTTAAAAGTTGGAGGCAGGAGGACCAGAAGTTCAAAGGTCATGTGTGGACATGAAAACTATGAGAGCAGACTGGGCTACATGAGAAGCGGTCTCAGAAAAACAGACGAGTATAAAGTACAAGTGAAACTCAGGACCAGGGGGTGAGAGGGGTGAGTGAGTGTGAGGGAGAAAGAATGCATGCAGGTCCATAGGTGTGGACAACTTCTGGAAGCCGATTCCCCCTTTCTAGCTTTGTTTTAAGGCAGTGACTCTCTAGTAGTTTCCCGCTCCTCTAATCATGGCTGGCCACGAGATTCTGGGCAATTCTGTCTCTGACCCTCATCTCACACTAAGAGTACTGGGAACGCACAGACACCACTGTATCCAGCTTTCTACACTGGTTCCAGGGATCCAAACACAGGCCACCAGGCTGGTACAAGAAGCTCTTCTACCCACTGAGGCCCACCTCCCTACTCCACAAGTAAACTCTTTATGTCAATATTTTTCCAATAGAACTATATAATAAACACCTAAAGTCAGTAATTCTCATTGCTTGATGACCATATTTTTGAATAGAGCTGTTACTTTTGGATATTCTTTTATAATTATAGACTATTAAAGGCATAATGCCAGTCTATACTGAATAATTACCTAGAGCTCTTAAGCAGTCAGTATCTTCTTTTAATGTCTAATTTGATAATCTCCTACTTGCTCCCTTAAAACTGAATTTGGTATTGCCAGATTAGAAATATAACAACCAGCCCTTGAAACTTAATCTTCCATTTTATGCCAAAATTCAGTCTATACAGAGTCTAACAATGCATTATAATATATGCTCTTAGACTCTAACTGGTTGGTTTCTAGGTAAAATTTAATTAGAAAAGATGACACAGCATGTATTCTTAGATATATTATGACTTTACAGAATATAAAGGGAAAGCTATTTATAACACTCCATTAAATACAGCTTACATTTTTCAGTCTCCTGTCAGTCTCTTCTTGCCTGTGGAAAAAAACAGAGCATATTGATTAAATAATATCCATGAACTTAAATTATTAACTAAAACTAAAATTCATTTTCATTATAAAGTTCTCTCAGTGTTAAAAATCTCCTGTATGTTCTGAAATCTTAGCACACACAGCACAAGAATCTTTCCGAACCATTGACTTAAATACTCCAGTGAGTTTTCTATAAAAAGAAATCCTTTGCTCTTTTTCTTGCTTTATCCATGATAGTCTAATGAGTTGTTCAATTTTCTTTCAATAATGTTTAAACCTGCTCTGAAGGTTTTTAAGCAAATATCAAAGCATGCATATGACAGGAAAACTGGACACACACACAACTCAAAGGAGAAAAACCAAACAGCTTTGTATTGAGGTTTCCCCTCCACCATCCACAGCTTCTTCAACTAAGAAAACCCTTGGCAAACTGCTTAAAAATCCTGGCCCTGCAGATTACAGTTTTAAAAATGGGGCACAAACCAGGGGTAGCATCTCAAACCTTTAACCCCAATACAGGAGAGGCAGAGGCAAGCAGATCTCCGTGAGTTCAAGGCCAATGGGGCTAAGTGAGCTCTAGCCAGGGCTACTTAGTAATACTCAGTCTCAAAAAAA
>NW_022196915.1:87136843-87139840 GCF_008632895.1 Mastomys coucha | reverse complement strand
AAAAGAAACCTATCATGAACTATGACCTGAACAGTCTCTGTTATAGTCATGTAGTACATTTTTATTGGCCTACAAAAGAGTATGATGCTTACAAGAAAGTCAAAAAGAAACAGCTACCACCTCGGTGTTGAAGAGACTTAATAATGTGTAGCAGAACAGAGGGGCCCCACAAGTACTGAAGTAAATTTCCCATCATTGCCAACACAGGGTCTCAGTGAGAACCACACTACAGAAGCATAAGGTAGATGGCCTCGAGGAGAGATAGCTTGTCAACATCACTTAAGTAGTAGAAGAAAAAATACACACATGCATTTGCTGTTAACACGTACATCGAGCTGGTAATGTGCATAGCACACATTCATGTGAAGAAGAAGAAAAATGAGGTGAGAGTGAAGACAGACAATGGCTGAACTCAGCTTTCCAGCATCGACAATTCTTCCTTTCCACAGAGCAAGCATGACACAAAGTGGACTTAATATGCAACTCCAACCCAGAAAAGCATCAGCAGGAAAATCCCCTGAGTCCTCGGAAACATCTGTTCCATTCACTCCGATCTCACGTGGTAGCAGCTACTTAAACTAAATATGCCCACAGGCCACAGCCCAGTGAATCCAGTTCCAGGTATATCCTAAGAACAGTTTTGTTTGTTTTGTTTTTTTATCTGTTTGGCAAAAGTCATACCCAGGAGTCTTCCTGTGTCCTCATAGAATGCATACACAGAGGAACACTAGGTAGCAATGGGACTGAACAGCCTGCAACTTTATTCTAGGGTTTGGTTCGGTCTCACAGTGATAAGAGAAGAGTACAGGTAATATGGATAGCTTAATACAAGAGTACTAAAACAAGCAAAGAAAAAAATGACTGGTACCCTTGGGGTAGCTCATGGGAGAGGCCACAGGAGAGAGCAAGGCCTCTCGATGCTGAGAATTTGAATTTTGACCCATAGATTGTCTATCTACTTGTGTTTGCCTCTTAAGGAAACTTCTGTCTATAAATTTAGCAGCTCATGGGTCATTTCTTAAGATGGGTTCTGGGATCAAACTCAAAGCCTCCTGATTTCAGGGCAAGCACTTGGGAGTTGATCTTTGAGTTCCCATCTATTTTTCTGCTTATATACTATACTCTAAAACAGTCACCTGGAGTAACTCCCCAGCTGCATTGCTCAGGTTTCAATTTATCTCTTCAACTAAGAGGAAATCATCTTGTAAAACCGAATAGAATTCTGTTTGCAGAAATTGTTGAGTGGGGTATATCACTAGAAGTGGTTTGTGAACTCGTGGCCTATAATTCTAATGGTGACTGCCATATTCCTTCAAATAGTAACTTATCTAAAGTACAAAAGTACCATGAATGTATAGTCTCACAGATATATGGGTCTCAAAGTGATCTCACTTTCAGCAAAATCACATTTGAGTATCAGGAATCATAGAGCTCTCATAAAGCCCTACCTCCTTTCAGTAGCTTGAAGTAAATGTTTCCAGTCCTTCGGCCTCTGACTTTTTATAACTATAAGTCACCTTTGCAAACACAAGGCAAGGCTATTCTGTGACAGATCCAATAGCAGCAACCTTGAATTTTGGCCCTTCACTTTACATTCCTTTCTAAGTATGAGCATTTACAACGTGCTCCAGAACACAAAGACACACAGGCCAGCCAAATTAGCTTCCTATCACTGAAACCCATAATGCCAGGAATTCACATGGCCCAAGATTGCTGGAGTAGAGTTCACTGTGACACACACACACACCCCAGTGGATGAAGTCAGGAAGCAGGCAGCTCCTGAGCTTGGGTGGCCACGAGGCACACCCCTAAGAGCTTTTAAATTAACCAGTAGAGAGAGGAAGCTCAAACAAGCCAAGTGCCTACACAAGCCAAAGCTGAGAGTAAAGTGTGCCCTTGATGAGTGGTCCCAGCAGAGCAAGTGTGCCCAGAACTAACATCACACGACACCATGGAGGGAGAACGTTAGGAATGGATGTGGGTCCCATGGTCTCTTTATTTGGACCATCTATTTTCAAGGTTTCTATTTTACATTGATAAATGCAAGACACGCCATGTCCCCTTCTTCAACTGATAAGAGGAAACACATAAAGTAGGAACCCTAACTTGATCAAGACCAGTTCCCAGGCTGTGGCTCAGGGAGGGAAGGCCTCTTCTCTCCACTCTTCCCACAAAAGCCTCCTAACGACAATCTATGCTGGACATTTAAGTTGCAACTAGCCGGACATGACACTCCCTAACTTCCTCTTGCTCCCTTTAGCTTACACTCACAGCCATCTTCAGCCTGCGTTTGTTTGTGTTTGTGGTGGTGCTGAGAACTGAACTGGACGTGTTAGGCAAGCACTCTGCCACTGAGCCACATGCTCAAGCCCTGCCTTGAGGATGTGAATAGCTCTGTGTGCTGTTATTTGCTGCTGTCTCTAGTGCACAAATAAAGGGTCTGCCTACTTAGGAAGTGCATAAAAATATTTTATATGAGCAGCATAATGCAAGATACACAAATGTTCTCATTCCCTGAATACATTGATCAGACTTTGGAAATGCAAGTTGGCGAGAAAAGGCCTAAAATAAACACCTAGGACATTCTTAATATTCATATGCTGTTGAAAAAAATTAAACTGCATAAGCTTATTTTTAACATTTCTCCAATTTGACTCCGACTCCACTGCTACCCACAGTTACGACTGGGCAGGGAGCTGGGGGGATGAATATACCCATGTGTACCCATCTGAGGCCAGAGGGGAACACTAGGTGTCTTCTACTATGGCTCTCACTGTCTTAAGACAGGGTCTCCCACTAAAGCAAAATCTGTTTTGTGAGTAGCATGCCAGTAAACTCTTGGGATCCATACCTGCTGACTCCAACATCACACTCAGGTTATCATTTGGGGGCTGGGAACTCAAACTCAGATCCCTGTTCTCACTAAGCTACACTGAGCCGCCTCCCCAGCCTCCATGTTTCCTCTAACACTAATGTAAAATGCAATTCTGTAAAACT